>NW_025814845.1:61095000-61695000 GCF_022079265.1 Lynx rufus
AGTAGGCCCTTGATTCTGGGTAAGAGGGCCTGAAGACTCCAGAAACCCTCCAGCCCCACCACCCCCCCTTCAGCTGTGGAAAAAGGCTTTGGGCAAGTCGCATTATCCTAATGGGCTCATGGGACCCCCCTGGGAAAGTCACTCTAGAGAGAACATCAAATGTCACTTGGGAGCTGTTCAAGAAGAGAGAAAAACAGGGTTAGTGGGGGGGGGGAAGCTTTATAAATGTAGTAAGTAGTCAGAAAAGAGAATTTGAGTAACCACCCCTCCCACCACCCCCTAGTCTCCACAGACAGAGTCTCATTGTTGGGATTATGTTTATTTGAGAAAAGACAAAGCCTCAGCTGTGAGTCTGTGGTTGTGCATGCCTAGTACTTATTTTACCAAACGTCTTGGTGCTAGCAGGAGTGATGCTGCAGGGGCTGGTTTGGGCAAAGGGACAAAGGAGCAACTTACGACTCCACCAAGATGAGAATACATTCCAAGGCACTTTCTCCATCAGAGACCTGAATTAATTAGTCCTTGCCTTTTGTGTACTGATTGCTTACTATTAATCATCCTCAGACCAACATCATACACACAGAGCAGAAGGTTTCTTTCCTGAACGCAAAATTCAAACACGGGTTGATCTGATAATGGTGGTTACCTCTGAAGAGTGAAGGGGAAAAGTGAGGGACACTTACCTATTATTTCATGAAGTCTTTAAAAAGTGATGAAATTTGTTTTGTTTTGTTTGCTTGCTTTTTTTGGTTCCACTTGATATTTTTGAAACTGTAATATTATTAAATAAAAGTAATGGATTATAGGTTTGTTTATTTTTTTCATTTGCCATTTCTAATACACACACACACACACACACACACACAGAGTAAAGCCTTGGTTTGGAAGCATAATTCATTACAGAAACGTACTTGTAATCCAAAGCACTCGTATATCAAAGCGAATTTCAAGAACCATTGGCTCAGTTGTGATCCTGTGACATCTCCTGTATATATATATATATATATATATATATACACACACAACATATAAACATATATACATCTCCTGTATATATATATATATATATATATATATATAAACAAATATATATATCTTTAAATCAGGTTGTAGGAGACAATCATGTTTTTTTAAAAAAAGTTGGCAGCCATTAGATTCAAAATGATTTAGGGGCGCCTGGGTGGCTCAGTCGGTTAAGCGTCTGACTTCGGCTCAGGTCATGATCTCGCAGTCTGTGAGTTCAAGCCCTGCATCAGGCTCTGTGCTGACAGCTCAGAGCCTGGAGCCTGTTTCAGATTCTGTGTCTCCCTCTCTCTCTGACCCTCCCCCATTCATACTCTGTCTCTCTCGTCTCAGAAATAAATAAGTGTTAAAAAATTTAAAAAAAAGATTAAAAATGATTTGAAAATCACGTATGTTTTACAGTACCAGCCATGTATGTTTTATAGTACTGTGTAAATTTTAGCACAGGTGTGCCATAATAATAATGAACTCTTATCACTTACATGTCTCACACACTGTCCAGCATTCTTTGTCCTGTGTTTGTTTTTTTAATCCTTACAACAACTGGATGAGGAAAGTACTATTTAATCCCTATTTACAGATGAGGAGCTGGCCCTGGTTGGGGAAGAGTTGAATATGTAAGTAGTTAACAAAATCTTGTAGCTATGTCACCTGTACCTCTGCAGTTAGTAATAGAGATGCAATGTCAACTGTCCTGGGTTCTTTTCTAACCTTTTTCACTGAAATTTAACATATGTATAAGTGCATTAAGTGCACCAATCTTAAGAGTACAGCTTGATGAATGTTTACATATATATCCACCAGGAAATCATCACCTGATCAAAATATGAGATATTTCCAGCATCCCAAAAGAGAGTTACCTTTGATCCTTCCTAGTCAATATCTCCCCCCAAAGGTAGCCATTATTCTGACTTCCATGATCATAGATTAGTTTTATCTGTTCTTGAACTTCACAAAAATGAAATCATGCAGTATGTACTTATTTCTGACTTCTTTCACTAAATATTATGCCTGTGGAAATCTTCCATATTTTTGTGTGTATTCATAATCCATTTTTTTTGTCACTGTATAGTATTCTCTTATATGATTGTTCCACATGATTTATCCCTTCCCCTGTTGATGAACTTTTGGGTTGTTTCCAGTTTGGGATTATCATGAATAAAGCTGCTATGAATATTCTTTTTCATGTATTTTAAAGAACAAATGCCCTTATTCCTCTTGGGTGTATACTTAGGAGTGGGATTGCTGGGTTATAGAGTAGATGTATATTTAGAGTTCACAGAGATTACCAAACAGGTTTCTAAAATGATTATGCCAATTTACTCCCACTAGCAATGCATGAGAGTTCATTTCTCCACATCCTTGCCAACTCCTTGTCATTCTAGTAGGTGTGCAGCGGTATTTCATTGTGGTTTTAATTTGCATTTCCCTGATAACTAAGAATGTCAAGTGCTTTTTAATACCCTTGCTAGTCATTTGGCAATCCTTTGTGTGTGTGTGTGTGAAATGTCTATTTAAATCTTTTGCTTGTGTTTTTAATCAGGTAGTTTGTCTCTTATTTTTATTAAATTATAGCAGCTCTCAACACATGCTTGTTAGGAATCTTTTGTCAAATACACACAGTTGGAATAAATTCTCAGACTCGCTTCTCTTCTCACTCTCTTCATGGTGTCTTTTAACACCAAATTCTTTTTACGAATTAGGTAATAAATATATTTTATATAACATATATAAAGGAGAGAGCTCATCTAATTAAGTTATCAACATGTACAATGTAATAAAATTTATGTTGATAGCTTCAAATAAAATCTGTGTCCAATAGCGATTTTATTTACTCAAGCATTCATTTCAATGTTCATCCCCATCTAATTATGTGCAAGGCACTGTGCCATGGGTGCAAACATGGCTGAGTCTCTTCTTGCCCTCAAGGAACACTCCATGAGGCTGGCAGGTGATAAACTGAAATAATGTAATGAGAGAAATGATAATAGGTATGTACATTTCCATGAAATCGGACCAGAGTGAGTAGACTATGAGGAAGCCCAGTAGGAAGAACATTAAAGCAGTTTCACCAAGGGACATTCACTAAACAAACTTGCAGGAAAGGCATTGGAAGGCGTGGAGGGGTCAGATGCAAATACTTTGCTGTCACTAAATCAGTGATTTTCTGTATGTGGTTTTTTGGACTACCTGCACCAGATTGACTTGGAGTACTTGTGAAAATTGCAGATTACCGCCTTTCGTCCCAGAGTGTCTTAATTCAAATCTTTGGAGGTAGGACTTGATAATCTGAATTTTAAACATGCCCCTGGAGTGGTTATGGGTTTTTGATTGTTTGTTTGTTTTTTGGTTTCTTGTTTTGTTTTTTATACCCTTACATTTGAGAACCACTGAACTAGAATGTAGGGAAACCAGTATGGTGCAGGAAATGGTGCCTAGGGTCAGGTTATGAAGAGCTTTTCCTTGAATTTCATGCTGAAGAATTTGGGTTAAATCCAAGTGAGCAATGAAAGAGTGTTAAAAGATTTTTCAAAGGGGAGAAATTTTAAAAATCAAGATTAATGGTCTTGATGAATGTAGTTCTTTCTTCTTCCTAACTGATGCATTTAAATCATCAAGGGGATCTATGTGATCTATTTGATAGCATTTGAACCATGCGTTGACTAGAAGACAAAGGAGAAAGTAATATTTGCATTTCCTGTTCTAGATCTGGGATTGGCAAACTTATTCTGCAAAGGGCCAGATAGCAAACATTTTAGCCTTTGCAGGCTGCCACAATCTCTCTTACACCTACTCAATTCTGCCTTCTTAGCAGGAAAGCAACCAAGCAGCCATAGAAAATATATAAATGAATGGGAATGGCTGAATTCCAACAAAATATTATTTACAATATCAGGCAGGTCAGATTAGCCCTGGTAGATTCTAGACAATTTCACCTAGTCTAGTTAAAGACTTATAAGGCAAGGTTTAACCTCAAGAAGTTCGGCTCATGGTAGCTATCTTCTCCCTCAACATCATGTTTAAGCACCACAGTTTTAAATACATACAAATATGAAACATATTATGAAGAAAAAAATTAGGAAAATTCAGATTGTGATAGATTCTATTAGAAAATGCCCTAGATGCTGAAAATGAGATGAGAAAAGAGGAGGGAAAACAGGGAGACTGTTTTCATCCAGATTAAAAGGAATTTAAGAGGGACACTTGGGTGGCTCAGTCAGTTAAGCATCCAACTTGTGATTTCAGCTTGGGTCACGGTTCATGGGATCAAGCTCTCTATTGGGCTCTGCGCTGCCAGCATGGAGCCTGCTTGGGATTCTCTCTCTGTTCCTTCCCCCGACCTTCAAAAAAAATAAATAAATAAACTTTGAAAATAAATAAATAAATAAATAAAAGGAATTTAAGAGATTTTACAGTCAAATATAATGCATGAAGGTTGGATTCTGGATCAAAAATGGGGGCGGGGTGTGTGCGGGGAAACTGCTATAAAGAATATAAGTGGGACAATTGGGTAAGTGTGAATATGAGCTACAAGTTAGATGATATTAAATGAATGTTATATTTCTTGGATATGATAATGATACTGTATACAGAGAATGTCTTTGTTTTTAGAGATACATGCTTATATTTAGGGATTAGAGTGTTACAAAGATGATTCAATGAAAACAGAAAACAAACACAGCAAAATCATAACTATTGTTCTATTTAGGTAAAGGATACACATGTTTCACTGTACTATTTCAACTTTTCCATGGCTTTGGAATTTTTTAAAAATAAAATTAAGGGAGATAAATATTGCAGAGTTCAATATATGGTATGCTATTTTTTTTTTCTTTTTGCAATGCAGAGGAGGACTGGTCTACTTCAAAAAAGTGAAATCTGTATTAAAATTCTGTCAGAGGGGCACCTGGGTGGCTCAGTCGGTAAAGCGTCCGACTTCAGCTCAGGTCATGATCTCGCAGTTTGTGGGTTCAAGCCCCTCGTGGGGCTCTGTGCTGACAGCTCAGAGCCTGGAGCCTGTTTCAGATTCTGTGTCTCCCCCTCTCTCTGCCCCTCCCCTGCTCACACCCTATGTCTCTCTGTCTCTCAATAATAAATAAACATTAAAAAAATAAAGTAAAATAAAATAAAATAAAATTCAGAAAGTAATGAAAGGTCTCATAGAAATCTTCATTTTAGGCCTGGAGTTGCTATATAAAACTTTTGGCTCCAGTCTGCCACATTCTCACCCCAACCCCATCTACCTTTTTTTTTTTTTTTAATCTCTTTTATTCTCCAAGTTGCAAGAGGGAGAGGCATGGAAAATTTCGCATTTCACAAGTATATATGATACATCATAGAGCCGTGGATTGTGGCCATGTTCAGAGCACTGCCCCACACCCTTTCTGGTGAGAGTGTCCCATGCCGTAGCATTGACATTGTCACTGCTGACGTTGGAGTCCCTCCTGTGTAAAGTGTGGGAAGTCGACCAGCATGAGGTGAAAAAGGCAGAACTGCCAAAGATGACAGAATCATGTGTTTACACAGTTCTCCTCTGCTCCAGCTTTGAGTCCTCAGCCTTTTTATCTCCCTCCCGTTTCTGGCATAGCTTAGACTCCTCTCGGGGTCATTTCCGGAGTGGAACCCTTGCTCTGCCACTCCGCCTTTCTGTTTCCTTCCCTTTCCCCTGGCAGTTACTGAACCTTGCGTTGGAAATTGCTTGAAGGGGGACCAGGTGGTTGGCAGTTGCAAATAACTAAATTTAAACCTTATGAAACATAGCACTAATTTAGGCTGTTGTATAAATTTATCCTGAAAAAAAAAAATATATATATATATGTATATATGAAGGGAAAGAAAAGTAGAGTGCTGTTTAAAAAGAATACAGCTAAGAACTTTTAAAAAAAAATAGTGGCTCAGTTGATTAAGCAACCAACTCTTGATTTCGGCTCAGGTCATGATCTCACGGTGCATGGGATCGAGCCCCGCTTCAGGCTCTGCACTGACGGTGCTCCAAACCTGAATGTGATGCTCTCTCCCTCCCTCTCTATCTGCCCCTCCCCTGCTGGCACACACACGGGCTCTCTTCTTTCTCAAATAAATAAACTTTTAAAAAAAAGAATACCGCTAACAAAAGCAACCACAAAACCATTGAAAACTCATGAGCTCTGGTGTTAGGTAGACGGGGGCTTGAATCTCTGCAATGCCACTTACTGGCGGGATGATTGTGGACAAATCACTTAACTTCTCCGAGCCCCCATTTCCTTACCTGTAAAACACAAACAAGGAACACCTACTTCTGGTGAGGATGAAAAGGCACAATGTAATCTTTCCTGCTTGACTGAGAGGCTTCTAAACATACGAACTTTGATCTGTATAGTTGCTGGTTCAGCCTAAAGTGATCCTCTGTATTCCACAAGAATGATTGGGTACAGGGCTGAAATGGGAGAAAGGGGAAGACGTCCTTCCTCCAGGGCGGGATGGAAGTCCTTCTTTGAAGTCTTTTACAATTCACATGCATCCCGATATTATCCATGCTTCTCAAAACTTTAATTGGAAGACGAACCCCCTGGGGCTCTTGTTAAAATGCAGATTTTTACTCGATAAATCTGGAGTGAGGCAGCCGTTCTGAACGTCTATGGAACACGGAGGCTGGTGTTCCGCTGACCCACTTTGGGTCGAAGGCCCCAGGGCATGTAGGAAGAACTGGGCATCTCTCGAAGCGGGGACACACTCTCTCTTTGCAACCCAGGCTCTTTGCAGCCCGTCCTCATTCTCATTCTGGGGCACCAACTCATTGAACACGGACATTTTTAGTTTTCTATTAAATGTGATGTGCCTTTCACTGTGTTTTAATGAAGTGAAACTCCTTTTCAAAATGAACTAACGACATTGTTAGCTGCCAGTGGAAACCTCACTTAAGAATTAAAACCTAGAGCTGCTCTGCAAACATGAAAGAATAAGCTTTGCTGTGGAAAGCCTGGGCGAGAGAAGAAGCTTGGCAATCGAGGGTGCGGTGTGCAACATCTATCCCCAACCCCCGACAGTGGGCAGGAGACCTGTGATCTCTTGTCATTGTGAAAGTGAGAAAAGGAGAAAGCAAACTTCAGAGAGGGAAGCCGTGGACCTTTGGGCCTTTTTCTCCACGTCCCTCTCCCCACCTGGCAAGCCCACGCTGGCCCATCCCCCTCGGAGAGTGTAAAGGCGTGCCCAGCGGGCTCTCGCTGACCCCCAGGCCTCCCTCCCTTCCTGGGCCCTGGCAGAGCAGGCCCAGGGAGTTTGAAGGGCTTGATTTTGCGGATGTTTAACGTCAGGTGTTAATGTGAAAGAGTTGGTTCGTTTTCTCACCTACAATCTCCAGAAATAGTTTTGAGGTTAAAATAAAAATCGACCAAAGCAAGGAATACTTATTGAGAGTCCATTAAAAGCCAAGAATGAGGTTAAGGACCGTGGAAAATTAAGTTTAATGAGACACTCCGCTGCTTTCAAGGAGTTTAAATCTTATTAAAGGAGACAGACAAATGTTCAAAGCTCCAAGACATGAGTAAGTGTAACTATGAACCAAGTAACAACATCGACCATTAAGAGATTGGAAGGATGGAGTCCATTAAAGTGCAGAGTCTGTATGTTCCCACTGAGTGCCACGGACCCTATTAATACACATGTGTACATATTGCTGAATAAATGAACGGATGAATAAGTGAACGCAGAAGAAGACTTTAATTTCTTGAAAAACTAAACCCATTTTTCCCTGTTTTACTTTTTTCTTTTTCGGAACTGATCATCCTCTGCGAGCCTCGCATCTGCCAGCCTCACATACGACCTAGCCAGCTAAGCCCTTGGGGTGCAAATCACCCCTTTCTCTGCTTTTGATTTTTTGTTTTGTTTTGTTTTTAGTGGGGGTGGCCTAATACTTGTATCCTGGTAGCTGTCCCTGCTGGGAACTTCCCTCTACTATTTGCAGCTCTCCCGAGAGGAGGCCTACCGCCTTAGAAATAGTTATCACCAATTTGCTTGTTGAAGAAAACAAGGTAGGGAGGAGGGGGAGAGAGTTACAAAGGAGATGGTGTGGGGAAGGTACAATGACCCTTGCGAAACAGTTCCCCGGGGAGCTGCAGTTGTCTGCTGGGTCCCCTGAGCAATGCGGGACAGAAGGAGGACAAGAGCCTGTGCCCTGTTCAAGGGGCTGACTGCAGGTCATATTCAGTTTTACCTCACTTTAGCAATGTATTCAACTGAACAGAGTAATATGCTGGGTACTAAAAACTGGGAAGTAGAAGCTGTTAGAATCTACATAATTCTTTCCAGAGAGTCAACCTCGCTCTACTCTATTAGCACTTACGAAATGCCTGTTAAGTGCCCATTCACAAAATCGATTGTTTTTTTTTTTATTGTGACTGTGTGTGTGTGTGTGTGAGATCAATAACATTCTTTGAGGAAAATTTGTGAAAGGCTCTGAAATGGACAAATTTAAAAAATTAGATTTCCAGGTGTCTTCTTAATGGAATATGAGGTGTTGTCTAGCAAGCCTTTTAATCTCATTCTATAGGTTATGTGCCTTTCATTGTCTGAGCGATTTTACAGCTCCATAAGTTGTAGACAATTGATGGTAATGTCAAAATTCCTGTTTATAGAAATGCAAATAAACTTTGTCAAGGTGAATGTGCAATCGGTTCCACCATAGGGAAGAGGCCAATTTTGCCTCTGCTAGCAAATTCATTTCAGTACTCCTGATTGCCTGTATATATATATATATATATATATATCTGTTCACTGAAGTTTCCTTTGTTGTTTTTCTTTTTTAATTTTTTTAACGTTTATTTATTTTTGAGACAGAGAGAGAGACAGAGCATGAACGGGGGAGGGGCAGAGAGAGAGAGGGAGACAGAATCGGAAGCAGGCTCCAGGCTCCGAGCCATCAGCCCAGAGCCCGACGCGGGGCTCGAACTCGCGGACTGTGAGATAGTGACCTGAGCCGAAGTCGGACGCTTAACTGACTGAGCCACCCAGGCGCCCCATGAAGTTTCCTTTGAATTGGTGTTCACATCTTACTGGTTTCCTAATGAATGAGAGGGAGAACAATTTGGCATCTTTACATCTTTTTTTTTTCTTCTGTGGGAACTCTTTTTTTTTTTTTTTAATTTTTTAATGTGTATTTATTTTTGAGAGAGAGAGACACTGAACACAAGCAGGGAAGGGCAGAGAGAAAGGGAGACACAGAATCTGAAGCAGGCTCCAGGCTCTGTCAGACACGGGTCTCGAACCCACGGACCCTGACCTGAGCTGAAGTCAGACACTCAACCGACTGAGCCACCCAGGTGCCCCTCTTCTGTGGGAACTCTTTATGAGCATTGTTGTAGGGGAGGAAAAACTTTTCCTCGGTCCTCTTATGGTAAGTGAATGAGGGCTGCAAGTTAAATTGATAAAAGATAGATTAACAGGAGAAGGGTTTCTTTTGTATGCACTCATGGGTTAAACACACACACACACACACAACCCAAAGAAATGCTTAGGCCTGCAAGCTTTTTAAGATAAGGATTATTTTAGTAGGGTTTGTTTATGCAGATTCATCTCAGACTTTGTCTCCTGTGATAAGGATTGTTCTCCCCATGCTGGAGAGGGAAGGGGACACACTTTCATAAAAGGAATTTTATGTTACCTTTACAAAGGGAAATTAATGCCTCAGTGAGAAAGGGGGAGGGAAGAGATATTCTCCTGTGTCTCCTGTTTATTAATTGCCTTCAGTTCAAAATAATCCTTATGCCAAAGTGGCATATTTTGGGTGGCAAATTCTGATCCACTTTATTGACATCACTTGAACTGCTTTCTGTATGCCTGCTCCCTGATACCTGTATAATAATTAAATTATTTCATGGGATACAATCACTGAAGGTCCTCACTGAAGTTTTCAGAGCCAGGTCTGGATTTCTGCACAGCTGAGCTGCCTTCCTTTATTTTCTTATCACATCTGGCTCCAACTTCTGGCCATTAAGAATGCACAAAAGAGAACCTAGATTGGATCAGAATTCCTGCTTTAGCCAAAATAATTTAAGTTATAACTAGTTCACTTTCCAGAGACTTTGGAGGGTGATGTCAGAACCAACCCTATTTTATTTTTGACATTTATGTAGCAGTTCAAATGTGTATGTGCTTAACCGCTATTCTATACTGAACTTCCATGTACTAATATGGAATGATACATTAACTGAAAAAAAACAAGGTGCAAAACAGGGCCTATGATATGCTACCTTATGTATAAAAAAGGGAGAGAAATCAGAATCTGTACAAGAATTTGCTTGTATATCATATAAATGAATTTGGAAGGATTTATGTTCAACCAAGAAAAGATGTGAACGAAATTGGGCATTTGAGAGACAAGGATGGGAGGGAGAATGTTAGATTATATACTGCTTTATACATTCTGCTTTTTGAATCTCATGACTGCATTATTTATTTTAAAAAATTAAACATTTTTCAAAAAACTAAAAATCACTTTGAAAGTAACACTGTAGCCCATTAGGCTTTTCTTAAGTTCCAATGTCAAAAATGTTACTAAAATAAAATAAATATTGAAAGAAAATGTTAACTATAAACATTTTTAAGGGTGTATGTATTTGTACGTGCTATATGTGACAGATTGATGCAGGACAAAAGCCTCCAGAAGGTATACGCTCCCAACAGATGACCCCTAACACTCTGAGGACACAGTCACTATTGGGTAAAAACAATATTATGTACAGCCTTTAATTTGTGATCAAAACAGATTTAAAAAGGAAAAAAAGAAAAGGAAAATTGCAAACATAATACTAACACCTGATCCTGTCCCATTCTAAAGTTCCAAAAGAAGGATTTCAGTTTCCAGGGGACCTCTGAAAGTACCCCAGAGATGTTTAAGAGCCCTCAACACTTCAGTTACAATTGGAGCTACAGTTAACTATATTTTAAGATGCGTGGGAGCTTATCAAGTCTTAGTGTGCATTCGTGCATAGGTCAAAATATTATACAAGTTTACATTAGAAGTCTTACAAAAAAAAAAAAAGAAACCTACCAGTTTGTAATATTATTGAAATCTTTAACTCATACAGGGCTGGGTAAGCATCTGCTAAGGAAGACCCAGGTCATATGGAGCTTCTACTAACTTTAGGGCCCATCCCTACCTCCATCGTAATCCAAACAAAAGCAACACTAAATCAGAAGACAAATATCGGAAAGGCTGGCAAAATGTTGGTTTTCCTTAAGATGACCACTCTAATGTGTTAAAACATTAAAAATATAGAATGAAAAGCTATAGAAGTGGAAAGCACAGGCGTGGGAGTAAGATGAGTCTAAATCCTAGCTCCACTCTTTACTAATTATGTAACCTTGGGCAAATTAGTTAGCTTTTCTGAATCTCCAGTTCTTCATCTATAAAATGTTCAAGATAATACCCACGTCTCAAGTATTTGTGAGGAGTAAGAATAGTTAACACTTACGCTCGCTGCACACCAGCCCTGCTCTGAATACTTTAAGTCTGTTCATCATCAAAATGACTTTATGAGTTAGGTACTCATGTCAACCCTGAGGGATGTTGAATAACTTCCCCAAAGTCACACAGCAGTTGAGTGGCTGAACCAGGGTTTACACTGCTCAGTAGTGTAGGGCCAGAATGCATACTCTTTGCCACCACAGAATATTGATAATGCTTATGATGCTCAAGTATCACTTCCCGTGGAGCTTTAACGGTCTAATAGAAACTGAGTAACAGGGGATTACATAGACAGCATTTTTTTTTTATTTTTCAACCGACAATCTGTGCATCAGCATTCAAGTCAGGGACCCCAGCTCTTTCTCCATTTTTGTTCTTCTATCCAGCTGGAATTACTTTCATCCACCTGGTCCAGAATGGCACACATTCCAGGCTGCAAGGGGGCTGAAAGGGAACAGGTGATCATGTGTTCCCTCTTCAACAGCATCTCTGAAATTGTACATCTCACTTTAGCTCACTTTCCATTGGCTAGTGTGTGCTCATATGGACACATCCAACTGCCTCTTTAAAGACTATAAATATACTTTTTATTCTGAGAGAGAGAGAGAGAGGGAGGGAGGGGGGAATGGAGAATAAAGCAAATGAGGCAAAATATTTTAAAGTTACAGAATCTGGGTAAAGTGTATATGGGTATTATCTATACTATTCTTTCACGTTTTCTGTAAGTTTAGTTTTTTGGTTTTGTGTGTGTGTGTTTTTGCCAGAATACAAAACTTCATCATTAACTAGTTTGAATAAATAAATGAGTGAAGGGGCGCCTGCGTGGCTCAGTGGGTTGAGCATCGGACTTCAGCTCAAGTCATGATCTCAAGGTTTGTGAGTTCAAGCCCTGTGTTGCACTCCCTGCTGTCAGCACAAGGCCTGCTTCCGGTCCTCTGTCTCCCTCTCTCTCTACCCCTTTCTCCCTCTCTCTTTCTCTCTCTCTTTAAAATAATAATAAAAAAAAAAACATTAAAAAATCTTTTTCAAAAGATGAGTGGCTACACCTAGAGACAAGGATAGCATATCTGCCTGGAGCAGGCAGGGTGAAGAAGGCAGAGGGGAGGGATAGGCCTAGGGTATTTCCTTCTGCCCAGCAGAAGCAGAATCCCAGGGAAAGAAAGCATCAGGCTCACTCCACCTAGGTGAGGGCACTGTGACTCTGTCACTCAGGGAAGCCCAGAACCGCAGCTGAGGGCAGGAGGCTGCACTGCAAGGGGCTAGGCCTAGGGGATGGATAGAGTGGTCCTAGGCTGACATCATCAGGGGGCATTCATGCACTGAGGGTTCTGCAGATACGACATCACCACAGCAGAGACGGACAGCATGTGGATACTTGTCATCCACTTAGGGTCCTCAAAGCTACAGAAGTTGGCCAAACTGATGAAGGAGCAGTAGACAGCGACCCAGATGCACCACTTCCGCCTGAGCAGAAGGCTGCACGTGCTGAACCTCCTGCCAAGCAGGTTCATGGAGTTCAGCGTTGAGAACACTCAGTTGACTGCGGCTTGTACCCCAGCGCTTTGCCCGGCTCCTCCGTGGGCCTGATGTATTGTAAGAGGAGTTGTTTTTCTTCCCTCTGTAAGTTTAGTTTTAAAGTAAAAGTGTTTTAAAAGTCTATTTATGACTGAAAAAAAAAACCCACTATCTACTACTTAGAAATTAAATACCGGGTCCTGCAAAAGTACTTTGTAGCCAAACCTCTGTTTCCCCAGTATCTATTCTTACCAAAATTAATATAACCTTGATGGGCGGCAGTGGGGCGGGGGGAATCCTGTCACCTGCTTTTCTTTTCTTTTCTTTTGAATTGAAGTATAGTTGGCATGCAATGTTATTTTAGTTTTTAGGTGTAGTTGATTCAACATTTATGTACATTACATTGCAAAACGTTCAAGTTATCAGCCACCGCTTTTTACAATAACGTTTATTAGAGCACAGGCATTCATTTATGTATTTTTTTACGGCTGCTTTTGTGCTACAACAGTTAAGTAGTTGCTACCAAGACCATCCGGTCCACAAAGAAAATACTCACTGCCAGGCCTTTACAGAGACAGTTTCCCAACCCCTGCTCTAAACCAGTAGGTGTCCCGAGCTTTAATGAGAATTAGATACACACACACATACACACACACGTTCCTGAGCCATGTGTATCACACTCCTTTACCCCTTAATACTTAAGAGTGTATTTCCTAAGAACAAAGATATTTTTTTACATAACCACACTATAGTAATCAAATTCGGGAAATATAAAACGAATACATTTATCCAACATTCCAGTTTTGTCAATTGCCCCAATAATGTCCTTTACATGATTTTTTCCCTCCTCTTTTACAGAATGTGGTCCAGGATCACATATTGATTTTTGTATCTTTTGTGTGTGTGTGTGCGAGTTGTTTTTCATGTCTCTTCCCTATTTTCAATAGGCTTTTTAATCTTTTTTCCAATATTTAGAAATTCTTTCTATATTAGAAGTGTTAGCCCTTTATCTCTGATATACACTGCAAAAACTTTTCTTATAATTTTGTCATTTGACTCTTGACTTTGCTTATGGTATGTTTCTGCCTGTGCACTCATGCAAGAAGATTTTTTAATGTGAGACTTATTTTTACATCTGAATTTTGAGTCATCTTTAGAAGTTTTTTCTACACTGACATTAAAGTTGTATTCACCAGTATTCTGTATTTCTTCCAGTGCTTGTATAGTTTAATTTTTTACATTTTATCTCTGAATCATTTGGAGTTTATTTTTATGTGAGGTGTGAGGAATGAATCTAATTTCATCTTTTCCCAAACGGCTGCCCGGTTGTCTCAATAGCATTTATTAAAAAGTCCATCTTTGCCCCAGGGATTTGAGATCCCATCATTATCGTATATGAGATTTCCATACACATTTGGGTCTATTTCTGGGCTTTTAATTCTATTCCATTGGTCTGTTTGATTATGTGTGTGCTGGCATCATATGGTTCTAATTATAGAGGTCTTGCAGAGTATTTTAATAGCTGGCATGGCTATTCTCTCCCAGAGTAGCTTTTACTTTGCCGTGTTTTCCTAGATATTCTCGGATGTTTATTTTTCCATATGAACTTTATTTCCTATCAACTTGTCTAGCTCCAGAAAAAAAAAAAAAGTGTTGGTGTTTTTATAGGGATCATGTTAAAATTCCAAATTAGGTACAGAACTGATTATCTTAATGATTTTGAGACTAGAATAAGGGACGTATTTCCATTCATTTCAGTTTCTTTGTGTGTCTTTCAGGAATGTTTTATAACTTTCTTTGTGTATGTATTCAACATTTCTTGTAAACTTCCTAGATATTTTACCTTTTTTTGATGCCTCTGAAAAGGGGCGTTAAGAGATTTGAGAGTTCAGAGATTTGAATATTGCACGTTAATTTTATATCCTGCTACCTTACTCAATTATTTTATTGATACCTAAGTCTCATAGGGAATTTTCTAGGGTAGCACTGTCCAATTGAAATACAATGTAGTCAGATGTGTGATTTTAAGTGTTCTAGTAGCTAAATTAAAAATAGTTAAAAGAAACAGATGAAATAAAGTTAATAGTATATTTTATTTAATTCAATATGTCAAAGTATAATTTTAGCATATTATCAATAGTAAAATTATTAACAAGATGTTATAAATTCTTTTTTTGTATAAGGTCATCAAAATCGAGTGTGTTTTACATTCACAGCATATTTCAATTTAGATCTTAAATTTTTATCAGAAATGTTTTGCGAATTAGATTTTGTAAATTTACAGTTGGAAAAGTATATTCACCTATCCAAATTGTTCCAAGCATACTTAAAAGTTTTCTTATCATTGATGCAAGTACCCAAAAAAAAAAAATCGTTTCCCTTTGATATTGACATCCACATTGACAAAACTGTTTTTTCCTTTTTTTAGAAGGACTGATTTGACTTTGTAGCAAAAGCATCTATCTGTTCAGAAAATTCAAAAATTCTTGTGTCAACTTAGTATTACTAACATCAAATCCAAAAGGGTATTTCATAAACTGAAATTCAGCCTTCAGATGAGGAAAATAGAGCCTCCCAGAGGTAACTCTTAACCAATGGGGTATCACAACCCGGTTAAATACTCCTGCATGCTATCATTTATGTGGACAATTCTGAGAGCCATTCTCTATGCTTCTCAGGAGGTGACATAGGACCTATCCTCAAGGGTGACCTTGATAATGCACCATTACATGGTCAGCTTTCCCTTCTTCCCTGTCTCATTCTCTCCTATGCTTTAACTCTGGCCCCATGGAATCATCTCCTTCAAAAACTACTGGTGCTTAAGCCCTTATCTCAGGCTCTTTTTTTCAAAGGAAATTCAAACAAAGACAGGGATTTACAAAGTTTGGAGCATGGGGCATGTGTAAAAATAGTTGCAGTGCTTGTAGAAAAACAAACTAGAAATATCTACTAAGACCTGAAAATATTGTTCTAGAACTTGAGTCAAAGGTGAGAACTGGAAACATTGACTTATATTGGTTTCTTATTAAATTAAGTAAGGACACAGTGTTAAAACTGAAGTCTGTATTGTGGCTGTGTAAGAGAATATTTTTATCTTTAGGCATATATAACTGATTCTTGAAAGTTCAGAAGAAATATGTAAATGCATGTATGTATACGTGGATATATATGTGTGTGTGTATATAGACACACACACATATATATCCATATATCTGAGAGAGAAATAGGGAGACAGAGGGAGAAAGGGAAAAGAGAGGAGAGGGAGAGGTTCTGGGTAAAGAGCATATGGGTGTTCCTTGTACTATTCATGGAACTTTTCTGTAATGAAATTATTTCCAAATAAAGTTTTAAAGAAACTATTCTGGAGTTTCTTTTCAAAAACAGCCAATGTCAGTCATATAACTTCAGAGTCAGCAGCAGCCTTTAATTTCATACTACCTACCTATAAAAAAATTTCTGGACAATGCTGACAAGTTAATATTCTTAAAGGCTCCACATTTGGGCTCACGAAAAAAAAAATAGAGGAAACATTCACTCGGAAGTGATTATAAATAGTCACACTTTCCCCCCACTTGAAAACAAAAGGTAATGTTGGCTATTGCCATTAAAATCTTGGCTGCCTCTTCCCTTATCTTGATGACCTGGTTTGCAGAGGCACTGTGAAAATTCATTAGAAAATGGTAAACAGCTGAGATATTGGGTTCAAAGGTCACGCACTGATATAATTTCTTCCCTGGGTTTCTTGGAAACTTTGGTCAGGAAATCTCTTGCTGAGTTAGTGAGCAAAGATAATACAGATCTTGTGGGGAGAAGGTCTGTTCAGGAACAAAAGGTACACTTTCCAGCAACTTGAGCAGATGCGTGTGAGGCAGAACTAACTTGCTAAGGCTGGAATAACTTTTACAACTGATAGTACACAATTCCTTCACTCGCCAGAGTTCCATGGGGGCAGCTCACAACTGTCTTCCGCTCTAACTGCTCATTTGCAGCCTCCACCGTTTCTTAAATGATACCTGCCAGGTCACCATCTGTCTGTGCTTAAATATATTCAGCCCCAAGCAGCTCATTACACCTGAAACAGCACTAATGAGAGTCCATGTCCTTGTATACACAAAGATCTTTTATAAGTCATTATTTTTAATAGTAATAAAAAAATAGGAAGAATTTAAATGCCAATCAATAGAAGAACTGTTAATTCACCAAAATTCTAAGTACTATTAAAAATAATATGTTGGAGGGGCACCTGGGTGGCTAAATCGGGTAAGTGTCCAGTTCTTGATTTCAGCTCAGGTCATGATCCTATGGTTGGTGAGATCGAGCCCTGAATCAGGCTCTGCACTACCAGTGGGATTGGTATTCTCCCTCTTGGGATTCTCCCTCTCTATGTCTCTCTCTCTGCCCCTTCCTTCCCTGTCCATGTATGCTCTGTCTCTCATAATAAATAAATAGACATTAAAAAATAATACATTGAGGGGCACCTGGCTGGCTCACTTGGTTAAGCGACTGACTTCGGCTCAGGTCATGATCTCACAGTTTGTGAGCTTGAGCCCTGCATCAGTCTCTGTGCTGACAGCTCAGAGCCTGGAGCCTGCTTTGGATTTTGTGTCTCCCCTCTCTCTGCCCCTCCCCACCCATGTTCTGTCTCTATCTCAAAAATAAATAAACATTAAAAAGAATTTTTTAAATAATACATTGCATCTATATACATCTATTTGAAAAATGTCTACAATATATTGTTAAGCAAAATTAAGAGATAATAAAATAGTTTACATAATGTTCTGATTTTTTGTACAAAAAACTGTAAAGGTTGTATCCATCTGCAAAAAAAAAAAAAAAAAAAAAAAAAGCAGTCTAGAAGGATAAATTCCAAACAATTTCACACTGTTAGTAGTGGTTTCCTGTGGTGAGGATGGTGGAAACAACTCATTCCCACATTTTTTGTTTCACTGGAGGAAGAGTTTCCCTTACACTTGTGACCTTGGCCCTTATTCCTATTCCTCTCCTTGGAGATGTCTGGGTAATATGATGGAACAAGCTTATTCTCTCCAACTCTTATTTCCAGGTAAGGAGCAGGCACTAGAGAAATATCACTCCTGTAGACGGTAGAGGGTTAGGTTTGCAAAAGAAGGGAACAGGTGTAAATTAGTCACAGCATGTCTTTCCCTCTGCTGGGAATCAGACCTCAACAGAACCCACTCCTCTGTTCCTCCATTCCATGCTGTAAGTTTTATGGAGGTGGACATTCTTAGGTTGTATAGTATTCCTGATGACTGGGACATTTGAGTGCTATCCAGGGATTTGGTATTAGCAAGGCTCACTGCTGTCTCCCACAGAGGCCACATTCTGTAATAGCTGTAACAGTAACAAAGCTGACATTTTGGTGTCTATCTGCCCAACTCTCTACCTCCTTGGTTCTGAACATGGGTGAGTAATAAATATCATTCATTGGAAGCCTGCGGGTATGAAAAAAATATTCTCTTTTTATTTTGTATGCTTGTATATTGTTTGAATTTTTTTGTAATAATGAGCATGTATTACATATAGAGATATATAAAGATACATACCTCTAGATATAGAGATGTAAGATCATAAAACCAAATCCTCACAGGTTTTACCTAGTATTAGGATTCCTGTCTCTTCTGATTTGTATCATTCTTTATACTTTAATTGCTTAGAGGAACCATATTGCCATCCAAGCATAGAAGTGCTTTGCCTTAACCCATTCTCTACTTGCTTGGCCATTGGATTCATTCTCTTGTTCCATATGTATTTTCTCCCTTATGATTTAAAGCACCCAATTTTCCTGCTCTCAAGAAGGCCACTGCCTCTCTATTCCATTAAGTCATACCTATTCTGACTGGAAAAAAGCTATCTCTATTTTTCTAGCCCCCCCCCAGTATAATTTTGCTTTGGTTACAGCCAAAATATTGTCTTCCAAGCATTAATGGGAATCTCCTTCATTTTCCATCTCATGGCCTTCAAAAATGTAAAATATTATGTCCTCTCAAATCTTTTTATTCCCCCAGGCAAAATATTCCCAGTTTTTTTTAACTATATGTCGTATGACATGGTTTTGATTTCCTCTAATATTTTGATTACTTACTTTCCTTGGAATGGCCCCCAGTTTGTTGATAAACCTCCTAAAAGGTGTTAAAGAATGATGCCCAAAGTGAAATACAGTTCTCTGGATGTGATCTGACCAGTGCTGAATAGAAAACCTACTTGTTATAAGGATGGCATACTCTTACCACAGTGGAAAGAGTGGTGGTGTTTTCTCACGGTATATTTCACATTGGTCTTCATGTCAGGGGATCCACTCATATTGGGCTTATTGCGATAGAAAACATAGAAATCACTTTCATCCATGCTAATGGTGAAATAGATTCATTGCTCTCAACATATAAATACCTCAAGTAAATTCCATGCTAAATTATAAAAGTCCTCATATTTTCTATAGTGATCATCCCTTCACAACCAAATGCCCTCCCTTTTTGCCCTTCTATTAACCACTCAACCCAAGTGAATTTCAATTTCTCTTCTCCGAGTTATTTAAAGTTACTCTTGTAAATGATGCTAATAAGAAAACTCCAATAGTCTTTCTTTAGGTCCAGTCCTGACCTCTGTAATGAACTTGACACTTATGGCCATTCCCTCTTTCTTGGGTTCCAGACACTCTTGACTTCCAACTCTCATACCACTCCTCAAGGTTCCCTCCCATTCTAGACAATTTCTCCTTAGGCAATTCTTCCAAATCTGATTCTGTCATCATCCTGCTTAAAATATTCAATGTCTCTTACAGTAATGGTTCACAAGCCAGTTGCATATTAGAATCACCTGGGGAGATTTTATTTTTTTTAATATTTATTTATTTATTTATTTTAAGAGAGAGAGCACGTAAGCGGGGAGTGGCAGAGAGACAGGCAGAGAGAATTGCAAGCAGGCTTTGCACTGTCAGCGTACAGCCCAACTCAGGGCTCGATCTCATGAACTGTGAGATCATGACCTGACCAGAAATCAAGAGTCAGATGCTTAACCAACTGAGCCACACAGGTGCCTCTGAATCACCTGGGGAGTTTTAAAACCCATCTAAGCCCAGGCCCCATCCCAGATGAAGTGAATCAGAATTAGCAGGTGTAGGCCAGGATTTAAAAACCACCAGAGATGGTAAGGTAAGGACCTTGATCACATTTGACCTTGATCTCATTTGCAAACTCTTTTAGTAGTTCAAAATAATCATAATGTTGTCTACCAAACACCTATTTCTATTTACTCCATAAATAGCATATTTCCCATACAGCTATGTGATTTTAAGAAACCAGATTCCCATCTCCACCTCCTGATCATGATTAAAGTTTAGAGACTGATGCCTACTGACAGCCATCTTTGAGCAAAGAGAAAAATAAAGGGTTAAAACCATTCCTGAGAACAGCAAAGCAGAGGGATGCAAAGAACCCGAATCCTTGATGACATCACTGAGCCATTAAATTAGCCAAATTTTGATCCTGTCCTGCCTCTGGACTCTTTGTTATATGAGAAAATAAATGTTGATATCATTTAAGTCATTTCTGTGAGGATTTCTGTTATTGTAGCCAAGAGCATCTTAACATTCATCTGGATATAACTTAAAAAGATTAAATGCCTTAAACTCACTTAAATTAGATAATTAACTCCTCATAATTTCTTCAACCTTCTTGAATCTTGGCCTTACTTCCTTCTTTCCAATATTTGTTCTAGAGCTCTACATTCAAATATCACTGAGATGAAATGTACAAACTAGTACTACTATTCAGCTCATAGACCTTCCAGGAGAGAGAGGGAGAACTCGTGTGAGAACTTCTTCCTGTTCTCAAGGGTTGGAAGGGAATCAAGATTAATCTTAAGGTACCCAGTATAGCAAGTTACTATTTTTATTGTTGTTATTATTATCATTATTATTATTATTACTAAAATAATATACACATTTGAGCTAGCTCTAGAATGGAATCCCAAATGGTAGAATTGTACAAATTGGATGAGGGAAAAAAAGTTAATTTGCCATCTAGTGTGTAAATGTTTTGCCATCACTAGAAAAAAAAAAAGTCTTAAACTTTCTCTCTTCCAGTGAGTAGTTTTTCAGACATTGAAATTAGAGGCTTTTTAAAAAAGGTAATATAAAAGAGATAAATTGACACTTTGTTGATGATTTATGGTCTTTCCTGAATTTTTGCCAACACAAGTCAATGGTAAAATGGTTTTCAAAGCTATCAAAAAAAAAAACCCCACAAAAACTAAAGAACAGCTGTAAAAATTACAAACTCATCAAATGCATTAAAACTTAAGAAAGAGAAAGGTCAAATGAGCCTTCTAGTTAAGGAATATAGACCTAAATTAAAGTATTTCATGTAGCCGAATTTAGTATACAATCAAGGAAACATATATTTTGAATTATTTGCATATGTCAACATTCAAACATAAAATATCTTACAGTCTTCTTTAAATTGAAATACTAAAAATGCATTCAGGGACGCCTGGGTGGCTCAGTCGGTTGAGCATCCAACTCTTGATTTCAGCTCAGGTCGTGATCTCACCATCCTGGGATCGAGCCCTGTATAGGGGTTGGTGCTGACAGCTTGGGGCCTGCTTGGGATTCTCTCTCTGTCCCTCCCCTGTTCCTGTACTATCTCTCTCTCTCAAAAGACATTTTTTTTTTTTTTAAGAATTAAGAAATTGGCTTGCAGAACCACTCTCTTCATGACAAGAGGACTCTGCAACAAGATTAGGCTGTTCCCCACCCCCCTGTGTCAATTAAACTTCCTCTTGTTTCTCCCCATCCAATCAATGTTTTATTTCCTTTAGAGTAACAAGTATCACTATCTGAAATGTTCTTAACTGTTTGTTGTCTAATTCCACTGGCATGTAAACTGGACAAGAGCAGCAACCTCATCTAGTTTATTTGCTCGAATATTCCTAGCAAGGCAGCTAGAATATCTGATCCCCTTAGGAGCTTAGTAAGTATCTGTTGCATACATATATATATATATATATATATATATATGAGCAGATCAATAAATCTCAGTTAAAATATATTTTAATTTACATAGGAAAAGAAAAGACTCTGTATAGTAGGTTCTAACTAATTCAAGTAATTAGGAAATTCTTCACTGAGAAGTATTAATGATGTGAAATTGTTAACAGACAGGCATGTATATTTAGGAGCTAGTTATAAAAAAAAGAATGCTAAATGTGTACAGATTGCTTCTTAAATATGAGAATTTTTACAGTATTATTTGGATTACTATTATTATTTTTAAAGATTTTCTTTTTAAGTAAACTCTACACTCAACATGGGACTCAAACTTACAACCCTGAGATCAAGAGTTGCATCCCCTACTGACTAAACCAGCCAGGTGTCCTGATTTGGATTATTTTATTTCATTGGACTGGATTGGATTGATTTTATTGCTTTTTTTTTTTTTAATTTGGAGTATTTTAAACCTTTCTAAACTTGAAGCGTTTACTTACTAAGAAGGACAAATGCCATCTCAAGAATGCTTATGATCAGACCCAGCTTAAGACCTGGGACAGCAATCACCAAAAGCAAGTCTTCTTATTGCCCTAACTAACCACTCTTCCACATGTAGCCACTCAAAATCTCTAAAGATTGTGAAAACTTCCTAAACTCAGACTGTCTTAGTTTGTTCAGAGTGCTATGACACAATGCCATAAACTGGCTAGCTTAGAAACAACAAACATTTATTTCTCAAAGTTCTGAAGTCCAAGATTAAGAAGCTGGCAGGTCCAGGGTCTGGTGAGAGCCTGCTTCCCAGGTGGCCATCTTTCACCTGTAAAGTCACATGGTGAATGGAGCTAGGGATCTCTCTGGCGCCTTTTTCATAGGGGCACTGATCCCATTAGTAAGGACTCTTCCCACATGACCTAATCACCTCCCCAAGACCCCATGTCCTAATACCATCATTTGGGGGTAGGATCTCAACATGAATTTTTCAGGGAGACAAACATTCAGATCATAGCTCAGACAAAAAAATAGCAGAAGCAAGAATTGAAACTTAAGGTATCTAACTGCAAAGCCTGTATTTTTTTTTCAGTATAAGGTGTTTTCCAGTAGATCAGAGTTTGATAACATGTCAGACATGAAAAGTAAGATAGAAACAAGAGTTTAGAGACTCTTGGAAAGAAGGAACCTGAGATTTACAAAATCATCCGCTTTTCACAGGTCTTAAAATGCTTGCGCTTAATCAAAAAGTGAAGGTCATATTAATAAGGGGCTGGATATTGTTAAGTAAAAATCAGTATCGGGTAATACCTACAAACAGCATACATGACATTCCATCCTGGGAGGGCACTATCTCCAGCATCATCACCACCAAATAATTCTTATGTTTTTTAATGTTTATTTATTTTTGAGAGAGAGACAGAGACAGAGAGAGCAAGCTGGGGAGGGGCAGAGAGAAAGGGAGACACGGAATCCGAAGCAGGCTCCAGGCTCTGAGCTGTCAGCAGAGAGCCTGATTTGGGGTTCAAACTCATGAACTGTGAGATCATGACCTGAGCCAAAGTCAGACACTTAACTGGCTTGGTCACAAGCCACCCAGTTGCCCCAAATAATTATCATTGAAGAAGCTACTGAATGAGGTATGAGAAGTTATATTCAGCAATTAATCTAAGGATTTGAAGTGATAAATTTGATACTCAAAAGATCTTATTTCTCGAGTTAACCACAACTAACTGGAAAGCTCAAATGTGTTGACAGTATGTTAGCATGAAACAATTATGATATGGATCTTTTTCAAGGAAATTTCTTTCTGCTTGTTTCCATGCATTGGAACCAAATATATAATTAGTGACAATTTGTTCAAAGTATACAAAGTGGCAAAATGCTGAACTGGCAACTGTATATATTGAAATTAAATGGTAAATACTTGTTCTCTCACCTTTCATATTTACAATAATATTTTGTTTCCCCTGTGAGATTCTCACTGCATATAATGTAAGTGAAAATAAAAATGTCTTGACATACATGAAATCTATAAGGTCATTTGTAACATTTGTGATAAGCTTTGAAATGTGGTATTAAAAAACATGGAAGTTTTTTAAAAAATTTAGTCTATTAACATTCATTTCAAACCTTTTCCCGCACAGACCAACATTTGATATAGTTACTGCTTTGTTTTTCTCAATGAAAGTGTAAAAAAGGGCTTCAGTTAGAACAAGACGCACAGCCCCAAATTTGAGATTCCCAGAGTTTTTGGCAAGTTCTGTTATAGAGTCTAAAAGGTTTCCTTGGGGGGCACCTGGATGGCTCAGTCAGTTAAGCATCTGACTTTGGCTTAGGTCATGATCTCATGGTTCGTGGGGTCAAACCCCACATCGGGTTCTGTAACTGACAGCTCAGAGCCTGGAGCCTGTTTCAGATTCTGTGTCTCCCTCTCTCTCTCTGTTTTCCCCCCACCCCTGCCCTACTTGGGCTCTCTCTCTCTCTCTCTCTCTCTCTCTCAAAAATAAATAAACATTAGAAGGTTTCCTTGGACTTCTAGCAGGACTGCGAGCATGGACAACTTTGCATTTATGTACAATATTCCTGGTTACCTTTTTGGCCAAAGCTAATATTAACTCTCTCCTAATGAATGCTAACACTTTCTGTAATGCAATCTGTTTTACTACCTGTTGTCTAAATATTCTATTTTCTTTCACAGTTGCTAGAAAATTACCCTGTTTACATTTTGAGTTCACACAGCTTCTGTGAGTCTTTCATTAGAATGAAATCAATTCTATAGCTAGATTGATAGAAAGTATTTGCTTAGGTTGTAAACGATCTGATTAGTAATTGTTGAAGGGAGAGCAAAGTGATGCAGAAGAGGGAAATAGAGTACGAAGTATCTCAGCAACCACTGGCCAAAAGCCATATAAATACCAGAACTGTTCAGTGGACTTCAAGACATAAGTTGATTCTGGTTATCAGGCAGGTGTTTTTGGCCTCTAACAGTTGCATTTCTTGGCCTCCTCTGTTCTACAGCATTAGCTATAAGGCCAGAGAGCAAAGGAGCCTACAGGACAAAACTCTTTACTGAAAGTGACTGGATTCACATGGTGAAGGGAAACTGGTCCTGTCCTGGATTTAAGCAAGTGTTGCACCATCTTTTATAATCATAACCCTCAAGAAAATACATATTTAAATTTTGAAAGGCTGTTCTTGGGTCTTCCGTCTTCATACTTTTCTTTGAAAATCATGCTTTCAGTAAATGTAACTGAGCATCACAAAAAGTTAAATAATGTAAATACTAAATTATGAAGTCTTATTAGGAAAGGCTGTGGCTAACATTTTAGTTCTGAAAACATATTTTCTATTTTAGATGAAAAAGATGTGTGCATTTAGGAAAGAAATATAGAAAAGACTCCATCTGGAAAATATATACCAATATTTGGGAGACACAGAGAAATTAAAATCCATGGCTATGCCTACATAATTACAAATACTCATTTAATTATATGAATTCAGCCAACAAAGTAAATTCCATGAAAATCAATAAAAGCCTCTTCACTTTTCTTTTCAACTGAGGTAACAGTTGATAAATAGAGGATGTTTAAAAATTCTTAATATTTTCTTTATTTTGTTTTATTTTATTTTATCTTATTTTATTTTATTTTAGGGACAGATCATAAATGGGGTAAAGGCAGAGAGAGGGGGAGAAAGAGAAATTCAAGCAGGCTCCTCACCGTCAGCACAGAGCCCAGCACGGGGCTTGAATTCATGAACCGTGAGATCATGGCCTGAGCGAAACTCAACAGAAAGATGCTTAACTGACTGAGCCACTCAGGCTCCCCTTAATATGATCTTTTAAATAAATATTTGTTATTATTTTAATCACAAATGAATGCATGTCCATTATGGAAAATATGAAAAAAAAGTCCAAAACCAAAATCACATTATCCATAAATCTACCTTTGAAGTATCATCACCATTACTTTTGTAGTGTATGTCTTTTGGACTTTTCTATGCATAGATTATGTATACACTTAAAAAAATAGTTTGCACTATTTTGTCACTTATTTTCCACCTCAAAATTATGCACAGTTTTTCTTTATTCTGCTGCATTTAATCTTTTATGATTGATATAAAAGTTGTTGCCAATGTTCTATTATAAATACAGCTGCAGTAAATGTCTTTGTAAATAAATTTGCATACTTTCCATTATTTCATTAGGGAAATATTAGCAATGGATTCTAAGTGCTAATATTTCCCTAATGAAATAATGGAAAGTATACAAGATAAACAGCCTTTTAGAAACATTGAAATAAATTATACTCTCACAGATAGTGATAAGAAGGCTAGTTTGCCAATGACCTGGCTAACACTGGGTATTATCAACCACCCGTTTTCTTTCATATGTAGACAGAGCACAATCAAACAAGTGCAAGAGGTGGGCAAGTATATATATTTCCTTCTAAATGGTCCACAGATTTCCCTGGAGTCATGGGAAGTCATGGAGACATGATGCGAGTCAAAACCAAGTCTTCAAAAGCAAGGCAGAGGAACTAAATTAACATAATTTCGGCCACTATGTCCATAACTTCCCTTGTCTGACTCATTTGTTCCTTGTACATTCATGTGTCTTAGCTCTGAGGCTGCCTTTGTTTCAAGTTACTCAGTAAATTACAAAAGGCAGATCAGCAGCAAAAGAAGTTAGAACACAGTACAGAGGAGAGATTTTTTATCTCTACAAAATTCAATGTTTTATTAAAGTATATTTGTTATTTATTCATGATACTAAAACACTATGATTTGTTCAATCTTTTTTTTTTTTTAATTTTTTTTTTTCAACGTTTATTTATTTTTGGGACAGAGAGAGACAGAGCATGAATGGGCGAGGGGCAGAGAGAGAGGGAGACACAGAATCGGAAACAGGCTCCAGGCTCTGAGCCATCAGCCCAGAGCCCGACACGGGGCTCGAACTCACAGACCGCAAGATCGTGACCTGGCTGAAGTCGGACGCCCAACCGACTGCGCCACCCAGGCGCCTCTTGTTCAATCTTTTATTACCCACACAAAATAATCTTTTATTACCCATTAACAAAAGTATATTTAAAACAAAAACAAATTAGTTTTCTAGAAAAATTGCAAAGGCATTACACAGGCACCAAGTTTTCTGAAAGAACCAGATAGTAAATACTTTAAGACAGTCTTGCAGGCCATATGGTGCCTGGCACAATTATTCAACTCTGCCCTTGTAGCATGAAAACAGTAATGGACAATATGTAAGTAAATGAGTGTGGTTGTGTTCCAATAAAACTTTATTTACAAAATTACACAACTGGGTGGATTTGACCTTCAGGCTGTCATTTGCCAACCCCTGCTCTATCTTACTGTTTGACTCTAAAGAAAAAATACACTGAGGAATGTTTGTATAATTATCTTCCTGAAGTGAGATCATTTTCACATGAAGTAAAATTATTCTTTACATTAAGAGATAATTTTTATTAAATATCTGTTAAGTGAGAGGGATCACATGAAGCCACCGACAGTCTAAGAAAGGGCCATTGCTTTGGTAGAAGGGACACAGAAGGGAAGAGTCAAAGAAAAAAGCTAAAGTTGAAAGGGTCTCCAGAGGACTTCTTTTGCCTCATCCAAATAATACTTAATACCTAAACTCTTCTGAAGTACTTTAGACCTTATAAATCTTCATGGATAAGAACAAAGATAGACCTCAAATCAAAATCAAAGCACTGCTCAGTGCAAAAGCACAACTCTGACATTACTAGGCAATGAAAACAGTCATAATCCTCTTAATCATTGTGTTACTAGTATTGGCAGGTTTGTTTTACCTGATGGTTTATTTTGTTACTTATTTGGGAGATGTTCTTCAAAAATTAGCTATCATAGCTACAAAAATTAGCAAAGGAGTGATGAATGACTTGAAAGAGCTTGTAAGAAGCACACCAGGACAGAGGAAATGTTCAAATGGAAAGTCAGAACCAACAAGTGGTTCTTTTACAACACAACTTGATTTAGATGTGTCATATTGTATACATTTTTACAGTGTCACTTTGGCTTTATGACTAAAAGAACATTTCTACCAAAGGGCTAACCTGTTCAAAAGTTCAGAAGAGAGTTTGTATTATTTTCCTCCATGACACAAGCCCTTCTGCCAGTTTAGGTCCATGTGGTAGTTTAATGGTGGCCGCAAATCCTTTGATACTCCTACTGAGAAATGGACTCTATACCCTCTCATATTCTCTAACAGAACACAGTGGAAGTGACATCATGCTTGTTTCCAGGTCCAGGCCTTAAAAACCCAACCATTTTCATTTTCTGTCTCTTGTAACACTTGCTCTTGGAGTTCTGAGCTGCTGAGTAAGAAGACTCACTACCCTGTTGAAAAGTAAAAAGTCCAACTACCTTGGAACACAGAAAAGTCTTGGTACTACATGAGGAAAGAGAGGGGCCCAGCTCTCTAGCCATCCCATCAAAGCACCAGGCACGCGGGCAAAGTCATCAGGGACCACTTAGACAGGTTTAGTTGCCAGTATATTGAGCAGAAGAATCACCTAGTGAAACTGTTCCTAATTTCATGAGTCATAAAATTGTGAGATATAATAAAAGGCTTGTTATTTTAATCCACTAAATTTTGGTTGTGACATAGCAATAGGTGACTTGAACAGCATCTATGAATGACAAATATCAAGAGATATTTACATGCATTCTATAGCAATAACTTATTTTGTGTTTCTTTCATTTTCTGGTTACTTTCTTTTTTTAATTTTTTTTTTCAATGTTTTATTTATTTTTGGGACAGAGAGAGACAGAGCATGAACGGGGGAGGGGCAGAGAGAGAGGGAGACACAGAATGGGAAACAGGCTCCAGGCTCTGAGCCGTCAGCCCAGAGCCTGACGCGGGGCTCGAACTCACGGACCGCGAGATCGTGACCTGGCTGAAGTCGGACGCTTAACCGACTGCGCCACCCAGGCGCCCCTGGTTACTTTCAATAAAATACACATCCCTGGCTTTTGTCATTCCATGGCTATGGTCATCTGAGAGTTATATTTCACTTCCTAAACAATGAACCTCACTAAGAAATTTCTAAGACTCTTATTGACTCATGATTACCACTTAAAAAACAACTTTTGAAAATGTTTAAAGCCCTCCACAGAACCAATGTTTATTGGCAGGCAGATCTTAAAAATAAGCAATAGACTAAAGAGCTGAATTTAATATTAATTTCATAGCTAAATCCAACTTAATTATCTTGTTCAATGATATCCAATCTCAGTTTTAAAACACTTTGCCATCATTAATGCATTCAAGCAATCACAAAGTTCTCCATAATATCTCAAAAAAATACATTTTTCTTTCATTCAAATTAGAATAAAAAATGTAAAATGTGTCAAACAGCAGAAATTTGGGGAAGGAGCAAATGGTAGTTTCCATGCATAAATAAAATCCTTCAGAACATAAAATAGGTACCATAAGAATATGTCATACACTTGTATTTATACTGTATTGGTATTTCCACCTGGTATTCTCAGGTATGCAATTCCACAGTACATACTATTCTCTCATGTGAGAGCAGGGAAATTTGGGGGCGCCTGGGTGGCTTAGTCGGTTAAGTGTCTGACTTCAGCTCAGGTCATGATCTCCTGGTATATGGATTTGAGCCCCATATCAGGCTCTGTGCTGACAACTCAGATCCGGGAGCCTGCTTAGGATTCTGTGTCTCCCTCTCTTTCTCTGCCCCTCCCCCACTGTGCTCTCTCTTCTCTTTCAAAAATAATAAATAAATAAGAAAAAAAGCAGGGAAATTTGTTGAATGGCTGTAACTACCTGGCTTCTCATCCCAAGACCTTCACTAGTTAACTCATGAAAAAAAAAAAATATATATATATATATATATTAATATGAAGAAAACGTTGGTTTATAATGACAATCTTTTTCTGTAGAAATTACTTTCTAACATAGCCTGTTACGGTGGAGTATTTCTCAAAAAGAGTTAAATAGGATTTGATTCTTCAGGATCATAACATGTGTTAATTGGACTTGAAATTCCCTTGTAAATAAGTTTAGGGAAAGTTTGAAAGGAAATTGTTAAACACATTTCCTTTCCAGAATTTCCTGGGAACCTTGAATACACTAAGTTCTGTGAACCTCTAAGGGATACCACAGTATGCAACATCAAGCATAGTTGACTGTGGCATCCTTTTTTTGGAAAATCATGTTGGAAAATGAGTACGGACTAAAGCGCACTTTGGGAAAGGCTGGCAGAGTGGAAAGTTTCTGGAACTTGGAGCTCAGAGGCATTGGTTACAATCCTCATATTCCACTTACTGGCTGAGCAAACAATTTGTCCACTATTAGTGTCAATCTCATCTTATGTAAAGTGAGGATAATTATACATGTGCTGACTGGTACTCCACAAAGTTCTTATGAGTAATAAACGAGAAACTTTTAACTATAAGTGACTACTTCAATGCCTGGCATACTGAAGGCCCCAGTGAATAGAATGTTGGAGAAATGATCTCCTTTGAAGAATATTGTCTTTATTTTTTTTAAGGCCCTGGTGAGAGGCTCATTTGCTTATGAATTCTAGTGTTGATTTCTCATCAACCTCCAAATCTTTACCCTGCCTGAATGAGCCTAGCCAGTTTTCCTGAGGCCTCACATCTTGTGGCAACGACCATAGAATATGCTATACCTTCTGCTGAACTGAAAGTCAACTTAGTTTTGTTATTTAACCCATTTTACATTTGGACAACTAAGCCTAGGGATTTTAAAGTTAATTTCTCAAGAAAATAAAACTTGGGCGTAAAACCTATCTTAAACAGAGAGCTAGTACCAGAAACTCAGGGCATGGCTTACTTAATCTCTTTGACCCTTTGTTTCCTCACTTATAAATAAAAATAACTGTCCTATAAGGAATATCATGAGGATTAAATTTGATAATACATATGGTAAATACATTTATAGTGTAGGATATAGTAATATAGTTAATAAACCATTCTATACTAGTATCAAAAGAAATTTTCATAGAATTAAATAATATTAAAATTAAAGGATCTATCATAGATTACCTAGTCCAATTCCCTCCTTTTCAAGAGTTAAAAAAAAAAAAAAAAAAAAAAAGCTCAGAGGGACGAAGCGTGAAAGAATTTAGCCAAGGACATACAGTTCTTAGTGGTCATGTCAGGCAGGATGTAATAGCTTTCTCCAAATATTAAAAAAAAAAAGAATAGATTTGTTCTGTGTGACCCCAAGGGATAAAATCAGTGGTAAAACTAGAGGAGACTAGGTAAAGAAGAAATGTCTAGCAATCTCTGTGTTCCACTGTTGAAATAGGCTGTCTCAGGCTGCCACTTTCCCCTCTAATTATATATTGAAACTGACTTCAGGAAGATGAGGCAGGCCAGATGTATAGTTATTTACGCTCTGGGTTGAGTGCATTGGAGATTAATCATATGCATCATGGCTTGGACATGCGGTTGACACGTTGCCTGAGATAGGCCCAAACCTATGACAGAGCCAGCTCTGGATTTGTTTTTAACAGAAATACAGGAGCTGTTATCTCATTGGAAGAAAGGACTCGAAACTTTAATTTCTGGACCCTTTACATAAGATTGAGAAAATGCCAAGTATTCATATCAAAGAATAGGGTTTCGAGGAGATTATAGGGAAGCTAAATTCCTTTAACCCAGTTGGTGTTGCCACTGGGTATATATAGTAGCAAGGCTCAACTCTGCTGGATGGTTAACCACAATTTCAGAAGCTGCAATTTTCTGTTATCTGTACTGACAGCCTTTTTATTTATGTGGATAATTGAAAATTGACTATAATTATGCAATCTGACAACTTCAAGACAACTCATTGAGTGTTACTCTTTAGAAACAATGTGAATTGAGATGTTCCACCCACTAGACAGCCCAAGTCATGTTTGCTCATGGTTAAAGAATGTGCCATCAATCACAATACGCCAAACTAACAACAACAACAAAGAAAGTTCTCTCTTAGAAACAATCTAGGCAAGACAGGACTGACAGTAGCAACAAAAGAGAAGTGAGAGGTGATTTGAGGAAGTAAAATAAAGTTCAGTAAAGGCTGGGATATTTCTGTGGAACCTTTTGAGAGGGGAACTCCAAGACATGCCTTCCATTTGTTCAGATCGGGACCTGAGTTTGCATATTTTGTGATTTCAGAGTATGTTCTGACTAAAACAGCAAATACACTTAGTATAAATGGTTAATGAAGCTAGCAGTAAAGTGGGCACATCCTGTTACAATGCACATAAGAATAACAAAGCTAATATTAACCTAGCACTTACCATGGGCAGGCACTGTGCTAAAACGTTATACATGAGTTAGCTTGTTTAATCCTCCTAACAAGCCTGTGATGTAGGTGCTATTCTTAACTCTGTTTTCAGAAAACTAAAATTTAGAGAGAGAAACTGTTTTCCACAGCTGATAAATGTCTCACCTCAGGTCTGAACCAAGGTTTTCTGACCCCAGCCTTATAGTCTTCATTATTGCACAATAGTGTGCTGTATGCTGTCCCTTCCATCAACCCTGGCAACATCTGAAATGGAATTTAATCTTGTTATTTTAGTACTCCTGCCCTTGCCCCCAGAGAAGCCCGTTATTTACCACCTCGAGTGGCCAGCTGAATGCAGGCCAACCTTTGGGACCTGGTGTGGCTCTTCCACATCAATCCTTGGAAGAAACCTACTAGAAATAAGTTATTTCTCCAGCATGGTCATGAGAGGCCAGAGACCCACTAAAGATGATAGGCTTTAACCAGGAGAAGTGGCATAAATTGAAACACAATCAGGAAAACCTTCTAACCATTATTTCATTTGCAGTGATACTTGAGTGTGTCTCACGGGTGCTGCTAAGGAAACCGTTCAAAGGCCCAGCCTATCTGTTGCAGGTCTAACTTTCTTAAGCCTAAGGACAGTTGGGTACAGAGCCACCAGATACATGTATGAAGCAGGTGGGCATTCAAGACACTGAAGAGGGCACCTGTGCCCAAATCTTTTATCACCAGAATTGTCAGGTGGTGTGGAATCCTCACCACTACTATTACTTACTGGGATAAAGCCTCCTATATTAGAATGTAAATTATGCTCTTGAAAAGATGAATACATTTATCCTTTTGCATTCACTGTAGACCAATGAGCTGTAATGTTAGAAAAGAGAACTGGGCTTCAAGGGAATGAGACCATGGTAGGGAAATTTTGATGGAAAAAGAGAATTAGGTCACCGTGGTGTTTTCCAGACACAAGTCTGCAGATTAAAGATGATCCAAGATGAAGTTTTCATTAGTTTATGATGAAATATGAGCAACGAGGACCATGTAGTAAATTTTTAAATTAAAATTATAAATTCTGATATCATGTCCTTTTTTTTAAATGGTACTGTGTCATTTCTTGCATGAAATGATTGTGATAAAATATGGAGATTGGTTTTTTTTTTCCTTTCATTTCTTTCTTGACTTGGCAAAATAAAAACCAAGCAATTTTTTACTAACCTTTAATGTGGACATGTGCATGTGCTGAGTGCTTCACATTCAATATTTTATTTAATCTTCACAATGACTACATGAGGAATGTACTGTGGTAATCCCTATTTTACAGATGAAGACTTCCAGCCCTAGAGGATAAATAACTTACCCAAGGTTACATGGCTGATGAGTGCCAGAACTGATTTGTCCTTCTTCTTCCTCCCATTTAGAGCAGGGATATTGGGGCCTTTGTGGAGTGATGGGTACTAAAAACAGAGAAATGAAATACAGAAGATAAATTTCACCTACTTAACTTTACTCAAGACTCCCTAGAACTTTGCTTGCAAAAGTATTTCCCCTTATAGTCAACATTTATAAACTAACATCATAAAATTCTAGAAGGCTATGGGCAAAACAAGTATTAAATTTTATCTCCTTTATTTTAACGTCTATTTATTTTTGAGAGATAGAGAGAGAGAGAGAGCATGAGTGAGCAGGGGAGGGACAGAGAGAGGGGAACAAAGGATCTGAAGCGGCTCTGTGCTGCCAGTAGTGAGCCTGCACAGTGAGCCTGGTGCGGGGCTTGAACTGACAAACCCATGAGATCATGCCCTGAGCCAAAGTCAGATGCTTAACTGACTAAGCCACCTAGGCACCCCTCTCCTTCTTTTTAACAAATGAGAAAACTTAGGGGTAGTGTATGACTTAAAATTCTAAATACTTGCAAATCACTAGCACTCAGAAATGTATACTTAAAGCAAAAGACATAACTGTAGCCATTGTTGCTAATGTAGGAAAAGAAAATAGACAAAGGAGAATAAAGTCTGATCAAACAAGTAAAGTATGAACTCCAGTGTAGCCAGTTCAATCATCCATGACAAATGAAGAACAGTAAATAGGAAACAAAGCCTCCAGAATCGAGTTAATTTGAACTCAGTGTTTTGTGCATAGTAAACACTCAACAAATAGTCATTACTAAAAGAATGAATGAATTCCTAATTTTATATTGCTCATGACACATGCATCTTTTCTTTTGCTGGAAATAAACATTGAAGACCGATGAGGATGCTCAACCATGAGATAACCTACAAGGCTATACTTGGATTGACTAAGTGTGCTTGCCATTAAACATAGATGTGAAATAACAATAGGCAAAGATGGTAATTTGGACATTTGGACATGTAGTGATTAAGTTTTAAGAATTAGTAACATTCATGTGGCATTTTTCCAAACTATCAACATACGAAAATATTTTACATTACTGAAATTCCTTGCCACCACAAAGTCCAGTTAAGTCCAGAATTATGCTTTCTTTTGGGAGGACGGAAGAGTTCTCATCAACCACAACAACCTCAACAGATAGCTCTCTCTCTCTCTCTCTCTCTCTCATGCTCGCTCTGAAACATATGCCCAAGATTAGAATAAAGTCTAAAGCATATGTTCACCATTTCCAAATCCAAGATATTCTAAGTGGCATCTTCTGTTGGTTAGAAGGAAAATGAGTGAACAGTCAATTAAACTACCTTTTTAGTGTTGAGGGGGACAGAAACAGAATAGGGATCTGTGGCTTCAGCCCTGAGCTTCAGGAAATCCCACTGTAACTTTCTATCTCTAAGCCAAAGAGCTAAGAAAGATCATCTAATGCTTTTGAAAGGCAAGCATTGAGGTAGGGACCTCAGAGAACCCCTCATCTACTTTGTAGACTAAGATGCAACCTATTATATAGAGAAATCAGCTACCACATTGAGTAGTTTCCCATCATGGCTTAGGTTTGCATAAGAAACACGACCAAACTAAATTTTATTCCTGAAAATGGATTGAGAGACTGGTAAGTTTCAAGAGTCTTCTTCATTAATTAGGGATCAAAGATCATGCTCAACTTCCTTCACTCATGGAGGGAAGCTGAAAGTCCTGATGGCAATGCTTGAATCTATTGTTGACTCTCAGAACCCATTTCACCCACAAAGTTGAGCCCCCAAGGCTGAAAGGAGATAGAAGTGAGGTTCGAACTTTCCCTTTATTTTCATTCTACACAAACCTGCCCATTAAAAATGGTGACTAGATCTCTCTCAAGTAGCTAAATTACCTGAAGAATTTCTAGTGACCATCAAGCTCTAATTTCTGCTTCTGGACTCTCATTCTGAAATGGGCGTTTCCTGCAGTGTCTGCTGGCTCAGTCAGCAGTGCATGCAACTCTTGATCTCAGGGTTGTGAGTTCAAGCTCCATGTTGGGTATAGAGATTACTTGAAAGAAAAATCTTAAAAAAATAAATAACTAAGATGGAGGTTTCTGGAGCTCTATGAAGAAGTAGTATACCATGGAGGGCAAAATCCTGAACAAGTGGCTCCCACAGTTGTCTGTTCGGGGTCAGCAACTATTTTGGGAGACCCTGGAAGTGAAAGCATTAGGCAAGTTTTGAACTTGGGTTACAGGATCTTGGAGAATTACCTTTCAGCTGGGATGCTGGACTTACTGCTTCATTTGTTCAGCAACAATGAATTAAGCACCTATTAGGTGAAACCAGGAAGATGGGATTATGGACAGTTTAAGAAGCTGCAAAGTGAAACTAGGATTTGGGATTTTGATTGATGACCAGCATAGCTCCACAGGCTCCTCTGAGTGCGAAGCCAAGGGATTCCTCACCTACACCCCTGACCCACATTTTCCCTATCCCTTCAAATGGAAATTACCAATTTAGCATCATCATTAATTTTATCAGAAGTTTTTCCTCCTGAAAATTTCTAAGCTAAGATCTAATTGCATAGTCTCATGATAGATCTACCACATAGGCAATATCAAAGCTAACACTGTTGGGCTGTGTACTAACCAATAAAAGCTAGATCTATTGCAAATCAAGAAAGGAAGAAAAAAAAAGACCTTATCTTAATTTTCTCTTTGGCCTCCAGTGGGTAGCATAGTGCTTGTCCCGTTGTGGACACTTCATAAACATTTACAGCATTGAAAGAAATTCCTAATAGTGAGGGTTTTTTACCTTGGACTTTGTTTGGCTGGATGCAATTATTTGCTTGATATTTTCTCATTTGAAATGTCTTTGAACCAGTGAATAGTAATACTGAGCAGCAATAGAATAACAATTGATTTATTTAACTTTTAAGCCAGCAAAATTTGCTCCCTCAGGCAGCAAAATTCAGTCGTCCAGTCTACTGAGTATTTGCTTCCTTTAATGCCAAAATTTCAGCTTCTGTTGAAATATGCATCAAGAATGTTCACCTGAAACTATTCTAAAACTATTGACTCCATAATTTTTGCCTTTTGTCTCAAAATTTTTGTCCCATTTGTAAGAACAGTGTTATGATTACCTATTTCCTAAGAACAGGTAGGAGGTTTGTGAGCTACCAATTGGATATAACTCTACATATGCAGTTACTATTACTCTCATGCCAATGACTCAATATGCAAATGTGCTGAAATCAGTTGTATATTGAAAGCAACAAAGTACTGAATTTTTAAAACGATGAATTCTAAACATACTCAGATTTAAGACAATCACAATAACATACACTCTCACTCATTTGAGTTAATTTTCCTGAGAAAGAACAAAGTGGAATTATAGCCAGATATACACATGGCACACAAGAAGTCTCACTGACCACTGGTCCACTTATGGGAGTGTGTGATACATGTGAATATTATTAGTCACATGAATCACAGTGGAGAAAAATTTGCAAATTCCTGTTCTATATGCATAGTCTTTTACTGTGAATTATAATCACTTTTGGAAAATTTGCATTTAAGCATGCTACAGTGTAAGTGCCCACTATTAGAAATAAGGCAAGAGTTTCCTGATGGCACTATTTAATAATGCACCTAGCACCTACATTCCTCAGTTCCTTGTTCTGCCTTCTTCTCCATAGCACTGATCCCCATCTAACATACATGTTATATATATCTTAATTATCTGTTTATATCTTCTTTCTAGAATGTGAACACTCCATGAGGGTGTGGATATTTCTCTTGTTTTCTACTGTTTTCCCAACCTCTAGAATAGTGCCTGGTACATAATAGAGACTCAGTAAATATTTGTTGAATGAATAAACAGGATGGGAATATTTGTTCTACTGAGCAACTCTTCTGAAGAAACTGTATTAATTTTTTTTTCTGTTTTAGGCTGTCAGTTACTTTTATTAAAAGAAAATTTGGGGGCACCTGGGTAGCTCAGTCAGTTAAGCGTCTAACTCTTGTTTTCGGCTCAGGTCATGATCTCACAGTTCATGAATTCAAGCCCCACATCCAGCTCTGTGCTGACAGAGCTTGCTTGGGATTTTCTGTCTCCCTCTCCCTCTGTTGCTCCTATGTGCACATGCATGTTCTCTCTCTCTCTCTCTCTCTCTCTCGCTCCCAAAAAGAAATAAATATTAAAAAAAAAAAAAGAAAATTGGGATGATGAATGAAATAAAATCACTCAACAATCTAAAACACAATAGTTAGTCTAAAAGTAAAAACAGTAGTGATGGAAGAGAAATAACCTAATAGTCATTCTTTTCTCTGCTTGACAAATTGGAGAAGAATACACTTTTCAAAGGCTTGAATATGATATATATTCCAAGAGCTGCTAAAGAAAGGAACACGTCTCAAATCAACATTGTCTACAGGAAAACTAATAATTAATTATCAGATTAGACAGCAATAATACTAAACAATAGAGTAGTAATTCTTCTAAATCAAAGAAGACATCCTTCTGAACTAAAGTATTAAGAAGGATAAAACTAAGATAAATCCATTTTAAGTGTCAGCTAGAAGCAAAAAGATTATAAAGTTTCATTTTATTTTACTAAATCTTTTTTTTAAATTTTTTAAATGTTTATTTATTATTTTTGAGACAGAGACAGAGCATGAGTCGGGGAAGGGCAGAGAGAGAGGGACGCACAGAATCTGAAGCAGGCTCCAGGCTCTGAGCTGTCTGCACAGAGCCCAAAGTGGGGCTTGAACTCACAGACTGAGAGATCATGACTTGAAGTGAAGTCAGTTGCTTAACCGACTGAGACACCCAGGCTCCCCTCTTTACTAAATAAAATATTAAAATTGAATAATATTAATGCTGAACATGAATTGGCTCATGCAATGTATTTGTTTATTTTTAATTAGACCTTTTAAGATAATTGTCAATTCACCTGCAGTTGTAGGAAATAATACAGAGAGATCTCACATATCCTTTACCCAGTTTCCCCTAGTGGTAACATCTTATAAAATTATAGTACAATATCACTGCCAGGATATTGACACTGATGCAGTCAATATATATGCATTTCCATTACAAGGAACCCTCATGTTATTCGTTGTTCTTTTGTAGTCAGACCTACTTCCCTTTATCGCCACCCCTCCAACTCCTGGAAACCTCTTAATATGTTCTACACTTCTATAATTTTGTCATTTCTGGAATGTTATATACAAAATGATTTGTCCTAAAGTTATAATATATAATCTTCTGGGACTGGCTTTTTTTTCAGTCAGCATAATTCTCTGGACATTCATACAGGTTGCTGAATATAAAAATAGCACCTTCTTTTTTATTAAATAGTTTTCCATGATACCACCACGATTTGTTTAACCATTCACGTATTAAAGGCCATCAGGTTGTTTTCAGTTTGGGACTATTATGAATAAATAGTCATGTATAGGTTTTTATATGAACATAAGTCTTCAGTTCTCTGGGATAAATGCTTAGGAGTTCAGTTGCTAGGTTGTACAGTAATTGCATGCTTAGTTTTTAAAGAAACTGCTAAACTTTTTTCCAGAGTGGCTATATCATTTTACACTCCCACCAGCAATGTATGAGTAGTTCCCTTTCTTTGTATTCTTGCCAGCATTTGGTGGTATTACCATTTTTTTTTAGCCATTCAGGTAGGTATGTATTGATACCTCATTGTAGTTTAATTGTGCATTTTCCTGATGGCTGATGATGTTGTATACCTTTTCATGTGCATTTTTATATCCTTTTGGTGAAATGTCTGTGTAAATCTTTTGTCCATTTTACTATTGAATTTGGAAAGTTCTAGATATAGCTCTTCATTGCATGTGTGGCTTATAAATATTTTCTTTCAGTCTGGAACTTATCTTTTCATAATCTTAACACAATTTTTCACAAGCAAAAATTAACTCAACAATTTTTCTTCAATTGATCATGCTTTTGTTGTCAAATCTAAGAACTCTTTGCTTATTCCTAACACTTTACCTTTTTTTTTTCTAAAAATTTTATAGTTTTAAGTTTAACATTTGAACCCAAGATCCATTTTGAGTTAATTTTTGTATATGGTATGAGATTTATCTTCCTGTATGTCCCTTTATCTCCTTTATTTAAAGTATAAATATCTTAGATATTTCCTTTCGATAACCATTCAGTATAATTTTTGGCTTCAAACATCATTCTTAATTTAGAAAACTCAAGAGGAGAAGGGAAACCAATTATATTCACTTATATTTTTGCTTACCATGTTCTTCTGATGTTCTAAGTTTCCTTCTTTTATCATTCCTTTTTTGAGAACTTCCTTTAGCTATTCTCTCAGAATGGTGACAAATTCTCTTAGTTTTCATTTCTCTAAGCATTTTTTGATTTCTCCTTAATTCCTGAAGGATATTTTTGCTGGGTATAGGATTCTGGATTGATGAGTCTTTTCTTTCAGCACTTAAAAGATCTTAATACCACTTCCTTCCTTTCTCTACAGTTTCTGAAGAGAAATTTGCTATCATTTGAATTATTTTTCCCCTTTCGGTAAAGTATCACTTTTCTCTGGCTGCCTTCAAATTCTTTTTGTTTCTAGTTTTCAGAAGTGTAATTTTAATGTGCTGTGGTGTGGATTTATTTGGGCTTATTTTGTTTGGGTTTGCTCAGCTTCTTTAATCTGTAAGTTTTGCCTTTTCCAAAATTGGGAAGTTTTCAGTAATTATTTCTTCAGGTTCTTTTCTAATCCCGCTTTCTCCCTCCTTTTCTTCTGATGACACAAAGTGTTTGATCTTTTGTTTTGATTCCACTGGTCGCTGAGACTATTCACTTTTTTTTTTAGTTTTTTTCTGTTTTTCAGATTCTATTTTCCAATTCATGGATTCTGTCCCTTTCATTCTGCTGTTGAGCTTATTCACTGAATTTTTTTTTTCAATGTTTTTTATTTATTTTTGGGACAGAGAGAGACAGAGCATGAACGGGGGAGGGGCAGAGAGAGAGGGAGACACAGAATCGGAAACAGGCTCCAGGCTCTGAGCCATCAGCCCAGAGCCTGACACGGGGCTCGAACTCACGGACCGCCAGTCGTGACCTGGCTGAAGTCGGACGCTTAACTGACTGCGCCACCCAGGCGCCCCCGAATTTTTAATTTTTATTATTAAATTTTTTTTTATAATTTTCTAAAATTACCAATTGGTTCTTCTTTAGATCTTCTTTTTCTTTTTAAGAGGAAAAGAGAGAGTGTGCACAAGTCAGGGAGAGGAGCAGAGAGGGAGAGAGAGAATCTTAAGTAGGCTCCATGCTGAGCATGGATGTGGGGCCCAATCCCATGACCCTGGGATCATCACCTGAGCTAAAATCAAGAGTCAGATGCTCAACTGACTGAGGCACACAGATACCCCGATCTTCTTTATAACCTTCTATTTAATTTTCAATATCTTCTAATTTTTCATTTGTTTCATGTGTGTTTATAATTGCTCATTAAGTTTTTTATCATGCTGCTTTAAAATCTTTATTGGATTAATTCTCACATCTCTGTCATCTTAGTGTTGGCTTCTATTAGTTGTCTTTTTTTCATATGAGTTTGGGATTCACTCATTTAATTGAGGTTCATTTATTACTGAACCTCTGAAAAAGCAATACTGGTTTGAGCTCTTCTTCATTGTTGGTAATTTGTAAAATGAAAGTGAATTTCAAAATGAAATCCAGGGTCACCTGGGCGGCTCAGTTGGTTAAGTGTCTGATTTGATTTCGGTTCAGGTCATGATCTCATGGTTTGTGGGTTCAAGCCCTGCATTGGGCTCCTGGCTGCTGATAGTGTGGAGTCTTCTTGGTATTCTCCGTCTCCCTTTCTCTCTGCCCTTAACCTTCTTGTGCTCATGCTCTCTCTCTCTCTCTCTCTCAAAATAAATAAATAAACTTAAAAAAACTGAAATCTAAATATTTTTGTATCATAAGGTTATGAATCTTATTTAAACCCTCTGTATTAATTAGCTATCTCTGAAACCACTCAGGCAGGAGAAGGGTGAACACCACATCCTTACAGCTTGGGGAAGTAGAAGTCAATATTCTCTATTCAACCTCTGTTGTCATCTTATGGGGACAGGCCCTTCATTACTGCTGGCAGGAGAGGAATTTCATCACCCCATATGATCTCCACTGGCATCACAGGTGGCAGCCTTATTACTGATGAGTGCTTATAAGAGTCCTGACACTCCACTGGAGTCCCTCGGACACAACCTCAGTGGGGAGAGGAAAGAGTGTCTTATTATGGTTGGGTGGAAATGGAAGTCCAAACCTCCCATGTCATCTCCATTGACACTACGGAGGGACTCATTACAGGCCAGTGGGGATGAAAGTCCTGGTTCGCTAGTTGGCCTTCTCTGACACCACCTTGGGGATTGGCACCTCCTTATAGCTTGGTGAGGATGGAAGTCTTTCTTGGTCCTCACTCAGCCTTCGCTAGTCTGGGTGGGGGAGGGACTACAGTATTTTCTGTGGTGTTTGGTACCACAGAAAGGTAGAGAAGTTTGGAAGCAAGAAATTAATGTTTGAAATGAATTTTTTCTTGCTAGGACTTTTGGTTTGAGAGAGTAAGCTTTTGCTGAGGCTTTTTTGTCTGTGTCCATTGGCATCCTGGGTTGCTTGCTTTTTCAGCTACAGATGTTGAATAGATGAGGCAAAAAGAAAACCCAGGGAACTCAGAACCATGTTGTCCTTCAGGTCCCAAAGTCCCTAGCTGGTCTGCCTTCTCTCCACTTTTCAGTCTTTTCAAGTTTGTTTTATATTGTAAGTCCTGGGAGAAATAGGGAAAGAGTAACAGAAAAAAAAAATCTCTACTTTATGTTTTTGGAAATGGAAACCCATACAATATATTTTGTTCCATAAATACGTCAAATAAATAAGTAGATAGTTATTATTGAATCTTCTGAAACAATGATATCTAGATCTCTGGTGTCCAATATAGCAGTCACTAGGCATATGGGAATATTTAAATTTAAATTAGTTAAAATTAGACAAAATAAAAATCCAGTTATTAAGTTGCAGTAGCAAGATTTTGAATGCTTAAAAATAGCCACATGTTCCCAGTGGTTACCATATAGGACTGCACGGATTCAGAGCATTTGGAACATCTCAGAAAGTCTGGACAAGGGTGAGCTAGACACTGAGCAAAATGGTTCATGATACTACTAAATGTTGATGTGAAAAAATAAGCAGGAAGAAAAATATGAGCAGATGGGTAAATAAGTGACCCTGTGAATTACAAGAATAGAAAGGATGTGGATTTGTTCACAAGGTGAATTTGCAAAATGGACACCAACCTGCTACCATAGCATGGATTGAATTTTTAGTGATTCTAGCTGCATAGGTCCATTCCTAAGACAATACTTTTTTCCATGAGTTAATGCAATTTGGAACAGTAAAAGCTAGTTGATGTGACAGCTGAGATTAGCATGTATTTACCATGACATTGCATGTTATGTTGCATTCAGATATCGTCTGACTTTGGCAAATGTTGGATACATTCATTCAACATCATTTGATACAGGGGATACATGTATTTTATAGAATTCAGTTGTTTTAAAACAATGAACTGAAATGACATAGAGGCAACTTTAGCAAAAGAGTATAATTTCAGGGCAGCAAAGCCCAAGTAAAGGTAAAATATAGGCAAATAAAACTAAAATGGCTAAAAATGACAACGAGTTCAGAACTAGAGCTTCATGTTATTTAATTTATTTGACAATTATTTGTAAAATGCATATTATTACAGTTCAACCATCAGTTTCTCAGATGAGAAATTCTGCGACAGAGAAATTGGTTTTATTACTTATTGGAAAAGGAAGGAAAAATACTTAAGCCACTTTATCACTTCCTATTTATATCATACAGCCAACACATGTCTTTCATACCAGCCATATTGGCCCCCTAATCATTTGAAAAAAATACCTTGCACTTTCTGCCTCCATGGTGAACTTATATATTTTTTCCTCATTAATTCATTCCACATATATTTATTTGGCACCTTCAATGTGCCAGCACATTCTAGCACCAAAGTACATCAATAGACAAAACAAAGATCCTTGCCTGAATACTCACATTTTAGGTAAATAAATAATAAGTATAATAAATAAATTACAAGGTGAGTACTGTAGAAAAAAGACAAAGCAGAACATGTTAAAGGGGAATGAGATGAGAGATATGGGGCAGACTAAGTCATTCTTACAGGACCCGTCATCACCGTCACCATCATTTCAAATACTACCTCCTTTACAAGGCCCTCCTTGATACCTTAGGTTTTTTTTTTAAAGATTTTATTTTTAAGTAATTTCTACAGTGTGGGGTTTGAATTTATAATCCTGAGATCAAAAGTCTCATGCTCTATCTAACTGATCCAGCCAGGTGCCCTTCCTTCTTACCTTAGTTAAAACAGATCTCTCCCACCATGTTCCTTTAGCAGTTCCTATCTTTTTTTTTTTTTTATTTTTTTTTTTATTTTTTTTGGGACAGAGAGAGACAGAGCATGAACGGGGGAAGGGCAGAGAGAGAGGGAGACACAGAATCGGAAACAGGCTCCAGGCTCCGAGCCATCAGCCCAGAGCCCGACGCGGGGCTCGAACCCACGGACCGCGAGATCGCGACCTGGCTGAAGTCGGACGCTTAACCGACTGCGCCACCCAGGCGCCCCAGTTCCTATCTTTATTACAGCACTTAGCATTCTGCCTTGTGTGTTACATATGAATACATCTGTCTTTTCATTAGACTCTGAATCCTTAATAAAGAGAATGTGGCTTATTAATCACTCTATTCCTTGCAGAGTCACACATAGTGGTTGGCTTAATAAGTGTTTGTTGAACAATGATGCCTAAATTGAACATAAATTGACAGAGGCCCAGATTGTTTATAAAAGGTAGTCTTAATATTAGGATTCAAAAATATAAATTACACATGTAAATGTTGGATGCCAATTCTCTGTTCACACTTACTTTCTTCCCTTCTGCTAACATCCATTGCGCTAGAGAGATGGTAATGTTTTGTTGGAGAAAGGATTATTTTATGCTCTTGCTGAATTCCTAGTAGAAACACCACATATTAACATGCTCAACAAATCAAGCAAACTAGTGTCATCATCAAGAACTTAAATTTGTCTTCAGAGCATTATGCATTGACCCTATATAGAGCCTACTAAATTCAATGTTCGACGTTAGAATTTTGGCAAAATAACCAACACTATTGTCTTTATATATATAACATCATGCTTTCATCTGAGAAAATATGACTTATGTGAAATTGTCAATCTTTATTTTTCTTCTTGTTAATAAAAAACACAGAAATAATCTAGCTATATTCTTCTCAATCTCTTTCACAAAACACACGGCTTTACATGACAAGAACCAGTAGAACTTGTATAAGAAATTATATTTCTTAAACATAACATACTGTCTTGAAAGTGCTACTATAAACAACACTCACTATGTAATAAAGTATAGTTATGAAGCTGATTTTGATTACACATTCTATAAGTATCCTACTCAGTAGGTATGAATAAAAGACTTTCCCTAGATAATCATATAACAAAAGTACAAGTACCTCTTGTGTTTTACCTCTTTTTAAAAATCAGGTTTAGAATTTAAAGATTTGGTTAGTGCCTAATTAGAAAATTTTTATAAATTCTTAGTAATTCAGATAGATTGAATTAGTTGAATTAGTGATTAGTGTAGCTTTTTTGAGTTGAGATGTGACAACATGAAATATTAATGAATGTTCTACTGGAATTGCTAATGATATATTCTTCTGATGGAGAATTAAAAAAATGTTTTTAATGTTTATTTTTTTTTTTTGAGAGAGAGACAGAGGCAGAGTGTGAGTGGGGGAGGGACAGAGAGAGAGGGAGACATAGAATCTGAGGCAGGCTCTAAGCTCTGAGCTGTCAGCACAGAGCATGGTGCAGGGCTCAAACTCACGAAGTGCGAGATCATGACCTGAGCTGAAGTCGGACACTTAACTGACTGAGCCACCCAGGCACCCCTTCTGATGAAGAATTTAAAAGAAACCTCTTTTAAATAAGGGAATGTGTTTTTCTTCTTAATGTTTTTATTAAACCGAAAGATGCTTCTCTCTCTGTTAAAAAAAATTTTTTTAAAGTAAGCTCTACCCCCAGGACAGCTGGCTGGCTCAGTAGGTAGGGCATATAACTCTGGATCTTGGGGTCATGAGTTCAAGCCCCACATTGAGTGTGGAGATTACTTAAGTAAATAGAACTTAAAAATACAAAGTAATCTCTGCACCTAATGTGGGGCTCAAACTCATGATCCCAAGATCCAGAGTCACGTGCTGTACCAACTGAGCCAGCCACGTATCCCGATGTTCCTCTTAAAGGTACTTATTTTTATCCAAAATGCTCACATAGTATACATTTCAACTAAATTTTATCCCTGATGTGCAAGGAATTACTGTAGAGGATAATCATTAAAGAAACCAAAATTATTCATTATGATTATTATAGGAAAGTTAATGGGTCATAGGTGAGAAAGTTAACAGTGATGGAAGAGACAACATGCTGGTCTGAAGCAGAACAAATGTAAAGAATGCATAGGATGATCATGAACATGAGAAAACATGTCTGCACTGACTAGATTCAATGTTTGGCTTAGAAATTGAATCTTATGTCTTATTTCTATTTTCCTATGTGACTGGTACAACGTTGTGTGCTCGTGTATGTGTATATAAGCCTGCAATAAGTGACTAGTTAATTTAATTGCTCACAGAGGACTAGACAAGCTGCTAAAGTTACTCTTTGTCTTTGAGGCTGTGTGTAAATGTTATCAAAACAAGTGATAAATTCAACAAAAATAGAAATTGTTATATGAAATGATTTGAGACAATTTAGCTGTTTGACTTGATTTTCAAGGTTTTGATCATCTAGTTACACGAAAGTTTAAAGTTTAAGTGGGCCAAATCTATAGTTGGTTAATCCTCTTCAGTACAAAATGTTGGCATTAATATCTCTCATAATTATTTTGATTAAAATGTATTGTTAGACACGTTTTCAAAGACCAAAGAAGTTTATGTATATGTGTAAAATTTGAGTCTGGTGTCTGTCCACGCAGAATGAACATTTTAGTGTGTAGTTGACTATACACAATGTATAATTTTAGAGCTTATAAAAAATGTGCTTGTCTATAAAAAGGATACAAATGGGGACTTAACATGTTAATAATATACAAATTTATTTTAGCTATATAATCTTTTTCACTTCGGAATTAAAGTTTTACTCAAGGGTACGAATTCCTCCTGCATTTTGTAGATGCTGTAGTTGCTACCAGTTTATCAGTAAATATTAGCTGGGTGTTGTCATGGTAAATGGGAAAAGTATTTTTAATCTGTCCACGTAAGTAGGCCCACTGCTGTCAGCAGATAAGAGAGAGAACAGGAACAAGGTATAGTGCTGAAGTCTGAAAAACTAAAAGGTCAAAAAAAAAATACTTGTACTTTAAGAGTGATTTCCTTGAATATTATTTTTAGAGCAACATACAAACAACATAATTGAAGAAGGCCAACACAAATCAATTTGCAAATTTTATAATTTAAGAAGTGGGTACACAAATATAATTTTCATTTTAGCTTGAAATATGCATGAAAGTGTTGTTTGATCTTCACCAAGATGAAAACAAATGATGAAATCACTTTCATATAATATCCAGTCACACTTCATAGAGATTTTTCTGAGGGAAGATATGTAATAGTCACTTCTCTCTTACCTTTAAACGGTAGTACAGTCAAATTTATCTTTGTTCACCTAGTCTCTGGTCAATTGTAACTGGGAGAGATGCAAAAGTCTAAAGCAGATGAGGAAGAGGGAAAGACTGTTTGGGGTCAGGGAAACAGCAAGAACAGAAGGAAAAGGGTGAGATAAATCAACCAGTGGGAAAGAAATCAGTCTCTTAGAGCAGATTTGTGTGTTTTGAGTGGTGGGGGACGAGGCTTCCATTATAGCCTCAAGATTGGCTTTCAGATTTACTCCCAGTTTTCAAGACGATGTTACTCTTGCTTGTCCTGTCCTGTCCTGATTTCACACTTTTGTTTAAGTTTTCCACTCTAGAATCGAATATCCTTTTTTATAGTTCCATACACTGAGCAGTTTCCCATTTCCTGCTCTGTTTTGTTTTTTAGCTACCTGAATTTCTTCCTTAAGACTGTTCATGAAGGTCCAAGAAACCATCTAGGTTTAAGTTGACCAATGCACTTCAGTTCCACAATGTTTATTAAGCACTTAGTACGGGAAAGGCACATTTAGATGTAGAAGCCATGGTTCCTACTCTCCTGAAGCTTTTCAGTGCCCCAACTCTGCCTATATTATCCTCTACTACAATGCAGTTTAAAGTCTTCCAAAACAGAAAAAGATAAAATAACTAATAAATGCTAAGAAGCCTGAAGCTCACCCCAAATAAGAATCACGAGATTTGATCTGGGAAGCACCTGTGATGAAAAGATAACATGGTAGTTTGGATCCTAGCTCTGTCACATGTAATACAACTTTGAACAAGATGATATAAGGCAGGAGAACTGACATTTCTATGTATCCAGCATAATGATTGGTATTGTGTATTATTTAATACTCATAGTTCACATCACCCCCAAGCTCTCACTTTATTTTTTTTTTAATTTACATCCAAGTTAGTTAGCATATAGTGCAACAATGATTTCAGTAGATTCCTTAATGCCCCTTACCCATTTAGCCCATCCCACCTCCCGCAACCCCTCCAGTAACCCTTTGTTCTTTGTATTTAAGAATCTCATGTTTTGTCCCCCTTCCTGTTTTTATATTATTTCTGCTTCCCTTCCCTTATGTTCATCTGTTTTTATCTTAAAGTCCTCATATGAATGAAGTCATATGATATTTGTCTTTCTCTAACTTCGCTTAGCATAATACCCTCTATCTCCTTCCACGTAGTTGCAAATGTCAAGATTTCATTCTTTTTGATTGCCGAGTAATACTCCATTGTATATATGTACCACATCTTGTTTATCCATTCATCCATTGATGGACATTTGCGCTCTTTCCATACTTTGGTTATTGTTGATAGGGCTGCTATAAATATTGGCGTGCATGTGCCCCTTCAAAACAGCATACCTGTATCCCTTGGATAAATACCTAGTAGTACAATTGCTGGGTCATAGGGTAGTTCTATTTTTAATGTTTTGAGGAACCTCCATACTGCTTTCCAGAGTGGCTGCACCAATTTGCATTCCTACCAGTAGTGCAAAAGAGATCCTCTTTGTCCGCATTCTCACCAACATCTGTTGTTGCCTGAGTTGTTAATGTTAGTAATTCTGACAGGTATGAAGTGGTATCTCATTGTGGTTTTGATTTGTATTTCCCTGATGATGAGTGAGTTGAGCATTTTTTCATGTGTCGGTTGGCCATCTGGATGTCTTCTTTGGAGAAGTGTCTATTCATGTCTTTTGCCCGTTTCTTCACTGGATTATTTAGTTTTTGGGTGTTGAGTTTGACAAGTTCTTTATAGATTTTGGATACTAACATTTTATCTGATATGTTGTTTGCAAATATATTCTCCCATCCTGTTGGTTGCCTTTTAGTTTTGCTGATTGTTTCCTTCACTGTGCAGAAGCTTTTTATTTTGATGAGGTCCCAATAGTTCATTTTTGCTTGTTTCTCTTGCATCTGGAGATGTGTTGAGTAAGAAGTTGCTGCAGCCAAGGCCAAAGAGGATTTCTCCTCAAGGATTTTGATGGTTTCCTGTCCTACATTTAGGTCTCCCATCCATTCTGAGTTTATTTTTGTGTATTGTATAAGAAAGTGGTACCCGTTCATTTTTCTGCATGTTGCTGTCCAGTTTTCCCAGCACCACTTGTTGAAGAGACTGTCTTTATTCCATTCGATATTCTTTCCTGCTTTGTCAAAGATCGGTTGGTCATACGTTTGTGGGTCCATTTCTGGGTTCTCTATTCTGTTCCATTGATCTGCCAGCTCTCACTTTAAAAAACAAAACAAACAAAACAAACAAACAAAAAACAACAAAAAACAAAGTAAAAAACAGTATTTTTCCTATTTTAATTTTTTTAACGTTTATTTTTGAGACAGAGAGAGACAGAGCATGAACGGGGGAGAGTCAGAGAGAGAGAGGGAGACACAGAATCTGAAATAGGCTCCAGGCTCTGAGCTGTCAGCACAGAGCCCGACGCGGGGTTTGAACTCACGAACCGCGAGATCATGACTTGAGCCGAAGTCGGACGCTTAACCTGAGCCACCCAGGCGCCCCAGTATTTTTCCTATTTTAAAAGTGACCAAAACTTAAATGTAGATAAAGCTAAGAAGCTTGGGTTTTCAGACACATCTGAGATTTGAGCCTGGTCTCAAGCCCCCAACTCTACCACTTACCAGATTCTAGGCTAAGTTATTCATTCATTTATTCAATACTCGCTATATATCAAGCACATTGCTTGGCACTAAATTTTAAGAAAACAATGTGACATGGTCCCTCCCTGTAAGCCTCTTAATGTCAGTAGAGGGAGACAAGCACTTAAGGAAGCCCTTGTAATAGGTTGATAGGTGTAGTTCTGGAAATCTACAAAGAGTAGTATGGGATACAAATGAGTCCATTCTACCTGGAACTGGCAAATGGCAGAGATCAGGAAAGCTTTTACAGGGGAGGTGGTTCTAGAGTTTCACAGAGTCACCCATTAAGTCAGGTGGTTGTGAGAAAGAACAAGACATTCTAACTGGAGTGAGCACTGGGGCCTGAAATAGATCGGCAAGAAATGAAGGTGGTTCAGGGTGGCCGGAGTGAGAAAACCACAAGTTGGGAGTAATAATATTCACTTCCCGTGTTAGAGGGTACATAGAGAACATTTATACAGGGTTAAGCATATTGCCTGAGACATACTAGGTGCTCAAAAAATGTTCCTGTTTCTCTTTCAGATGCTGCATTTGATTACATCCCCTTCTAGCTCTGAAACTCCATGATTCTTACCATAGTGTATAGTTCTTGTTATATATTGGTTCATACATTTTTTTTTACACATTGTACATATTCAATGAATAAATAGTCTCTACCACAGTTGGCAGAAGACTGGGTAAAACAAGATGCACATTTTGATAAGGATTGAAACAAAAGCTGAATTTAGCTTTAATCCTTTCTTTCTCTGTCCCTTTATAGTAACTTGAATACAGTTTTGCTTGTGTATATTTGAATGTGCTGAAAGTGTAGAAATTTAGCATTAGTTCAGTTCAGGGACAGAATTCAATATTTTCCCATGGGGACTGCTCACCTGCTTCCCAAACCAGGAGAGCTACGTTTCTGTCCCCAGCAGTTTCTAAGACCAAAACATCAACCATATTGCTGGGTGGAGATTTGAAGGCAGCATACGGTACAAGTACAACCTTAACAGCTCATCACTTCTGTACTGAGTTGATACATGTAATGCACTGATATGTTGCAAATGTCCAATAAGAACTAGTTCTTATTTTACGTTCCACCGAAGTTTTATATAAATGGAACTGGGAGCAGGGTAGGAACAGGGTAGTAGAGTTCCGCCAAAGGAGGGAAATGCAAAAGGTATCAAGAAGAGGGAAGGCAGGAATATACCCAAGAGTGTGACTGTAATCCCACTAGGACACATACTTCTTTAGACAGGAAGATATTCCTGCCATGACAGATGAGCCTGAGGTGCTTATACCCATTGGAACCTCTCCCTACCCCTCCCACCTCCACCTTCAGCTGGGTTGGCTATCAAAGTGCCTTTTCTGGCGGTGAAGTTGCCTACCTCTTGTAGTCTTTTTAAAAAGCATGGTCAAGTTGTAGGAGAAATTCTATCATAGAAATGTATTTCACGTTAAATAAGTCATTTTTCCTGTTACGAATATTTGTGAGCAGCTTGATATTTTAAACTACACTATCATATTGATTTTTCTTAGATGTATATAAATTCTGACAAGGTACAGTGATGATGTCGAGTAGTTTTAACAAAAAATTTAAATGTTGGTGACATCAAAAAACACATTTTAAAATAATGGAAACAGGTTTATATTCTAATGGATTTCAGGACTGCTACCCTTTTGGAAAGAAAAGATATGGGTATTTATGCAGGTATAAATATTGTTAGGGAGGGAGAATAATTATTCCTAACAGTACGCATAATGAGGCTAATAATAATAGAAGATATATCACCAAAGGAAAACATTGATTTGTGAGAAAAAAAAATTACTCAGGCACTGGAAGAGATGACTTATAAAGCTTATAATGGCACTGGAATAAACCTTTTGGATAAGCACATTTTGTTTGATCTTTGTCAGTTTTTCTCACTCCATACAACTTTGAGAGTCACCTTGGTGTAAAGTAGATGAGGGTCAAAGCAAAAAGAAAGGTTATAGTTTTCCACTAGAAGACAAAAATACAACAATAATCCCTCCTTCCTCCATTGTCAAAATCCTTCTTGTTTAAGGATATTGGAATTCTTTATTTGGCTACCATGATCTGTTGACTTTATCAGAATATTGTTAACGCCAAACTATGCAAACTGAAGCAATCTATTTAAAAAAAAAAGTCTTCCATTATATGGCGAGTTTCCAACTACTATTATAGCAGTAAAGCTATAAACATTTGAAATATTGAGATATGTATTAAAAAACTGAAATGTAGTTTTTTACCTTTATTAAACCATTCTGTATTTGTGTACTTACTATAAGTTACCTCGATGACAGTATTTTAGAGGAACAGAATCTACATCATCCATACATTTTCTCCTAGAGATTTTATTTTCCTGCAGGAAGCCAAATTGGATGTTCATCTGTAACCATGGTTTAATAATGAGTACGAAACTAAAGACTAGAATTCTTAATAGAGTTTTTAATGAATTAGTGTCTCATTTCTGCCTACAAAGTGGTTCAAGAATACTCATTCTCAGTTCACAAAGTTGTAGGAAGATACAATGTGATAGTTAATTTTAACATCTTTTCTGGTAAAAGTGTTTGCAAACGTTCGGCACTCTTGTCATTAGTAATATAATATTTTTGCATTCTTAATAATATGTTTGTTATTGGTTTTCATAGAATATTGTGGAACTAACACTCGGTGAAGATCAGAGAATATTTAAATTTTATTACATGCTTGGTGGAAAATTTAAGTATACATTACTTGGTGTTACACATAATTTTTGAGAGGGTCCTATGCCTTAAACTAATTATCAGACTCCATATCAGAAGTCAGGTTACCTGGGTACACAAAAGTGAGTTTCTTTGCCACAGCAATTGTGGTAAATTTGCTGTGATCATAGGAGACTATTACTGTATTGCGATTAGGTGTGGTTGCATTAAGCCCAAACTTTGTATGTTAGGCTGATACCAGTTTTGAATTGTATGGAACAACAAAATTTCTCCATTAGACTGCTTGAAAAAGATCATTGAAATGTTGTAGAAATGAAACTCCACAGTAAGGAAAATGCTCAGTTTATTTCTAGATGGAAATCCCCAATTGTCACACCACATCAATCATCTGACATATAATCTGACTTCCATTGAGCTGGAATGTACTTTAAAGGTCAGGTCTCTGGATGAAGAATTTTAGCTTAGTGGGTTATGTAGCAAAGATGCCTAAATCCAGAGCACAGTTTTGGCATTGGCAGAAATAGCTTTTCTTCAAATAGCAGAGGGGAGGAAAAGTGGAAGATTATTAAACTCAAAGTCTTTTGCCTAAGCACATCTGCCTGTATCCTACTAACAAGTTGGATAAAGAAATAGAGGTTGGGGTAGAACCACATTTATGGACTTTCATAGAAGGTGCATACTAGAGTCCTGCAGGCACAGCTTATTTGGTCTACATTTAAAAAATTTAGAAAATGCCATATTAGAAAAAAAAAATTCCAGATATCTGGTTTCTCTTAATTGGAACCCCTGGCCACAGTGGGCCTGAATTCACAAGGGCAGGGTGGTGGAAAGCAGTCTAAAGCTGATAATTGGGTGCTTTATTTACACATGCTCTGTAATTTGTCATTCTCTTACATTCCCCAATGTCTTATACCCATGTTCCTTTTGCCTGCCTCATTCTGTAGGCATTGGGATTTCTGCAGTTTATGAAATGGACGCAATGAGCTTTTTGTTTTGTTTTGTTTTAAGTGGGCAAATCTCTTTGTTAGAAGAGCGTTGGAGGAAACTCAACGCTTCCAAACAGTCGTAAACCTGCCGTTTTTCAACCTACTTTTTCAGAATGGCCTAAAGTATGAAACTAAGTATCAAAGGATGGACCTTGTAGTCCCAGCTGTGCCACTACCCAGCTGTGTGACCTTGGGCGAGTCGGTTAAGCTCTCTTGGCCAAAGGTGATGAACGGTCTGTAAATGCACTTAATACCTGTTCCGAATATCTCACACGGCTGTTGCACAGCACACGAGATTTTAAAAAGTACTCCTAAGCAATTTTTAAACCGCAAAAACGCTTCCCAGCACAGGCGCCTGTTAAGAGTGTGACACGGTGGCTTTAGAAGTTGGGTTACTGGAATCCGCTCTAGTTCCGTGCTGCTCCCACCTCCCACGCTCGGGGGTGGGCGAACGGAAGAAGATTCTCAGGGGAGGTCTGGAAAACTGGCTTAGAAATGCAGCGAGAAGTTCCTCAGCGGGGGTAAAGTTGTTGGCGGCAGTTTTAAGTATCCAGAGCGACACACCAACTCTTAGCCGAGATCACAGACCCTGCTGCATCGCCACCGCAGGACCCCAGTTCCCGCCCCACCCCCAGCTCGAAGCTGGAGCCCCACAGGCCTGACCTGAACCCTCCTGGCCGGGACCCCCAGACCGGAGGCCCCGGACCTCGCCCAAGTTCCCAACCCCCACAATCACCTCCCCCCCCTTCCCTCTCCACGTGACAAAAGCCGGAACCGTCACTTCCGGCGGCGCGGGTAGCGCGCCTGCGCGGGGCGCCCGGCCTCAGAGAGCGGTGGGCAGCTGCACCGCACCGCCAACGGCCGCGAGTGGCGAGCGGCGTAGGTCCAGCTCCCGCGGCGGCGCCGCTGGCTGCAGTCTTGAGGGTGTGCGGCCGGAGAGGTCCAGCCCACTCGGCGGAGGGGCCGGCCGCCCCGCCCCCTTCCCCACCTACCTCCCTGGCGCCCCCCTCCCGGGCTCGCGCTCCCGAAGCTCAGCGAGGCTGCTTGGGAGCCCGGGGTTCTCGAGGAGGCGGCGGCATCGCCCCCGCATTCGGCCCCGCCCCCTCGCGCCCCGCCCCGTCCCCGCCCTCTCCACCGCCCTCTGCGGGAGCCCGGCAGCTGCAGCGGAGCCGCGGAGCGGGCGGCGGGGTAGGGGCAGTGCGCTGGGGGTGCGCGGGATGTGAGGCTCGGAGGGCCGCAGCGCGCACGGACGGTCGGACGGGCGAGGGGCGGCGACCCCTCGCGGACGACCGGCCGCGCGCCGGGCAGAGGACTCGCTCTCTCGCTCGCCCTTGCGCGAACCCCGCGCCCTCCAGCGCGCCGGCGGGACCATGAAGAAGTTCTCTCGAATGCCCAAGTCGGAGGGCGGTGGCGGCGGCGGCGGAGCGGCGGGTGGCGCGGCCGGCGGGGTCGGGGCCGGCTCCAGCTCCGGTAGCTCGTCCGTGGGTGTCCGGGTGTTCTCGGTCGGCCGCTACCAGGTCACCCTGGAGGAGTCGCTGGCCGAAGGTACGGGCGCCTGGGAAGGCTCGGGCAGGCAGGTGAGGGAGGGCTGGGGTGTGGCGGTGGCTTCTCCCGGTCCTCGCCCGCCTCTTTCCTCGCCCTCTTGGTTTACTCTTGTCGGTTCTGCCTCCTGTGCTATGCCAGCAGGGGCTCTTAAAAAGTAGCTCGGGCTTTTTGCTCTGAAACCGGCTCTTCTCGCTGCTGGCAGCTCTGACCAGGGTACAGGTCTCTCATTACGAGTTCAAGTCATTTTCAGCCCTCTTTGACGCGAGGAAATAAATAGAAAACGTCCTAGTGAGTGATGTGGTGTCATGATTGGACCAGTGACTCATTAGAGGGTCAGATCGTGCAGGATCGAGGCTCTGTTCTGCCAGCCGAGGCTTGGGCGGGAGTAGTGCGTTGCTCTCTATCTCCAAGTCTCCACCCGCGCCTCAGGGCACAGGACCCTGCAGCCCCTGGTGTGGAGCTGGGTTTGCTTCTGCTCAGTCTTCGGTTGAAAGAATTTATTTCTATGTGGTGTGTGTGCGTGTGTGCGTGTGTTGGAGTGATACTTTGCCCCAAATTCAGTTAGTAGGTTGCTTTGGGGGAGCAGGTAAACTTGAAGTCCATTTGTCCTTGTTTTTTAGTATCTTTATCAGGGTACTATTCATACGCTTTCAATATGTCTCTTTGATAGTACTTTAAAGGGTGGTCAGAAAGCAGGTTAACTTTCAGTTGTGAAGTTTTGCGTTCGGTCCTTCATTATCTTTACCAGGCTATGTCAGCGGTTCCAAGTCGCTTACAAGAAAGTTTACTCCATTAAAAAAATAAGGTCCTGCACTTTAGTTTTGAATTTCTTGTGTAATTGGCTTGTAGAAAATAGTTTCTCTTATTTATTGCATGCTTAATTTGATCTTTGAGTTTTTAATTGCTGGATATTACAAAATGAATACTTTAAAAAAATCGTGAGAAATTATTTGTTGATACATGGCCCTTTTACAATTCAAGGTTAAGAGAAAAGAAATTAAAGAGTAGTTATGGTTCTCTGAAAGTCAGACGTTGATGTGGTTTGGAGACCGTAGACTGAGATTCCACTTAGGGTTTTTTGAAATGCCATAAACAGTAGCACACTAGTGCAAAAGAAAAATATGAAGGCTTTGTCTATAAAATATTTAAAGAGAAAGAAATCTTGAATTATTTGGGGATGAGTGTCATTGTTTTGCAAGACATTGCCCCTAGTAATGAGCCTAGCCTAACCTTAAAGAGGTGGGAGAAGGATCCTTAGCTTCTCAAAAGAATGAATATATGGTGATTGGTTTTGATAGATTTACTATGCTATAAAATTTCCTAGCTCCTTATTGTACATGGATTTCAAATGTTGGCTTAGATTGAGTTGTGGGTTTTAAGAAGACATGGCTATTAACTCACATGCTGTACTTGTTTCTGTGAATTGTAGTAACTAATTGAAGTGTGGCTTGAGTAGTATTAAACTCACTTTATTTCACAAAATCCCAGATCAGTCTTTTTATTTAGTAGAAAGAAAACATTGATGTTAAATCAAACTAGACTTTGGATTTGTGGCTTCTATCACTGCTCTAAACATATCCTATCATTACCCTAAGCAAGTCATTTTCAGTAAAAATTAAGTAATTTTGGAAAATGAAAATAAAAATGAATAATTTCAAAGGGGAGTGCTCATTGAACCCCCCCCCCCCCACACACACAAATTCAAGGACTAATGTTATTGTTAGAGTGTTCCACTAACTTTTGCTGTAAATTTTGTCATTTTTTTCTTAGGAAAATTCATAATTGAGTGCTAGGACAAAGTAGGAGCTGAAGAATCCCTTTTGGAAGATGGGACTCCCCCACTTAACACACCAGCTGCTGGACTAAGACTTTTATTTAGTCTTCTCTGAAGGGGAGGGGAAGCTTTCTTCCCTGTTTATTTATTTTTTTTCTGTTCACACATACAACTGAAATTACGTATATTCAGTTTACTTTTTGATCCTGACAGTTTCTTCTTATGTAAGATCCTTAATACCCTGTCTCTTTTCCAAATAATTTAGACAATTTAGACAAGATCTTTAAGCACAAGGTCTGGTTCACATTCAAGAATGATCATTCAATAACTGACAGATAGATTTGTTGGGCTGTAAGATTAGGGCAAGTGGTTGTGGAAAGGCATTAGAGTTTGGAGTACCTTAATTGGGGAGAGGTATACTGTTGAGTGGGAAAAGGGGTAGAAATAAAGACAGAACTAAAAACAAACGTGATAGGTTTTACATTTTTTTGCTTTGGGTCCATGTTGTTAAACAGGGCCAAGACTGTAGGTGCTGTGCTCTGAGGTGTTTTTGCCATGCTACTGCAAACATAGGCGTCTTGTTCACATTGACCTCTGCAGTGTGTGTGAGTCTTTAATAAATCTGGTATTCTTTCTCTCTGTCTCGTATTCTGTCTTATATTCCCCCTCCTTCTCTCTTTCTCTCTAAGTAATACATATTTATATATTTGATTCTTATTATTTACAGTAGGTATTTTTTGTAAAGTCACTGGGTAGTGAATTAGTGAATACTCAACCATTGCCCTTGGGAAATACAGGCATAGATACTGCAGGCCTCTGTTCACAACATCTTTGTCAACCAGTCAATATATACCCTTGTTTTATGTGTGTTTCTGTTTAAAGACTTTATATAATATATATTGTTGACTCATTACAACTGAACTCATGGCTAACAGCACTGTAATGCATGTCTAAAATGAAGCTTATCTAAAATGCGTATTTTCTTTGTAAGGGACATCACAACCTTCTTGAATTTCGGAGCACAAGACGACACTTTGCCATTATGCTTGGGGCCATTTTAAACTATGAAATCACCAATAAAAAGCACAAAAATGAGAAAAACATGGCACTAAACAGACCTCAAAAAGTGCTCTTGTTTATAAACAAGGCAGAACTTCACGTTGACTCCACCTGGCCTTCTCAAAATTGTCACTGCTGTGCTCATCTCCGCAAATGATCATGAAAATGCCATTGTATAGATTTTGGGATACAGATAAATTTTAGCAACTACATGAATTTATAAATATGGAATTCCCAAATAATGAGAATCAACTACATGTGTATGTATATGTTTATTATACATATATGTGTATATTTATATATTATATATTTAATTAAAAATAATTAAATCGGAGGTATATTTATATGTTATAACTGAACTGTTGGAGTAGTTTCTTCTTTGAAATATACTTTGTATCATATTCTCTACCTAAGTATGTGTATGTTTGAAAATGCTGACACCTTGCACCTTTTTAATTCCTCCTCAGAGTTTAGAGGACTAATATCATCATAGTGGAGCATTTTCATGTTTTTTTTTTTTTTTCCAAAAACAGTTTAGTTTCAGGAGTACCTGCTAACCAAATGCAGCCTTTGCCTCTAGAAATGAGGTAGAGCCATATGTTAATTTTAGCTTGAAACAGTGTCAAATTGTCAGGCACATATAATTCAATTATATTGACTGTATATAATTCAATATCGTTTTTAAAGTTTTTATTAAAACGTAGGACTGGCTCTTTGGTCACATGCCTACATAGGCCTTCAGTGCTCATCAGAGGATTTAATGTTGATTGGTAACAGGAAGAAGTTGGTTCTCAAGTAGGGGACTTCTTTTTCTAAACATGTTTGGTACAAAGTGCTTAAAGAAATGGGGAACCTGGAGGCTGGGACACTATCCATAATTTGTTGAGATAATCTAATTGTGAGGTTATGGGGGCGGGGTACGAGTGGTATTTTGAATATGATTGCATGGGTACAACTTTCTGTCATGGGGATGGGGGTTGTTGGTACAGTCAGTACAGGTAATTGGAGGCCAGGAATTTACTACAGAATTCTGTAGAAGGAGCTCAGTAGCTCTCTTAGATAATTGCTTAGATTAGGGTGAGTTAATTTAGGCTAAGTGTTAACTGATTCTTACTGTTAATTTTACAGGAAGGTGGTAAAATACATTCGATTTTGCAATATAAATCAGTCTGAAAATGATGGATTTAAGCATGATAATTCATTTGCAGGAATTATCTGTGGCTGCCCAGTAACTTGTAAGTTGAAGTTTCTAAGAGAGGACAGAGAGAGCACAAGGGGAAGATTTAATAAAAATATTGACAACTGTTACTACTCCATAACTATTAAATGCCTTTTATGTGTCAGGCTCTGTAGTAGGCACTGTTTATACAGTGGAGAACAAAACGTATTTCTTTGTCCTTACAGAATTTACAATCTAGTATAGAAGATAAATATTAAGAAATCATTAAGTTAATGTAGTTAATTTTGATAATTGTCATGAGAAGAAAGCACAGGGTTTTTGTGAGAGAATAATTCAGTTTATATTGGAGGGTCAAGGAAGACCTTTTTTGGTATTTTACCAGAAATCTGAAGTATAAGAAAAGTTAGGTAAAGGCAGAGGTGTGAAGGTGCGGGTAATGTGGAGTATGAAGAGAGAGGTCTATATGTGGGTAAGAGTTTTAGGAACTGAAACATGCCCAGAGCTGCAGAGTATAATGATTCAGTCAGATGGTGGAAGGACCCAAGATGATGTTGGAAAGGTGACCAGGATCCAGGACTTTAGGATTTTAGATTTTATCTAAAAATGCAGTGGGAAGCTATTGAAATTTCAAATTAGGGCAGTGGTATGCTCTGATTTGTATTTTCACAAGATCATGGTGATTATTACATAGAGACTGGTTGAGAAGTATACAGATTAGATGGGCCGTGGGGATGGAGACAAACGTTACAGTGCTTAAATGGGAATACCTGGTGATGGTTTGGATTGGGGGGAGGGTATTATAGGAACTTAAAAAAATGATTTGCTTATGCAGCTCTTGGATTGGAGGTACCATTTGTTTCTGGGAGAGTAGAGAAGGAACAGGTTTGTTTGTTTGTTTGTTTTTTTAGGGGGAAAAGATTAGGAAGATACCCAGGAGTTCCAGACATATTTAGTTGGGATGTCTCGGAGGAAATAAATGTCAAGTGGGATCCTGAGTATATGGTCTGGTACTCACCAGAGGTGTCTGGGTTTAGTGATAGTTTTTTTTTTTTTTTTAAGTTTATTCATTTTTGAGAGACAGAGCATGAGAGAGAAGGGATGGAGGGGCAGAGAGAGAGAATCTCAAGCAGGCTCCACACGCCTAGCACAGAGCCCAATGCAGGGCTGAAACTCACCAACCTTGAGATCATGATCTGAGCTGAAATCAAGAGTCAGATGCTCAAACTACTGAGCCACCCAGCTTCCCTGAGATAGGTATTTTTGATAAGTGAGCATTTGGCTGTTATTTAAAGCCCTGGGACAGGATAATGGAGGGAGAGTACAGAAGGAGAAGGCTCACTAAAAGACTCTGGTAGAACATTGGTCTCATACATTAGTGTTCATCAGAATCATTTGGAGGCCTTGGTAAACCACAGATTGCTGAGCCTGACCTCCAAGGTTTGATTTCATATGTCTGGGTAAGGCCCATAATTTTCATTTCTAACAACTGGCTCACTGATGCTGATGCTGCTGGTCCAGAAACCACACCTTGAGAACCACTGATTTAGAGTAAAAAAAGGAGCTGCCAGAGAGTTATGAAGAATACCAGGAGAATCTGATGCCTTGAAGAGGAGGGAGTGGACAATTTGAGAGTCATCTTGATCATGTTGTTTGGCCAGGCACTCACAGTTCTTCATGCGTAGCTTTTTTTTTTTTTTTTTTTTTTAAGATTTTATTTTTAAGCAATGTCTACACCCAACGCGTGGGGCTCAAAATCAGGCTACTTCCTGATAATACTCTTTGCTCCAGCTACAGTATGCTCCATTCCCTGTTGTTCTGTGACTGAATCTGGTATCTTGCCTATCACTACCTTTGCCTGTGTAATCCTAGTTGTCTGACTGCTAGTTATGATCACTGCCTTCTTCCTGAGGACATTTGTAGCTATTTATTTGCTTTTTTCCCCTCCCTCTTCACATTTAATCTTTTGTTTTGAGATACAATTGTGGAAGCACATGGAAACACTAAGGTGGTTATTGTTCCTGTCTCATTTCCCCTAGCAGATAGTAAAATTCTTGAGGCTAGAAGTACTATTAATTGCTTTTTGAATCACACAGATTGCTGTGTCATATCATGGACCTTCAAATTCTTTTCAAAGGAAATGATTTTTTGGCTTTTTTTTTTTTTTTTGTAATGAATCCAGATGGAGTTCTTCAATAGAATTTAAGACCTATTTACAAATTGAGAAGCACCAGTGAAGGGCTCTTTATTTCTTGTCCCATCAAAGGTCTTCTGCTTAGGTCAGGGGACCCTGAGTTTTCTCCATTGGTGAAAGAAGACTTTGTTTTGTTTTGTTTTGAAACCTGCACATGCATGTTCACAGCAGCTTTATTCATCAGTCAAAAGCTAGAAACAGAAGGAGTCAACATCATAGTGGCATAAGATGTACCTTTTTTCTTTTAAATGTGAGATTTATTTTTAAAAATTTTAATTCCAATATAGTTAACATATAGTGTTATATTAGTTTCAAGTGTACAATACAGTGATCCAACAGTTCCCTACAGGTGAAGACAAACTTGAAGACAAAGTTTAAGGCAAAGTGTCATTTCTGTTAGTTTCCTTGAAACAACAAAGAAAGAACAGTTGGATGCCCCTTTATAGTTATTTTTCACTGTTGACATATTTTTCTTTATTTAGCAAAGGTGGCTAAGTTTAAAAAAGAAAAGTATTGTTACATGCAATTATGAAATTTTTTAAAATTTTACGTATTTTTTAAAATGTTTATTATTTTTGAGAGAGACTGAGCACGAGTGGTGGAGGGGCAGAGAGAGGGGGAGAGAGAGAATCCTAAGCAGGCTCTGAGCTGTCAGCATGGAGCCTGAGTGAGGCTTGAACTCATGAATCCGTGAGATCATGACTTGAGCCTAAGTCAGACACTTAACTGAGCCACCCAGGCACTCAATGAAATTGTTTTATATTGTATAATTGATTTTGACAGTGAGCTTTTTGAGGGCAGGATCTTATTTATCTCTGTATCTTCAGTATTTTGTCCAACAATTTTGTTTTTGTTGTTGTTGTTGAATTAAACTCTCAAGGAAGCATTGCTTCCTTTTTTATAACATGGAGTTAATATTTGTTATTGAGATTAAAAGGTAAAGTGTGATATTAACACGATAATGTGTGACAGTACCTAACCATACATGCCAAATCTTTCAATAAATGTAGGCCAGTTTTAGGTTCAGATTTGGTTATAAGCTTTCAGTGAAATCTGCTTTTGGAATTATGGTAACTTGCTTGTAGTTTAGGTATTAAATTTATCCTGAATTGAGTATCACATTTATGTTTGTAAAAAATTTGAATTATTTTAATGAGATAATTATTTTATAGCATTTAGCCACATACAGTTTTTAAGTTTCAATCAGTTATATAGAATAGCAGCGTATGCTTTGACAATGAAATGAAAGTGATTTGTAGCATTACTAACACATGCTTCTCTTTCAAATTATGTTATCATAGGGATAGCTCTTTGGTTACAATTTTAATTGCTATGTTTTCTCTAGAGGTGGCAGTTTTATTCAAGGGCAAGATACACTAAAGCAATTCCCAATTTTCAATTTTTTGAAACCAGTATAGTGGAAATTATATGTTATCTCCAAAAATGGTTCTAAATTGCACCGACATCAAATTTCTTTGCTTTCAGGTGTCATCAGCTTTGTGTGGTTAATATTGACTTGCTCATGCTGAGCAGTTTGGAAAGGTTGTCTTTGATTATTTAAAAAATAATAGAAATAAATTAATGTTTGTTGGCATTTTTCCATTATGGGGTCTTCAGGAGGGGAAAAATACAAAAGGTACTTGATGTTGTTTATATTAAGGAACATAACTAGGAGGTGGAATTATTGTTTGTCCTTAGATTGATTTTGGACCTTCTTTAGTGTTCTTTACTCATCCTATAGATTCTCTTGGTTCTCTTTCATCCTTTCTTTTCCTCCTTTTTGGGCAAAACTTGAAGTAGAACATAAACATTTATTAGAATCTATATGGTAGCTATCAAAATGATTAAAGGCTTGACTTGGAATTCTGAAATTAGGAGTCTTGAGTGGCGATTTCAAAGCTACAGAAAGGTTTCATCACAGAGTTGAGACTGTTTATTCCTTGCTTTTATCATACCTCCATCCATCTGGTGAACAATTTGTCTACCCACAAGCCTACTATTTTTAGGAAACTTGAGTTGGGAAGTTGAGTGGTTAATGACTGAGCTGTTTTAAATAGTTGGGCATTTAGTTAATTTGGAGATTCTCTTGTCTGTGTGTATCATCTTTACAAATGAGATCAGTCAGCACATTTCTGCTAACAATTTGCGTCTCTTTGAAGGAGAGTGGTTGTTAGGCTTTTTACAGATATGCTTTCTTATGGAATTTTTGGTTTATCCTAGTCTTGTAGAATTCCAGTAAAGTTTAAGGGCATAGTTTGGGATGTAGCCTTTAGAGAGGCATTTTGCAGTGAATATTAGTTTTATTTTTTAAATTTTCAAATGTCTTTACTTTTTATTTTTGTGTGAGAGAGATATACAGAGTTGAGCGGGGCAGGGGCAGAGGGAGGGAGACACAGAATCTGAAGCAGGCTCCAGGCTCTGAGCTGTCAGCACAGAGCCTGATGTGGGGGCTCCAACTCACAAACCCTGAGATCCTGACCTGAGCCGAAGTCTGACCCTTAACTGAGCCAGCCAGGTGCCCCGCAGTGAATATTATTTTAAAATTTGAAACAGTTGTTGCTACTAGTTTGCCTATTTTAACATTTCATTAAATCTTTGAATTGGTGTCTTCTTGGAGGCAACTATTAAAAACAGGCAAAGCTGGGAGTTGGGCCAGCTGATATTCCCAGTTACGCCACTAATTTGCATTGTGACACTGTGACCTCTGTTTCCTCAAGAAAAAAAAAAATGAAGTGGATGAAGATGAATCTGTAACATCTTTTTCCATTTTAGCATTCTCTGATTCTATGTAACTGATCCTTATTGCTCCTCTGATAAAAGAGGAGCATCGGAAAGGAGGGATAAAGATGAGCAATTCTAAGATTGAGACCATAATGACAGGATTGTGTGTGATAATCATGCATTTGAGTTCTTTGACAAGCTTCAGTATAGATTAGTAATTTTATCCCACAGTATACCATTATTTCTTAATCATTGTGAAAAATTCTTTTCTAGGAAATTGCCTTTTGTAGTACACCTTGAGATAAGGGGACAGTCACTCAAAATCATGTGGCATTTCAGAGTACTATTTAGTTTCAGAGGATATGCCACCTTAATTGGTTCTTTTGTTATTTTAATAGTTTGTGTTCTTCAGGTGACTCATAACCTGTGTATTTTGGAGGGCATCTGAAAGTGAAGAAATTTTCATGTTTTTCAGGTTTTTATTTGGAAAAATGTGTAAGGAAGGGTTATGACAGTGCTTGCTCTGAGTTCTTTATTGGATAGAAAGCTTACCCATGAGATGTGTGATGAGTCTGTTACTTTTTGTTTCCAGTGCTGTCAATTCTAGTTTGGGTCCTTAATCCTTCTCAGAGAATTATGTTCTCATGCAGACTGTTCTTCCCCTTGTAGGCTCTCGACTCCCAAATCAGCTCTTGTATTCCTTTCAGTTTTTCTTCCTGAAATGGACTTCTGATCATTTGCCTAACCATGTGAATACACGTGAAATACAAACTTGTTACCATGGGATTGGAGGCCGTCTGCAGTGTGACCCCAACTCCCCTCTAGTCTTAATCTCTGGCTGTAACCTAGGTGTGTGTTACTGTACATGCACTTGATATTTTCCACACTTTGCTCTTGCTTTTTCATTCCTGTTTGTTACCTTATGTTGTTACATTGCCTAGAATGCAGACACCTGGCTCCCCACTATTGAAATGTATCTTGCAGGATACATTTACATATATAGTTACTTTCTTGCAGTCTTTATTTTTCTATGAAACCCTACTCACAACCAAATGGGTGTAATTATTATGCCTTCCTTTGATGCTCTGTATAGCAACTGTTGCTTACATTGCACTTATTTTTCACAGCTTTGCTCTACTCCAAGAAACGTATAATAAAAAGTTTCCTTTACTGCAAGATTTAAAGTTCCATTAAGATTTGGCTTGTACTCATCTTTTTTTCTCTAGCAGTGCTGTACTCATGATAGGTATTCAGTACATTTGTAAGAGATTTAGTTTTCAAATTGAAAAGCAGCCGGAAGGCCTCTAAACATATAAGACAACTGGATAACAACCATGTTTGACATATCCAACAGTTTAGTTGGTATTTAGGAGCAGGTTGGCCCTGTTTTTCAAGGTACGTCCTTATATGGAAACTAAAATAAGTAGATAGAGATATTTGATGGTAATGTTGGTACATTATCTCGGTAAATGAAAAAAATACTACCGGTTTTATTTTGGGGTTCCTGGCATGTTTCATTTCTGTAGTGATTACACAAATAGTACATCTTTGTTTTATGGATACTGCATTGCTCTTCTTACTAGTGTGACTCTCAAAAATGTTCTAGCCTGAGTTCCCTTGACCCATGTCATCTTTAAAGAAAGCCAGTACCGTGGGGCAGAGAGGGCAAACTGAACAGGCCTAAAGTATGTGCTCTGAATACCGATTCTTAAAGTAACAATATTGGAGATGGTCAACTGGCTATGGCTTTTGAGTGGTTGATAGTTACCAAGGCTTAATGGGACAACTGGTATTTAAGAGAATGAGAGATTAGGAAGAAGGGGATCTTATATCTTTAATGCTCTGGGGAAGAAAATACTCGATTATTACTCTAAGGGACCCCTCTAACCAGTGTGTATGGTATTGGGGGTGCTTTTCTAGTTAGAGACACATTCAGTTTTCTTTTTGATTAGGGAATTTGTAAGCCTGGAGTAGCAGATCAGAGGGTAGCAACTGAGTCTTTATGCAGTTTTGTTAATAACTGATCATTATCACACTCAGCATTCTTCTATTCCTCCTTTGGTTTTCTAGAAGAGAGGTTTCTAACACACCACTTGTCTTGCCTAATTGCTGTGTTTACTTATTTTCCTTAATTTTTTATGGCTGGGTCATTGTTAAGACTGGCTGGAGCTTTTTACATACTTAAGTATTCTCTTTTGAATGAGATTGTCAGTGGTTAGTCTAAATTTTATTATTCATTCTGGAATCATTAAGATACTAGTATTAAAATGACTTACATGTAATAGAGTAAAATATTTTGCTTAATGAATGTTGTCAGGACTCCTTTACTAGGGGAGTGGGATTATGCATCACTGGCCATGACCCACTTTCTCATTCTCTGGCCTGCATAGCAGAATCTCTCCTACTGAATGTTAATGGTCTATTCTTTGTATACAAAAAAATGATGCCACTGACTCATGATCAGTAGGACATGTGTTGTGAGTTATTTTTCCAGAAGTAGGATGGCTATATGCTCTCTGTGCATAGGCTTTTAATAGGCTTTTCTGTGAGCAATAATAGAAGATTGTTTGTAAGATAGTGAACTTGTGTTGTAAGTAATAATGTAGACCTGAAAAGGTTTTTTTTTTTTTGTTTTGTTTTGTTTTGCTTTCTTACCAACTAGCCTAGTTCAAATCCCAGTGAATAGTTAACTGGGTTTTTAAATCTGTTAATTTTTTATCTTTCAGTGTAAAATCCAAAGGAGAAATTCTAAGGATCTCAATCCAAACTGATATATACTTTAAAACATATTGGGGCACCTAGATGGCTCAGTATGTTAAACATCCAACTTCAGCTCAGGTCACGATCTCACAGTTTGTGAATTCAAGCCCCACGTTGGGCTCTGCACTGACAGCTCAGAGCCTGGAGCTTGCCTCAAATTCTGTGTCTCCCCCTCTCTCTGCCCTCCCCTGCTTGTGTTCTCTCTCTCTTTCTCTCTCTCTCTTTCAAAAGTAAATAAATAAACATTAAAAAAAATAAAGCATTCTGAAGCTAGCTGTTATGGATTTTGTTGTTCAGCTCACTGAAGTGAGAACTTAAGAAATGTTGAAAATCTGGGGTGCTGGCTGGCTCACTCAGTTAAGCATCTGACTCTTGATTTTGGCTTAGGTCATGATCTCATGTTTGTGGGTTCAAGCCCTGCGTTGGGCTCTGCACTGACAGAGTGGAGCCTGCTTGGGAGTTTTTCTCTTCCTCGCTCTCTCTGCCCCTCCCCCGCTCTCATGCGCATGTGCACGCACACTCTCTCTCAAAAATAAACATTAAAAAAAGATGTAAAAAGTTGAATATCCATGGATTTTTAAAAAAGTATGTGTTTGTTTATGTCACTCTGCTGATAGTACTCTGTCCATAAGGAATGTTGGAGTTTGCATGCTATAATGTTCAAAGTTGGATGTAACTAGTGTCCATAAATTTCTCGTATGAGAAACTCATGTTACGGATTTAAGGTTCATATTTGTTCTCACCTTAGAGTAGCATCTGTCTTTTGTTAGTAAAGGCTATATGTATTTTAAAAAGTTATGATGGGCCATTATGGATATTGTGGGCTCAGTTCATTGATTTTTACTTTTTGGAAGGCTAAATATAGGAGTGGGGGTGATGGGTGGTGTACAAGAATCTGAATTGAGGGTAAGACCTTCTCAGCTTCCTTTATAAAATATTCTTAAATATTATACTAACTGGTGTTATTGGACTAACAGTCTTTCTTTTATTTATTAAAAAAAAATTTTTTTTTAACGTTTATTTATTTTTGAGACAGAGAGAGACAGAGCATGAACGGGGGAGGGGCAGAGAGAGAGGGAGACACAGAATTGGAAGCAGGCTCCGGGCTCTGAGCCATCAGCCCAGAGCCCGACTCAGGGCTCGAACTCACTCACGGACCGTGAGATCCTGACTTGAGCTGAAGTCGGACGCTTAACCGACTGAGCCACCCAGGCGCCCCACAGTCTTTCTTTTAAAATGCTAGTGAATCATTCATTAAATTTCCCGTAATTGTAGCTTCAGTTCCCTCATTTAACTGGGAGAAAGTGGAGTAAGTGATGGCCCCAAAGTCACGCTGTTAGTGTTGGTTGTGGAGGGAGGAATTTAGGTCTCATGACTTTAATCTAGCACTCTTTCCACTACATGTGGCCTCCTTAATTGACTCCTGTGCACATACCGGCCCTGGCTTTTGATTGGAGTAGGGACTTCGAGCAAGTGTAAAGGACTAGGGGACTTTTAATATTCTGGAGGCAGCTGGACTATTAATGGGTGTCTGCATAGTCTGAGGTGTAAGGAGGTATTCCCACCCTCTTTTGAGTTAAAGCTTTCCCTCTTTGCTTTTTCCTAAGGCCATCAAACCAGTTGTTTGAGTTGTCAACAGTTGTTTAAGACGACAGGATTAATTTTAAGAAGTTTAAAATGCAGCTTCCCCCAAATGAGGCTGTTGTCTCCGTGTAGAAAGGTTTGATTGTAAATGAAATGTTTGTGAACTGTAAAGTAAGTAGTATAAAATCATGTAACTTTAGCTTCTTCAGTTGAATGTAGCATCACAATATCTAGGACTTCATAGAAAATAAAGAGAGTGAAAAGAAGAAAATAGCTCAGCTCTTATCTTCTACTTCTTTATGTTCCTAGTTCAAGGTTATGGAGCTTTAAGGCATAGTGCTGTAATATCAAGTCCCTTTTTTGCATTTTATTTAACAAATTTGTGCTACATGTATTTAAAATAAAAAGGAACAAGGTTCCATCAGATTTTTATTTTATTAGATCATAGCACAGAGGCATTAGACTTACACCTGGAACACAACTTCTGAGTGTTTGCAGAGAAATAAGTGCTTATGGCATCATACAACAATTTTCTTAAAAATGACATGACATTGCTTCTATGATACATGTGGCATATTTTTATACACATGCAAGTGAAAAGTTAGAATAGTTCTTGATATATGATTTATAAGTATTAAAAGAACATTTCTTAATCTTTTTCATAAAATGATGGAATTATCCCCATTGTTATCAAGAAGTGTATATCTAGTGTCTATATTTTTCTGAGTAAGAGAGCTTTTTTAAAAAAGTTGAGGTATAATTGACATAAACATTAGTTTCATGTGTACAATGTAATGACTGCATATTTTTATAAATTGTGAAATGATCACAATAAGTCTGATTAACATCTGTCATACACTTTTAACATAGTTATAATTTTTTTTTCTTGTGATGAGAACTTTGGAGATCTACTCTTTAGCAACTTTCAAAGATAGAATACAGTATTAACTATAGTTGCCATGCTGTACATTTCATCCTCAGGACTTAGAGCTTTTTTATGTCAGAGTATATTCCCCTAGCCCCCCATTCTACCCCTAACATTTGTTTCTTCTTTATTTCCAATTTTAGAGGCTGTGTCCCTGATTATCTAATCTGTCTTGTTTCTTTCTCTCAGTTACCTGGTTCTTCTTCTATTCTCTACTTGTTCTTTAATACTTAACTATATCTCATTTCTGCTCAGCATGTAGGCCCGTTTATTTCTCTCATCTTCAAAGGTAAAACAAAAACAGAACTATGTGATCTTTTGTGTCTCTTTTTTTCTGTCATTACTTAGCTTTTCTAAAAGAATATGCTTCAGTAATGGTTCTCAAAATACTGTGTGTGGGCCCCAGGGGAAAGGATCCCCAAGGCTTTTTGAGGAGAACTTTCAGGTCAAAAACTATTTTAATGATACTACCAGGTCGTAATTGCCTTTTGCACTGTATTGACATTTGCGTTGATGGTTCAAAAACAGTAGTGGTGTAACCTTCTAGTACCTTAACACAAATCAAACTGTATTGATAGTCACTATATTCTTCACCATCATGTGCACTCAGTGTTTTTTTTTTTTATGCCAGTTTCTTTTAAGAACATCCTTGATGAAGCTGTAAAAGTTCTATCAATCTTGGCCCCTTAAGTATATCTTTTTTTTGATTGTGGTAAAATATATGTAATATAAAATTTACCATTTTGACCATATTTTTCATTTTGTCCCTAAATATTTACTTTTGAGAGAGAGAAAATGGGCACGTGCCAGCGTGTGAGCAGGGGAGGGGCAGAGACAGAGAGAGAGAAACCCAAGTAGGCTCTGCTTAGCTCGGACCCACGAACTGTGAGATGACCTCAGCTGAAACCAAGAGTTGGACACTTAACCAACTGAGCCACCCAGGAGCCCCAACTGTATTTTTCATTTTTAAGTTTATAGTTGAGTAAGTAGCATTAAGTACATTCACATTGTTATGTGACCATCACCACTAACCATCTCCAGAACTTTTTTGTTTTCTCTAATTGAAATTCAGTACCTGTTAACCAGTAGGTTAATATCCTCTTTTTCCCAGCCTGTGGTAAACACTATTCTACTTTCTGTCTCAATGAATTTGAGTATTCTAAGTACCTCTTATAAGTGGAATCATAACAATATTTGGCCTTTTGTGTCTGGCATATTTCACTTGGAAAACATCTTTAAGGCTCATCCATGTTGTAACATGTATCAGAATTTCCCTTTTAAGTCTGAATAATCAATCCATTGTGTCTATCACATATTGTTTATTCATCCATCAGTAGACACATTTGGGTTGTTTTTGGCTATTGTGAATAACGCTTCTATGAATATGGGCACACAAATATCTGCTCAAGTCCCTGCTTTCAGTTCTTTTTGGTATATACCCAGAAATGGAATGTGATACTTCTGTGTTTAATTTTTTGAGGAACAGCGTACTGTTTTTCATAGTAGCTGAATTTTAAAAAATTCCCACCAGCAATGCACAGAGGTTCCAGTTTCTCCACATTCTCACTAAAACTTGATCTCCACATTCTCACTAAAACTTGATATTTTATGTTTTTTTTTTAATTTTATAATAACCATTCTAATGGGTGTGAAGTGGTATTTCATTGCAGTTTTGATTTGTATTTTCCTCAATGTGGTGTTGAACATCTTTTCATGTGCTTATTGTTGGCCATTTGTAAGTACACATCTTTTTACTGTGTGATGAAATGGCAAGTGTACATAAAGCACTGCTGCATAATGAAGTATGGTGGTATCATTGAGGAAGAGCACTTGGGTGTTTGAGTTGTGCCCTGGACTAGCTGCTTTTTCCATGGAACACCATTTTTATGTGAAAGAATGACTGACAGGCCGTGGTTCATTTATTTGGGTATTCGGTAGACATTTTCTCTATTAAGTAAGGCTGTCACATCAAGGAAGACACCTGACAGATACATTAATGATGGACTTTCTGCTTCCAAAAGAAAATTAGAATTTTGGGAAATTGTATTTACCATTGTGAACTTGACAGCTTCCCATTAATTAGGCTTTTCTTAGGAGATAGGTGATAATATTAAGAAATGTGATTTTTTTTTTGAAAAATATAAAGGTGTAATAGAAGATCTCCTTACCTCAATGAACTGATATTTTTCAAATGTATGTATGATGTTATAAGTAACCTAGTACAAGACTGACCATTAGATTTTCGTTTAACAGTGCAAGAAAATCAGTGATGCGGTTTTTGATACTTGCAGCTAACCTTGAAGATACTACTAATTGTCATGTTTTGCTGTAATAGCAAAGAAGAATATCCATAGTTATTTGAAAATTCTATTAAGATGTTTTTCATCTTTCCCTCTCTATGTGAGGCTAGATTTTGTTCAGATGCTTCATTAGGCCAAAACAACATATCACAGGAGATTTACTGAGAAACAGTTATGAGAATCCAGCAGTATTCTGAGGCAAATATTAAAGAACTTTACAAAAATGTAAAGCATTGCCATTTTTCTCTGTAAATTTATGTTTTGAAAATACAGCTGTTTTCATAAAAATGTTATTTATGTTGACAAGTAATATGTTTATTATTTTGAATGAATAAAGATTAAAAAATTCTCTTTAATTTCTAATATGGTAAATATGGATTGATATAACCCACATGAGCAAAAGCTCTCTGGGATCTTCAATAATTTTTATGTCTGTAACAGGATTCTGAGACCAAAGGGCTTGAGAATTGCTGGATAATGTATAACTAGCAAAATTGTCTAATACAGAATCCACTAGCTACATGTGGCTGCCACTTGTAATGTGGCCAGGGTGAAATGAAATGCATTGTAGATGTGAAATACACATGGGAGTTCAGAGCCTTAATGTGAAAAAAAGACTATAAAAGATTAATATTATAATATTGCTTGCATGTTGAAATAATAGTATTTTGGATACATTGAGTTAAATAAAATGTAGCATTAAAAAGCCACTGTTTTTGTCCTTTTGAATGTAGCTACTAGAACATTTAAAATAGCATATGTGGCTTACATTTTATTGGACATATATTGGATAGTATTGGTCTGTAGCTTACAGTTTATTGTGTGGACTCTATACTTTGCAGTTGGGGTAGTTCACCTGGGGTTCATTGATATCCATGTGTGTTTTTCTTAGGCGAGGGATTATGGCTTTCATTGTATTCTCAAAGGGCAGGCACATGACTAAAGTGAAGATAGGAACTGGAGACAACTTATTTGAGTTGCTGCGTTGTAGTTACTTGGGTACTCCTAGTGGCTTGGATCGGGGGGGTGGGGGGGGTGAAGGAGGTGGGAGTGGGGGTGGGGGGGCGGAATCTCTTTCTCAGTGTTTGGTAGGCTGGGCAAAACCTGTGGTACTAAGGGTGTAGTGAGATGCATTCTTGGCTTCTCACGTTGGAACTCTGAATGAATGTTCACACAGAAATGTTTTCGTAGAGAGTCATTAAGGTATTACAGTACTATAAATACTAGACTGCAGGTTTACCTGAGAAACCTAATTATCAATTAGGATTGTTTGTGTGGGAAAATATTCTGCCAAAGTGTAGATATAAACTGTCAGAGCACAATCCATACATTTCATCGAATGAGGACATTTATTAACTTGAGCATTCATAGAGGTTGAAAATAAAATATTAAGCATGTATTAAAATAAAGTGGTAATACATGAAGTTATAGGATGCTTGCTTACTCTTTTCCCATAATCATAAGGGGGATGATAGAAATAATCACTGAATTGGATAAGTGAATTAAATGGTTGCACATTTTCCTTGAGTTAGATATGTGATACTGTTTATGTTGTCAGTTATCATCAAGAAAGTCTTCGTGAAACAATGAAATTTCAGGGCCCACTTAAGTGAAAAAAGAATGCTGGATTGAAGTCATTTCAAATATGATTATTTCATTTCAACCCTTTGTACCTCAGTTATAATTGCCCATTTTATATTATTCATCAAAATGTGCCACAATCATTTATTTTTGTCTTTCTACCCCCAGAGACTATAAACTCACACATACAGTGTCCTACTTAAAATGTGTTCCAGAGACTTGCACAGCCACTTATTAACATTAGTTGGGGGGGGGGCAAGGAATAGTCTCTATCTGATGGTTAACTAATTGCAGTTTGGGTGAGATGTATGAGTATGGTAGTTGCGTGAAGAGGGCATTGGAGGCAGTCTGAGAAAGCAGATGATGGGTGTGGAGTTGCAGAGTTTAAGACCCTGTTAAGGGGAACTTGGAAAAGTTGAAGATGTAGGTTTCTGTACTTAATAGTCATAAGGCCAAGGAGTCCCAAGAAGAGGTTAGCATAATGTTCAATCTGGGGAGAAAAGACACGTTTAATAGCAATATATAAGAATTGGCTAAAATTTGGTGCTTTTGATTTCTGGTATTCTGATGAGAACTAACTTGTGGAATGAGTGAGAGATGATTGAGACCGTAATACCCAGGCTTTGGATTTATGAATGGAGGAGTTTTGAGATGTAAGAAAGGGAGAAAAAAGTAGTTAACTCAGTTCTGAAAAACAAAACAAAACATTAATTCTAAAATCTGTCTTTTCTACTATAGGAAAGAAAATGTGGATGGGGGAGAGATGTCCTCACTGGAAATAAAGGAAAGTCAAAAGATAGTGACTTCATCCCAGTCTTGTCAGTGGGACTTGCGATGAAGGCACTTAGGGGACTGGCGTTAAGAGCAGGGAAACCCAAGAGGAATATGAATGTCCCTTTCTTCACTTGAATGGCTGGTTTTATATATATTAATTTTTTAAAACATTTTAATTTTGGAGAGTCTTACTTTCTAACACACTGGTTATCAAACTAATACGTATATAAATCCCCTGGGGATTTATGAAACTACAGAGTCTTACTCAGTACTTCTGGGTGGGGCCTGAGGTTCTGTGTTTTGTAAGCTTTCCAGCGATGCCAGTGTTGCTGTTGCCACAAGTCACATTCTCCTTTCGACTGTCTCCTAACGGGGGGAGAAAAAAATACCCCAAAAGTGATCAGAGCAGTTCATGAATACAGCCTCGACCTACAGTGGGGTTACGTCCCGATAAACCCATCGTGAGTGAAAATATGTCAGAAATGTATTTAATATGCCTATCCTCCTGAACATCATAGCTTTGCCTAGCCTACCTTAAATGTGTTCAGAACACTTAAACATGAGCCTATAGTTGGGCAAAATCATCTACACAAAACCTATTTTATAATGTCGAATGTTATGTAATTTATTGAATACTGTACTGAAAGTGAAAAAAGAATGGTGTATTGATACAGGATGGTTGTAAGTGTATCAGTTGTTTACCCTTGTTATTGCATGGGCTGGCTGGGAGCTATGGCTTGCTGCCCACTGCCAGCATCATGAGAGTATTGTTCCACATACACTAGCCCGGGGAAAGTTCAGAATTCACAATCTCATGTATACTCCTACAGAATGCACATTGCTTTTCCACCATTGTAAAGTTGGAAAACTGTTGAGTTGAATCATTAAAGTTGGGGATTGTCTGTATCTGCTTTATTAATGGCCTTCAGAACAGATATTAGTAGATAGCAGCACTAATGCAAAGGTTCTCATACTTCGACTGGGGTACTTATTGAACAGATTCCTGGACTTAATCACAGAGAATTAATCCTAGGTTTAGAGAAAAGTTCAGAAAACTTCAGGTTTAATAAGCACTCCATATCATTCTGCAGTTTGGAATTTTGATTGGCATTATGTGAAAACTCTAAATTAACTTGGGATTGTAGGTGGGGGGGTGATTGACATATTGACAGTATTGAGTATTTCTTTCCAGGAACATGGCATGTCTCTCCATTGTATTAAAAATGTTTCTCAGTGAAGTTTTTCTTCATTTGGGTCCTGTAACTTTGTAAGCTTAGTCTCATATGCTTTATATTATATTGTAAATGGACTGACCTTCTCACCAGTGTAAAAAAATTCTATTTTTTTAATGATTTTTGGAGAAGATAATTTGCTTTTAATTGGGAATATATTCTTTTTTTTTTAATGTTTATTTTTAAGAGAAAGAGACAGAGAGTGAGCAGGGGAGGGACAGAGAGAGGGAGACACAGAATGTGAAGCAGGCTCCAGGCTCCAAGCTATTAGCACAGAGCCCGATGTAGGGCTCAGAAACCCTCACAAACCGCGAGATCATGATTGATCTTGCTTAACTGACTGAGCCACCCGGTTGCCCCTAATTAGTAATATATTCTTATTAGGCCTGAGGAATCAAAGATATAAAAATACCATGGACTCTATTTAGGAAGATCTTGCAATCTGGTATGTTTTTAAAGAACTGGTTTTCCAAATGCAGCTAAGTCAGGTCACTAAAGAAAAACAAACTCATAAATGTGAGAATTATAAGAAGTCTTTAAGATTTTGGTTGAAAGAAACAAAGGAAAAGGGGACTTACTGGGTGTCTATGAGAAACTTGATTTTACTGTTTCAGAGGCTTTCTTATCTTTATTACATGGCTTCTTTAAAGTCAAAGGGGACAGCCCATTAAATATTTTTTAGGTTATGGGAATAATTTTAGAAGTATTGGTAGCATATGTAAAACCTTTACCAAGGGAGGAAATAACTGATTTTTCTTTTCTTAGCTTTCCTTCTATTGCATATCTATACATTATTTTACTCTGAAAAGAATTTGTTCTTAGAAAAGCTATGATTTTGTTCTTTTAGAGGTATAACTGTTTCTTACAGAAGTCTCTGAACAGATCACTTCAAATGGGCAATGTTTTTAGGGAAGTTCCATTGGGTGCCTGGAATTCTCTTACCCAAGGGTTTCACTGTAGTCCTTATTGACCAAAAAGTGCATATGATGGCTATCCTCTTCTTTCAAGTAAAATATGTTTTTTATTTTTAATTTATTTTTTATTTTTTTTTATTTTTAAAAAAAAATTTTTTTTTTTCAACGTTTATTTATTTTTGGGACAGAGAGAGACAGAGCATGAACGGGGGAGGGGCAGAGAGAGAGGGAGACACAGCATCGGAAACAGGCTCCAGGCTCTGAGCCATCAGCCCAGAGCCCGACGCGGGGCTCGAACCCACGGACCGCGAGATCGTGACCTGGCTGAAGTCGGACGCTTAACCGACTGCGCCACCCAGGCGCCCCAAAATATGTTTTTTAAAAATGTTTATTTATTGGAGGCAGAGAGAGAATCCCAGGCAGGCTGTGTGCCCCAACCTGGGGCTTGATCCCACGAACTACGAGGTCATGATCTGAACTGAAATTAAGAGTTAGATACTTAACTAACTGAGTCACCCAGGCAACCCTCAAGTGTAATATATTTAAGACATGTAAGCCTGCATGTCTTAAAGGTCCACAAGCTGAATGAGCTAACTAAAATCTGGGTATCAATGCTTTTAAGACAAAGCTTGTTTTGTTATATATATATTTTTAAATGTTTATTTTTGAGAGAGCAGAGAGAGAGAGAGAGAGAGAGAGAGAGCAGGGGAGGGGCAGAGAGAGAGGGAGACAGAGAATCCCAAGCAGCTTCTGTGCTGTCAGCACAGAGCCCTCTGTGGGGCTCAAACTCATGAATTGTGAGATCATGACCTGAGCTGAAACCAAGAGTCAGGCACCTAACCTACTGAACCACCCAGGCTCCCCAGTTTTGTTATGTTTTAAATGGTACTTGTTCTCTCTGAAATTTTAAATGTCTTTATAGACCATTCTAACAAGTAAAAATATCAATGATAAACATTATTAAATTATTTTATTTTGATATATTTTGATAGAGACTTCTAATTGTCTAGAGAACTTTCTCTTGTGTTGCCAAATTTAATGTGGAAGCCAATTACATAGACAATTTAAGGACCAGAATTTGGAAAATGTTCTGTTTGGTGCATATTTCAATAGAAGTAGTAAAAATTTAACTTTTTTTTTGAATTGCATATTTTTTGGGAATCTAATGAGAGTTGCATACTGGTTTTTTTGGTGGAGATTCTTGTACTGATTCAAATATGTGTGTGTGTGTGTGTGTGTGTGTGTGTGTTTAAAGAATTTTATGTACATTTTTTTCTTAGTATGATTGCCTTTTCGATCAAAGGTACATAAGAAGTTTGTAAGGGTGTGTCTAGGGTTATCTGTGAGTATCAGAAGAGTTTGACCAAATTCTTCTTTACTGACGTTCTGTGGTCATACCAGTAAGCCATAGATGGGTTACAGGCATGCCAAGATGATTCCCTTTCAGTCCTCAAAGTGGCCCCGTTGTGGTTCGGGGTCCCTGCTGGTTATCTCAGGCTGAAAGCAGGCTCCCATCATTTTCCCAAGGGACTAGCCAAGTAGTTAGAAAGCAGTGAGTTGGGTAGTGATATTGGATGGTTTTCCATTATTATGATAAATACAAATATAGTCAATGGATTATTAAGCCTAGGGAATCATGGATGTTGGTGAGAAAGATAAACTCTGCTTGACAAACCTTATTAATCAGGAAATAGACTTGAACAGTCTTTGAAAAGGAGGAGTTTCACAAGCTATTCAATTTAAGTCTTGTTTGTATTTGGTAACATCAAGATAAACTGATTTGAAACATTGTAAGAGTGTGCTTTTCTTAGTCTTACACAGAATATTTAAATACGTATCTGTTTTCTGAGCCAAGGTTTTGGTATCAAGCCTTGAAGTAATAGATACAGTCTCTGTGCTGATACTTTGGCTCTGTGTTGCGATTTTTCTCAGTAGTCCTCTCCTCTCCCTTCTGAAGTAATTACAGAAGGCACTGTGTTTATTTGGCACACTTGAGATTGTTATACAAAGTGCACGCTAGCATCAACATGTTGGGGCCAGTATAGTGATAAAGGATAGTGCCAAGAAGAGTTAACAATATCCTGTACAGTACACTGTATATCTTTGGTGACTTAAGAAAAGTTTATCTTATGTGGATTCAATGTAGAATTACCACGCTTTGTAACTTCCTCATGCACATAGTTTTAGTGGTTTTTGTTTGCTAACCATAGGCTGTTATGTGTGATTTTAACTCTGCTTTAATGAACTAAATACTGGAATATAGTTATGTCTGCAAGTTGTTTAGTGTCAAGGTAGCTTAATTTCCAAGTGTTCTAAAAAATGGGTTTTGCCCTCTATGATCATTTCATGTTTATTTTATTTATTATTTTTTAAAAAATTTTAATGTTTTTATTTATTTTTGAGACAGAGAGAGACAGAGCATGAGCAGGGGAGGGGCGGGGCGGGGAGGTGGGGAGACACAGAATCTGAAGCAGGCTCCAGGCTCCGAGCTGTCAGCACAGAGCCCGACATGGGGTTTGAACTCACGGACTGTGAGATCATGACCTGAGCTGAAGTCGGATGCTCAACCGACTGAGCCACCCAGGCACCCCTCATGTTAATATTTTAAATCAGTATGACTTGAAGTACAACTCCCTTCAAAACTTTGAGATAGAGCTGTTTTTATTTAATAAAAATATAATTTGTATTATAAAGTAAATATCTAAAAAAAATGGCAGACAACTTGTTAATGGACTTTAGATTGAACTGCCTTTTGTATGTACAAGAATTATATAAATGTAACAAATAGTAAAATTGTAAACACATTTTGGGAGAATAAAATATTTTAAAAGCTTAGTGAACCTTTTAATGTTTTTCAAAACTGTTTATTAACAAGGATTTTCTTGGGGCTCCTGAGTGGCTCAGTCAGTTAAGTGTCTGACTTTGGCTCAGGTCATGATCTCACTGTCCATGAGTTTGAGCCCCGTGTTGGGCTCTGTGCTGACAGCTCAGAGCCTGGAGTTGTCTCGGATTCTGTGTCTCCCTCTCTGTCTGCCCGTCCCTTCCTTGCACGCTCTCTCTCTCTCTCTCTCTCAAAAATAAATATTTAAAAAAAATAAAAAGGATTTTCTTTTAGTATTTTTTTCCTAATAGCAGTTGTCCAAGATATTTTAAGGTAGAGTTAAAACATTCCATAATGCTCAATGAGCTCATCTTCCTCTGCCTAGTATTGATATTCTACCTGTCCTTTATTCCCTCACAGTCTTTCTGTGTGATAGATCTATTCACAAATTCCCCAAATCTCTATCTCTGTAGTCCAGGCTTCCTTGCTTCTGATGTACACATATAAAACAATGAAAACTTTTAAACCTGAACTTCTCTTGAGGCATCTGGGTGTCTCAGTCGGTTGAACGTCTGACTTTTGTTTGGCTCAAGTCATGATCCCAGGGTCATGGGATTGAGCCCTGAGTCAGGCTCTGTGCTGAGCATGGAATGGAGCCTGCTAAAGATGCTCTCTCTCTCACTTTCTTTTCTCTCCCTCTCTCTCACTTTCTGTGCCTCTCCCCCACTTGTGCATTCTCTCTCTCTCTCTCTCAAAAAATAAAAGTCTGAACTTCTCACCAAATCAACAACTTAATCTGTTTTAGTTGAAAGGGGAGCCCACACATAGTCACTGAAATCAGAAACCAGAGATTCATTTGTCATCTCATTTCTGTGAATACCCTTATAATTTATTGCCTGGACTATTGAAGTGAGTGTGTATTACTGTCACAAGTAGTAGAGAAGTGAATTTTCACAACAAAATAACAATACATAAGGCAAAATTTGTCTACCCTTACCTACTTCCACTCCCCTCTTAACACTCTACTTGTATCCTTTTGAGACCTATTTCCTTCAGGGTGAAATAACTTCTGATTTGTCTCCTGCTTTTGTCCATGTCTTCTCCTCAGTCTCTTCCTAATCAATGCTTGCTAATTATTATCTTTTTTTAAAAAAACATTCTTTTTTTGCTTTGTTTTGGACTGATTAAGTTCTCTTTCCTTCATTTCTTTTTTCCTCTGCATTAATTGGAAGTTAAATACTTTTCCCGGTGCTTTCAGTGGTTGTTCAATGTTAACCTCTATGTGCATTACACATATAAAGACCCTAGAATGCTCTAACTCATATCACCACTGTCAATCTCCTCCTGATTTATGTCCAGGAGTTTGTATCCATCTTCACTTTGTCCATACATTAGACATGCTTATTGTTTTACAAGTCAGTGTTTAATAGCTATCTTAGTTCATCATGTTTGTTAAATGTCAGGCCTTCCATCTATGCTCACTTGTTTTCACTCTGAGAGTTTATTTATTTATTTTTATTTTAATAATTTATTGTCAAGTTAGTTAACATACAGTGTATACAGTGTAGTCTTGGCTTCGAGTAGATTCCCGTGATTCATCCCTTACACACAACACCCAGTGCTCATCCCAGCAAGTGCCCTCCTCAATGACCATCTCCCATTTTCCCTGCCCCCTAACCCCCCACCATATCAACCCTCAGTTTGTTCTCTGTATTTAAGAGTCTCTTACGGTTTGCCTCCCTCTCTGTTTGTAACTTTTCTTTCCTACCCGTCCCCTATGGTCTTCTGTTAAGATTTTCAAATTCTACATATGAATGAAAACATATCTGTCTTTCTCTGACTGACTTATTTCACTTATAATAATGTCCTCCCGTTCCATCCACATTATTGCAGATAGCAAGATTTCATTCCTTTTCATTGCTGAGTAATATTCCATTATAGATACCATCTTCTGTATCCATTCACCAGTCGATGGACATTTGGGCTTTTTCCATAATTTGGCTATTGTTGAAAGTGCTGCTGTGAACATTGGGGTACATGTGCCCCTGTGAATCAGCACTCCTGTATCCTTTGGATAAATCCCTAGTAGTGCTACTGCTGGATTGTAGGGTAGTTCTATTTTTAATTTTTTGAGAAACCTCCATACTGTTTTCCAGAGCCGCTGCACTGGTTTGCATTCCCACCAACCGTGCAAGAGGGTTCCTGTTTCTTCACATCCTCACCAACATCTGTTGTTTCCTGAGTTGTTAATTTTAGCCACTCTGACCGGTGTGAGGTGGTATCTCAATGCTGACACCTCCTTTAAAGTTCCTTTTAGTAAAGGTCATTTTGTTGACTTGAACAGTTTTTATTTCAACTTCATTCTAGAAGGTAGATAGCTTTTTTCTTTCAGTATGTTGAAGGTATTATTTCACTGCCTTCTTACGTTCTCTTACTGTTAGAAGTTGGTAGTTACTCTAATTGCCTTTGTGGGTTATCTGCCATTTCTCACTGGTAGCTTTGATATCTTCTTTTCTGTGTTGTACTCTTTCACCGTGATGGTGTAAGTGTGGCTTCCTGTTATTTTATAATTCTTAGGTCTTCTGAATTTGGTGATTGGTGTTTTGAATGAGTTCTGGCGCATTTTCAACCATATCTGACCTAATAATTCCTCTTCCTAATTCTCTTAATTGGTAGGTACGTATTAAATCTTCTCACTGTATCCTTCAAGTCTCATAACCTCTCCTATTTTTTCCATTTGACTCTTGGTGCTGCATTTTGGTATATATCAGCACTTGACTGCATTCAGATATACATCTTCCAGTTCACTCTTCTTTGGGTATACTTCATCTGCTGTTTACCCTTTTCAGTTACTATACTTTTCATATTAGAAATTCAAGTTGTGGGGCACTTTGGTGGCTTGTTTGGTTAAGTGTCTGACTCTTGTTTTCGGCTCAGGTCATGATCTCCCAGTTAGTGAGATGGAGCCCCGTGTCGGGGTACCTGCTTAGGATTCTCTGTCTGCCTCTCTTTCTGCCCCTCCCCTCTTGCTCTTTGTCTCTCTCTCTCTCTCTCAACATAAGTAAACAGGTAAAAAAAAAAAAAAATTCAATTTGTATTGTAAAATTGCCCAGCTGATTTTTTTTTGAACTTGTTAAATTTGATAACCTTTTAATCCCTTTCTATACTTTGAATTTTTATTTTGTTACTTCAATTATGTGAAACATTGTTATTTTATATTCCTTGTTTGGCAATTCCAGTATTCTTCAGTTTTTTCAAGTCTCATTGTTTAGTTGGTTGTTCCTTCTGGCTTTTGTTATGGTGGCTGGTTTCTTGAATGCTCAGTGATTTTCTTCCCTTTAAAACAACAACAACAACAACAACAACTTGTTTATTGTGTGCTTTTATTTCATAGAATCTCACTGGTTCGAGGTTTTTGATGTCAAAGTGACTTCTTTCCTCTAGAAAAAATTTGAGTTTACCTCTAACAACCTTTTGGGGGTACCCTCCTGGAGATACATTAAATTGTTCACTTAATGTTTCGTTTTTTGTTCATACAGGTAGTTGAGTTCCCAATCTTAGAGAATTAGGATCATGCTCAGAAAGTCTTAGGAGACTCTCCCACTTCATCCAGAGCCAAGGCCAAGATACATATTTGTAGTGTCCAAGGCAGGGTGTGAATTGGTTTCTGTTTCACGTGGAGAGTGAAGTGCTTTGTGGGTCCAGGCTCTATGTTGGTAGTCCCACTGTTACATTCTGCCCTTCTCCAGTGTTGGCCTTTGGCTCCAGGGAAGCTTATGGATTCATGCTTCCTTCTTGTCTCTGTCTCCAAGGAATTCTCCTGATCTACCTCCATACTATTTTAGCTAGCATTTTAAGAACTACTATATCAGGAAATGTTTTTTTTCTGAATCTGTAGTCTACCTTGTTGCTAGAAACAAATTGTTATTTAAATTTTAATATGATCTAATTATTTTTTATCTTTCTTAGTTGAGGGTTTTTTTAATATCTAATTTAAGGAATTCTTTTCTACCTCAAAGTCATAATACATTTTCCTATATATTTTTTTAAAAACTTTTAATGTTTAATTTTTCATTTATACTTTTTTATATTTATATATGTATGTTTTATATTTATATAAATCTGTTTTATATATTTATATATTCATATATTTATAGAATATATTTGATATATACAATAATATAATTATAGTATATATAATATTATATAATATATAATTATGTTATATATAATTATGTATATTTTATATTACATTTATACTTTTTAAAAATTTTATTTCTTTAAATTTACATTCAAATTAGTTAGCATATAATGCAGCAGTGATTTCAGGAGTAGATTCCTTAATGCCCCTTACCCATTTAGTCCATCCCCCCTCCCACATCATACCTATACTTTTAAGCCATCAAATTTATGTTTGACATGTTATGGGGTAAAGATCAAATTTTCTTGTCCTCCCCATTTTTTCTAGTGAATGTAATTGACTATCCTTTTCCCAATGATATCCAATGTCTCTGATGTCATTTATCAATTTTTAAAATAGTTCTCATATATAAATAGCTCTGTCTCTGAGTTTTCTTTGTTATTCTGTGGTCCTTTGTTTATCTCTGTGTCATTACAATGTATCTTATCAGAGTTTATAATCTTGGTAATTGGTAAAGAGAGTAACCCCACTCCTTACTCCTTTTTTTTTTTTAAAAAAAATTTTTTTTTTTTGAATGTTTATTTATTTTTGGGACAGAGAGAGACAGAGCATGAACGGGGGAGGGGCAGAGAGAGAGGGAGACACAGAATCGGAAACAGGCTCCAGGCTCTGAGCCATCAGCCCAGAGCCCGACGCGGGGCTCGAACCCACGGACCGCGAGATCGTGACCTGGCTGAAGTCGGACGCTTAACCGACTGCGCCACCCAGGCGCCCCCACTCCTTACTCCTTTTAAAAATTGTTAGCTATTCTTAACTTTTTGCACTACCATGTGAATCTTAGAATCAGTGTATCCAATTCCACAAAAACTATTAGGATTTTTATAAGAATTACATTGGATTTATTAATCTGTGAGAATTTGAGAACTTTATAATATAGAACCTTCTTTTTTCATAAAGAAATTTATGTATATTCATTTGTCTTTTATTGAAGTTTTATAATTTCCCTCATAAAACTGTCATGCATTTTTTATTGATAATTCCTAGATGCTTTTTTTTTTTTTTTTTGGTTGTAGTCATAAATGGTATCTTCATTCTTTTTCCCATTTTTCTTAGCTGTTCTTCTATAGGAATGCAATTATTAGAGAATTATTTTTTAACAGTATTTTTTTTTTTTTTCCAACGTTTATTTATTTTTGGGACCGAGAGAGACAGAGCATGAACGGGGGAGGGGCAGAGAGAGAGGGAGACACAGAATCGGAAACAGGCTCCAGGCTCTGAGCCATCAGCCCAGAGCCTGATGCGGGGCTCGAACTCACGGACCGCGAGATCGTGACCTGGCTGAAGTCGGACGCTTACCCGACTGCGCCATCCAGGCGCCCCTTTTTAATCCCCTTTAAATTGTTTATCTTCCCACCCATTTCTCTGGCAACCACTGGTTTGTTTTCTGTATTTAAGGATCTGTTTGTTTGTTTTGTTGTTTAGATTCCACATGTAAGTGAAGTTTTATGGTATTTGTCTTCCTTTGTCTGGCTTATTTCACTTAGCATCATACCCTCTGGGTCCATCCATGTTGCCACAAATGGCAAGATTCCATTCTTTTTTATGACTGAGTAATATTTCATTGTGTGTGTGTGTGTGTGTGTGTGTGTGTGTGTGTGTATGTATCACATTTTTTTTTTATCCATTCATCTATTGATGGATGCTTGGGTTATTTCCATATCTTGGGTGTTGTAAATAATGCTGCATTAAACATAGGGGTGTACATATCTTTTCAAATTAGTGTTTTCGTTTTCATTGGGGAAGTAGCCAATAGTTGAATTCCTGGGTTATATGGTATTTCTGTTTGTAAATTTTGAGATGTTCCATACTGCTTTCCACAGTGGTTGCACCAATTTACATTACCACACACAGTGCATGAGGGTTCCCTTTTGTTCACATCCTTGCCAACACTTGTTATTTCAATTCAATTTAAAGTATACACTTTAATAATTTTCAATATATTCAGTATATTTGAGCCCACCACCACTATCTAATTTTAGAAATTTTATAAACCTAGAAAGAAGCCCAGTATTCATTAGTAGTCACTTCCTGTTCCTCTTTCCTTGCTCCAAACCCTTGCAGTTAATAATCTTTTTGTTTTCTTTACGGATTTTCCTATTCTGAGCATTTCATTTAAATGAAACATGTGGCCTTTGTGTCTGGCTTCTTTCACTTAGCATATTTTCAAGTTTCATCCGTATTTTAGCATGCATCCATATATCATTCATTTTTTTTATGGCTGAATAATACTACATTATATGGGTAATACCACATTTTGTTTATTCATATATCAGTAAATGGATATGGGTTGTTTCTAATTTTTGGCTATTGTGAATAATGCTATTATGAATATTTGTGTAAGAGTTTCTGTGGGAATATACATTTTCATTTCTTCTGAGTGTATTTTTGGGACTAGAATTACTGGGCCATGTGGTAACTCCATGTTTAACCTTTTGAGGAACTGCCAGTGTTTTCTACAGTGACTGTGCCATTTTACATTTTCATCAGTAATTTCTGAATGTTTCCAGTCTTTCCACATCCTATTGGATGTTGTCTGTCTTTTTGATTACAGCCATCCTAGTGGGTGTGAAAAGGTATCTCAGTTTGGTTTTGATTTGCATTTCTCTAATGACTAAAGATGTCAAGCATCTTTTCATGTGCTTATTGGCTATTTGTGTATCTTTGAAGAAATTCCTCAAGGGTAAGAGATCTTCATAGATTCTGGATACAAGATCTGTATCAGATATAGGATTTATAAATATCTTCTTCCATTCTTTGGATTATATTTTCACTTTCTTAACAGTGTTCTTTGAAGCATAAAAGTTTCACATTTTAATGAATTTCAATTTTTCATTTGATTGTGTTTTTGGTGTCATGTCTAAAAAAATGTTGCCTGATCCAGGGTCATAAAGATTTATACCTATGTTTCCTTCTAAGAGTTTTATAATTTTTGTTCTTACGTTTAGGTCTTTCATCCATTTTGAATTAGATTTTGCATATATGATGTAAAGTAGAGGTCCAACTTCATTCCTTTATGGGACTATTGAATTGTCCTAGCACCATTTGTTGAAAAGACTATTCTTTCCTCATTGAATTGTGTTCTCAGTTGTTGAAAATCAGTCAACCATAAATATATGGGCTTATTTCTAGGCTCTCAATTCTATTCCATTGATTTGTATGTCTATCCTTATGCCAGTACCACGATGTCTTGATTGCTGTAGCTTTGTTGGTAGCTTTAAAATTGGGAAATGGGAGTCCTTCACTTTGTTGTTTTCAAGAGTCATTTTACCTATTTCAGATCCCTTTCATTTTTGTATAAATTTTAGGATTAGCCTGTCCCGTTCTGCAAAAAAAGGGATCTGGTAGGGACAGTGGAGGTTTACCGGTTTTTTTTGTTTTGTTTCTTTTTTTTTTGTTTTTTACTTTTTTTTTTTTTTAATGAGGATTTGGGGAACATTTGAAGAGTATTAACCACCTTATTTCATTATTTCAGTCCATGAAATGAGAGATGCCTTTCCATTTATTAGGTTTTAAATTTCTTTGTGATATTTTATGGTTTTCGGTACGTAAATCTTTCATCTGTTTTGTTAAATTTATTAGCATCTTACTATTTTGATGCTATTGTCAGTGGAACTATTTTCTTGATTTATTAGATTGTTCATTGCTAGTGTATAGAAATACAGTTGTTTTTGCAATTATAATCTTGTATCCCATAACCTGCTAAACTTGTTTATTAGCTTCGATAGTTTTTTGTATGTGGAATTTTCAGGCTTTTCTATGTACAAGATCATGTTATCTACAAATAGAGATCATTTTACTTCTTTTTCAATTTGAATGGTCTTTTATTTTTCTTAACTAAATTAATTTAGCTAAAATCTCCTATGCAATATTGAATAGAAGTGATAAAAGCAAACATTCATGTCTTGCTTCTCATTGCAGGTGGAAAGCTTTCAGTTTTTCATCAGCAAGTATGATGTTAGCTGTGGGTTTTGGTAGATGCCCTTTATCACATTGCGGAAGTTCTTTTCTATCCTACTTTGTTGACTGTTATCATGAAGTGGTATATTTTTTCAAAAATATTTTCTGTATTGAAATGATCATGTGTATTTTTAATTAATATGTTTTATTACATGACTGATTTTCACATGTTGAATTAACCTTGCGTTCCTAGGATAAATCCCACTTGGTCACAAGGTATAGTTTTGTTTCGTTTTAGTTTTTTGTTTTTTGTTTTTTAAATTAATGTCCTTGGATTTGGTTTGCTAGTATTTTGTTGTGTATTTTTTTACATCTATATATATATAAGGGCTATTGGCCTGTAATTTCTTTTCTTGTGGTATGTTTGTCTGCTTTTCATAGAATGGATTAGAAAGTGTTCCTTCTGTTTTTTGGAAGAGTTGTGAAGGATTGGTATTAATTCATCTTTAAACATTTGATATAATGTTTAAAGTTAACATTAAACATCCCTAGTGAAGCCATCTGTTCTTGCGCTTTTCTTTGTGGATGTTGTTGTTGTTGTTTTACACACTTGATCCCTTTACTGGCTTAAATTTTTAATTTCTTCTTGAGTTTGATAATTTGTATTTTTGTAGGGATTTACTGATTTCATGCAGGTTATCTAATTTGTTGGTAAAAATTGTTTGCCTTGTACTCCTTTTTATTTCTGTGATGTTGGTAGAAAAAATTTTGGTTTTATTTATTTTCTCTATTAGCTTTTCTGCTCCTTGTTTCATTTATTTCTATGCTGAATTTTATTATTTTCTTGCTGCTGCTTTGAGTATAACATATCTATTTTTTTTCAGTTTTTAATATGGGAAGTTAGGTTATTTATTTGAGATCTCTCTTTTTCAATGTGGTTATCTGCAACTATAAATTTCCCTCTAAGAACTGCTTTAACTGTTATCCCAAAACTTATCCCATAAGTTTTGGTATGCTGTTTTTTTACTTTTATTTATCTTGAAGTATTGTCTCATTTCCTTGTGATTCTATCTTGGATCCATTGGGTATTAATGAGTATCTTCTTTAACTTCCACATATTTAAAAAAAATTTTTTTTTTAACATTTATTCATTTTTGAGAGAGAGAGAGACAGAGCGTGAGCAGGGGAGGGGCAGAAAGAGGGAGACACAGACTCTGAAGCAAGCGCCAGGTTCTGAGCTGTCAGCAAAGAGCCCAACGTGGGGCTCGAACTGACAAACTGTGAGATCATGGCCTGAACCGAAGTTCGACGCTTAACAGACTGGGCTACCCAGGTGCCCCTAATTTCCACATGTTTGTGAATTCCTCAGATTTCCTTTTTTGATTTCTGATTTCATTCCATTTTGGTTGGAGGACATACTTTGTATGATTTTGGTTTTTAAAAATTTATGGAGACTTGTTTTGTGCTCTAACATATGGTCTGTCCTTGAGGATGTTTCATATGTACTTGATCAATGTGTATTCTGCTGCTGTTAAGGGGAGCATTCTACAGATGTCTTTCAGGTCTAGTTGGTTAGTAGTGTTTATGTGTTATTTTCTTATTGACCTGCCTACTTGTTCTATCCATTATTGAAAGTGAGATGTTTAATTCTCCAACTATTAATGTTTAATTCTCTATTTCTCTTTTCAGTTTTTGCTTCTTGTATTTTGAGGCTTTGTTTTTAAGTGTATATATGTTTTTAATTATATACATTAAGTGTACATATATTTTGCTGGTAGATTGACCTTTTTGTCATTATAAGAATGCTCTTCCGTGTCTTTAGTAGCTATTTTTGTCTTAAAGCCTTATTTATCTGACATTAGTTTAGCCATTCTGGCTCTGTCTTTGGTTGCTATTTATATGTTATATATTTTGCCATCCTTTAACCTTCAATCCATTTGTGTTTTTCAATCTAATTTTTAAAAACAAAACTTATGGCTCTTTATGGCCTCTACTGGCGAGGCATCATTTTTTTTTTTCATGTTTATTTATTTTTGAGAGTGAGAGAACACAAGTGGGGGAGGGGCAGACAGAGAGGGAGACAGAATCCATAGCAGGCTCCAGGCTCTGAGCTGTTAGCACAGAGTCCAACATGGGGCTCAAACCCATGAACTGTGAGATTGTGACTTGAGCTGAAGTCAGACGCTCAACCGACTGATCCAGCCAGGCACCCCGAAGCATCATTTTTATACATTAGTTCTTTAGACATGGTTTCCATTAGTAGTAGCAGCTGATTCATAGTTTTTGTCTGGTATGTCCAACATCTGCGTTTCCACAGAGACCTTTTCTCTTAACTGCTTCTTTCCCCCTCTGTATGGGCCTTATTTACTACTACTTTTCATGGTTCATAATTTTTTGTTGAAAACTGGACATTTTAAATAATACAATGTAGTGATTCTGGAAATGAGATTCCTCCACTCCCCAGAATTTTGTTTTTGCTACTTGTTTAGTGACTTTCCTATACTGATTCTGTAAAGTCTAAATTTTTTATGAGTTGCTACTGAAATCTCTTCTCCATTAGACTATGGCCAGTTAATGATAGGACAGATATTTCCTAAACACCTGGAACCAGTAACTCTTCCAGCTTTTGCTGAGGGACTTTTTATGTGTCTTGGCATGAATTCAGTGCTCTGATGAAGTTGCTGTAGCCTTTACTTTTTTCTTGTGCAGAGTCTCAGAGTCATCTAGAGGTGAGAGGCTATGGCCTTCTCATCTTTCCTGGTCCTGCATTCTTCCCTTTATATGTGCATGGCCTTCTAGATCTCCAGGAATGTGTTCGAACTTTTCAACGCCCCCTATGGACAGTTCATTTCCAGTTTTTCTTTGTAAGTTTTTTAGTCAACCTCTTCTTATCCTCAGCTTGTAATGTTGCCTCAGGGAGCTGCAGTATTACATAGTTGCTGCTGATGGTTTTCAACAAATGCTCTGGTGATAGTGCTTTTTACACATTGAATCTGAGTCTGGTCAAATAAAGACAGACCCAGAGAGTGGAGCTTTCCCAAGATGCTGCCTGACAGATCTAATAGTGATGGCTCTTGTGTGTTGTTGTTGTTGTTTTTTTTTTGTTTGTTTTTTTTTTTGTTTTTTTTTTTTTGGTGAATCCAAGCCTATTTTGCTTCTACCAGTATCTGCTAGTTTTTGCAGTTACTGTTGTTGTGAGTTGTATTTTTTCAAGACTACGGTGAAACTGGGAGAGAATGATAGGAATGGGACAAATTAAAATGTCACAAAGCTCACTGTTTTTACTGAGGTTCACTCTTTCTTTTTTTTTTAACTTCTCAAATTGTTGCAAACTTTTGGGTAGTTTTTAGAGTTGTGAAAAAATTGACTTTGACACCTTTTGCCAGTGTTGCATTTGGGGAAGAACAGATTTTTAGAGGCTCTTAATTTCCTGCTTTGGAAGTACCCTTCCTCTGATATTTTTACACTTGTTTTTTTCCCCCATATTTTACCTCTTTGGAAACTACTATGCATTCTTCCAAGATTCAGCTTATATGTTACTTTTTCAGTGACACCTTTTCTGGTTTTCCCACATATACAACTTCTTTTTGTTTCCATATACCTTGAACATAACTCTTTTACTTCACTTGTTATGGTACTTTATTTGTTTATCTATATCTTCTACTAGATTGCAGAATATTTGAGACTACTTTTTTTTGAAAAAAAATTTTTCTTAAAGTTTATTCATTTATTATTTCTGAAAGAGAATAAGCTGGGTAGGGGCAGAGAGAGAGAGGGAGACAGAGAATCCAAAGCAGGCTCCAGGCTCTGAGCTGTCAGCACAGAGCCCAACGTGGGGCTCAAACCCATGGACTGTGAGATCATGACCTGAGCCGAAGCCAGCTGCTTAGCTGACTGAACCACTCAGGTGCCCTGGATGAAGACATTTCTTATAACACATTTTGGAAGACATTTAAGAAATCTCAGGGCCATTTTGTAAAAATACACAGAGTTATTGGTCTGTCATATACTGGTTTCCGTATACTCTTTTTTCCCCCCAAACCTTTGAATCCCATCAAAAACTTTGCTTTCTGTCTTTATTTAGTTGACTTGTTTAGGGATAACTTATAACTGTTTTTGTAATTCTGTCCAGTCTCAAGAAGTGGGAAAGTTACCATGGTGTAATTATTGAAAAGAATTTATGATGGTTTCTGCAGTCTGTTTCAAGCAGAAGTGTGAGAGAGTTAAATTATGGCAATGATCTGTGTCAGTAACTTTGGTGACGGTATTCATATTTGAGTGTCTGGGTATATGCAAATACATACTGTCTTCCGTTTAGTTTCCTAAAGTGGATCCCAAAGTGGTATTAAGCATTATAGGGATCTATCTGTATGGTATTGACCCACTTTATTTTACTGTTTCCTAATACCCCAAAGATAAGAGTATCATAATGCTAAATCATTAATTTTGCTTTCTAAATTTCTAACTTAGAAACATTTTAAATACATAGTTCTCAGTTAAGGAGGAATTCATGATATTTGCATTCCTATGGAAATAAGCTTATGAAATGAATGGTTAGCTTCCAAGGCCTGATCCAGTGACTAATGTAGTTGATGCTTCTTTGGGATTCTGAACTGCAAACAAAAGGAACCCTTCTCAAATTAGTTGACCAAAAAGGGAATTTTATTGGTTGAAGGACAGAAACTTGGTGTCCTGAATTCAGCCGTACCTAAAGCCAACTAAGATTATTTTGTATATAGTGTATTACATGTTATAGTTATATTGACATTTTTGTAATGCCTATGCAAAATGCAATGCCATGTGATATTATTTGCCTAGTTATTTGCATTTTGATAGAAGTACAGGTTTCTACATCTTCACTAATAATTTCCTTACGATAGAATTTTATAAATAAAAGCATGAGGCAAAGTATGAATATTTTAAGGCTCTTGATATATGATTATGGTGGTAATATTTTATTAATCTTCATATCCACCAGGAGCACATAAAAAGTTTATAAATGATTACTGATTTTAGAACATCCTGGCTAACAAATGTAACAATGCTTTACTATTATTAAATAATATATATATTTTTAAATTTTAGAAAGAGGGTGTGTAAGTGGGAGAGAGGGGCAGAGAGAGCCCAACACAGGGCTCAGTCGCATAACCCTGGGATCATGACCTGAGCTGAAATCAAGAGTCAGATGCTCAACCAACTGAGCTACCCAGGCGCCCCATTAAATAATGATATTTTGGGGGGGGGAATACAGGAACAAAACTGTCCTTTCTCATTGTGGGTGTAAATAATGACAAAAGATTAAAAAAAAACAAACAAAAAACTCAGGTATAAATAAGGATAAATAAGGTATCTCTTGCTTTTATCTCTTCTCTGGATTTCACATTTGGAAATCTAATTGCCAATTCCATATCTCCAATTGAATGTCCAAAAGACATCTCTGTCTTACTGTGTCCAAACTGTGTTCTTGATATTCTGCCCCAAACCTTCCTTGTTTGTCAAGAATTGTTAAGAGTTTGTGATTTTATTCTACTTGTAAGCTGACAGGTTAGCCTGCCATAGTTACATGGATGCTGTCAGAAGAAATGAGACAGAGGATTTGAGTACAGCAAGAGCTGCAGCCAGAGTTTGAGCATTTACTCCAGTTCCCAGAGCCTTAGTTCCCACAGGGCTATAGGCCATGTCATAGGTCCCAGGTGACGCCTGTGCATACAGTGGATTGCATTACAGGAGAGGAATCCTGAGTTCAGGGAACCGGAATTTTTGATAATGTGCATTAAGTCTGCCCTAGAGAGGATAGAGGGGACACATTATTATCTTTATTGTGCCTGCCAGTGTACAAAACTGCCCTTTGTTTCTGAGGGATATACTGACTGTGTTTTCTAAAGCTGTTACCTATGCAATCTCGAAAAGAGAGTCCAAAACAGAGGCAGTGTTAGTGCCTCTGCTTATAAGATATGCAGAAATGACACTCCCATGTTAAATTATTTTCCAATACAGTCTTCTCCATCCCATCTAATGGTGATTTCATCCTTTCAGTTTCTCAGTACAGAAATCTTGAAGTCTTTCTAACTCCTCTTTTTCTCTTACATCTCACATCCAGGCTGTCAAGAAATCCTGTCTGCTCTACGTTCAAAGTGTATCTAGAATTTTTTCATTTCTTGTTGTTCCCACTGCCTTTTTCAGAACCACTGTGATCTTTCAACAGAATTACTGTGGTGCAGCCTGGTAACTGGCTTTCTTAATTCCCATCTTGCCTTCAGTCTAATCCCCCACACGGTAGCCGGAGTTGTCATATTAAAATATGAGTTCAGTCAGTCATGTCACTGATCTACTCAGAACCCTCTAGTGGCTTCTCATTTTATTTGGAATGAAAGCCAGGTCTTTACTCTAATCCATATATAAGACCCTGCATGGTCTGGCTCTCTTTTATTTCTTTGAATCCTTTTTTTGTTATGTCTTTTTGTTCATTTGGCCAGGCTCCCTGTCTTAGGGCCATTGCACATCCTGTTTTCTCTGCCCAGACTGCACATGTCCCAATATCCATATGGCTCATTTCCTCACTTTCCATCTTTACTCAGAGTCATCCCAGGCCATCCCCATGCATCTAGATTAAACATGTTGACCTCCCCCTTCTCCCCCAACAAAATTTTCTAGTGTGTTCATCTCCACTTAATTTCCTTCTTCTCAGAATGTATCACTAATACATTATTTATGTATGTGTGTGTGTGTGTGTGTGTATGTATGTGTATATATAGTGTATACTTGTTTATCTTGTTTCAGTCACTCTAGAATATAAGCTCACAAAGGGAAAGAGGGTTTCTCTGAATTTTTTTGTAGTGAGTTTTGTTTCTGGCATCCAGTACAGTACTTGGCACCTTATGAGCAGGTAGTGTATATGTTGAATGGGTGAATGAGTGATTTATATGGTAAAGAAGTAAAATCCTGTTTTCAGAATTTAGGGTGTGTATTAGAAGTATGATGAACAACAACAGAAAATGGTTAATCGCTTTTTATTCACAGATCGATGTAGCAGTTGTAGCTTATCAGTTATAACTACTTTCAGAAGAACCATTGTATTAATGTTAAGTCATTCATTCACTGAAGTATTTGAGTGCCAGACATGGTGGCACTCGGAACATTGATGATACTGTGACAGACAAGGTGTACACAGTCTCTGTTCTGATGGAACTCACACCCAGGTGAGGAGAGAAGCATTGAATGAGTGTAACAAGTGTAAATATTGTGGATAACTTTTTAGACGTTCTTGTTGTAGGGGTTGCAAACTCAGATACCTATGCCTGCACAGGCCAGGCAGATAAGGTAAGAATGAATTGGGGCCAGGGAATGTGGAGATGGGAGTTCAGATGCACTATAGAACACATGCCATGTGTAAAGGGTAAACCAACTGACTGGTCCATCTGATGGATGTCGTATACGAATGAGGACCCACTGTTTCTTTTTTCCGAGTTTATGTAAAGGGAAACGGAAAAATCTAGATTATCATCTGAAGTATCACACTCTCCTAAGGCACTGTGCAGTCCAAATCAAACATGGTTTTGACCTAAGGCCTCTTCTCTATAAGGAATATTGCCAATTAATTGAGGTTCTATCAAGAAGAAAATTCTGGGAGTGGGGAAGACATTATCTTCTCTTGATTTCCATTTTTGTTTTGTTCCTCCTCAATTTTAATAGTTTTCCTAGATCCTCCCATTTGTAACGATATAGCTAGACTTTTCTTCTGACATAACTAACAAGGACAGATGTGCATGTAAAAATCATGAGAATGTGAGGTTTCTGGGGGTAAAAGACTTGTGGTTGGCTCCATTTTATCAGCTCTGAGTTATTGGACTAGCTGCTCACCTTCTTTCTCAGTGTTCACTTTATTCATCATCTGTACAATGGGAGTATCAGTTAAAATGCCTCCTGATGTTATGAGTGGTAAATAAGATAATGCACTTAGAAACGCTGTGTATATTGTCAGGGTTCTGTGAATGCTGTGCTTTTGCCTTTTTTTCTTTTTCCAACTCCTCCTCCTCCTCCCATTCCCTGCCTAATCAAGTGTATCTGATTCATTGTTTCATTGCTTTGTACTAGATAGCACTTACTGATAAGATAACTTTGGCAAGAATTTAAGTTAGTAATCCTCTTTAGGAGCATTTTCACTTTTAAAAGAAACTTCTGGAGTCATTGCCTTAACCTAAAGTAATGAAACTCTGATGTATCACAGGACAGTGGTCATTGAGTAGGAGGATCATTCTTCTGGCTCGAATCCCACAGCAAAACAAATGCCTGTTCCACTTATCTTGAAGATAGTTTTCAAATGACATTATTTTCTTTGGCAGTGGTTGAAACCAGAAGTTGCTGACAGCTTGGTATTTCCTCTGTCTTGTTGATTTGCATGATGTATGGTGATATACAACATACAGAAACACCACATGTAATTTTATGCATCCATCTTTCTTCTTCCATTCCCTAGGAAAACAAACTTGATAGGAGTAAACGCTACTAAAGCCCAGTCTTTCATAAACATGAAGTGCTTGTGTGTGTCAAGATGTTGGAGCTGTAGGTATCTAGGATACCATAAACATTTTGTGTGGCAAGAGACTTATGGTGTCTTTGGGGAAGTTGTGAGTCTGGATGATCAGCAGCAGTGTCTTTCTTGTAAAATAATAATTCTCAGTGGTGGTGGTGGGGTTGTCGGATGGCAAGGGGGAGGAGAATTACCTGGGGAATTAGGTGTGGAATTACCTGTGTTTCTTGTTCTTTTTCTTCCAACTTTATCATGAAAAATTTAAAATAATTTGGAAAACTTGAAGGAGTTGTATCATGAACAACCACATGCCCATCGTCTAGGTTCAACTACTACTATCATTTTACAATATTTTCTTTACACATTTTTAAAAACACGTGGATAATTTTGTGTTTTTTGTTTTTAAAAAAAAATTTTTTTTTAATGTTTATTTATTTTTGAGACAGAGAGAGACAGAGCATGAATGGGGGAGGGGCAGAGAGAGAGGGAGACACAGAATCGGAAACAGGCTCCAGGCTCCAAGCTGTCAGCACAGAGCCCGACTCGGGGCTCAAACTCACGGACCGCGAGATCGTGACCTGAGCCGAAGCCGGCCGCTCAACCGACTGAGCCACCCAGGCGCCCCACACGTGGATAATTTTGAATAATGACTGTGAATCAGAAGAATTATTGTTCATTTTCTTAGGTGGGACAGAGGTATGATGGTTATAGAGGATAATGTATGCATTTTAGGAACGTGTATGTGTTTAAATACCCATTAGATTCTAGTAAGTAAAATGACACAATACCTACTACTTACTTTCAAATAGTTCACCACCAGCAGAAATGTTTTGTGGTTTCTTTCACCAACAAAAACGTTTTATGGTTTCTTTCAAAACTAGAATTTAATCAAGGATTGAGTATTGCATTTAATTGTAATGTCTTTTAAAATCTAGAATGACTCTACCCCCGTCATTTTTTTTTACTCTACCTATGGAACATTGTATAAGACAACTAGCCAGAGTCAGTATCTTGGACTTTGTCTGATTGTTCTCTCTGATACCATTTTCCTTATTTTTCTAGCCCAGCCCCTGTGTGATGTAAGCTGAAGTTAGGCCTTAAGATTTTTTGGGAGAAAGGTTTTTAACAAAAAGTAACTTGTGATGCTGTTTACTTCATATTATATCAGATCAGGAAGCACATAATGTCAATATCAATGCAGAGTGTTTATGACTCCCAGAATTCTCCCTTATAAAGGAGCTTTTTTCCTTTTGATGCTTTGACATCATGTAAATATTCTATTTCTCATCAGCCTTCATCTTGAATTTTGATATACATTGATGATTCTTGCTGAGTCACTTTCTTAATATTGTACTTTTCAATTTTGATACCTTTTCCTCCCCACTCCATTGACAGTCTCTGTCATTTTTGGGAATGAGTAGTGGCTTTCAGTGTTCTGGGCAAGGAAGTAGGGTGTGAACCATCGTTCTAAGAAACATTTAATGGTAGTTCTATATCTATATAACTTCTTCCAAGTTGGATTTTCAGTTCACAAGTTGAAGGGCTCGTTCCCACAAGATTGCCTTTATTTCAGGTGCCTGGGGGGCCATCAGCACTTCTGATGACTGGCTTGACTGCACATTTGGGGTTTCCCATGATTCTTCTTCAGATTTGATAATTTGCTAGACTGACCTACAGAATTTAGGAAAATGTTGTATTTAGGATTACCATTTTATTATAAAGGATACAAATGAACAACCAGGTACGTAAGGCAAGGTACGGAAGTGTCGGTCGGTTAGTGCAGGAGCTTCCGTCCACATGGAGTCAGAGTGTGCTACTCTCCTGATACGTGAGTATGTTCACCAACAGGAAGCACTCTGAACCTTGTTCTTCAGAGTATTTGAGGCTGCTTTACATAGACACAATTGATTAAATCACTGGCCGTGTGATTGAACTGTCTCTAAACCCTCTTTTCTCCTCAGAGGTTGGGAGGTAGGATGGGAGTAGAGCCAGGAGGCTGAAAAGTTCTAACCCTCTAATCATGTAGTAGGTTTTTTCTGGGGCCAGCCTCCCACCTAAAGGTAGCTAGGGGTCCTACCACCAATCACCTGATTAGCGTAACAAACACACTTCTGTGGGGAATACCAAGGGTTTTGAAGCTCAGTGCCAGGAACTGGGGGACAAGGTCCAGATATATATTTTTCATGCTTTTCATATTTGTAGAGTCAGAGTAGTGCTTTTAATAAACATAATTTGTAGGATATTTCTACCCAAAAATGAATGGAGGAAGGGTTCATTTAGATATTATTTTGAGTGGTCTAATAGGTTGCTTTCCATTAGACACTGCTTTTAAGTAACCAAAACATAGAGGTGGTTTATTATGTTTGGGGGTGGGGGGAGGTTATTTTTAGCCTTCTGTAACTTTTGCAAATTTCCAAGCCTTTAAAAAGAAGTATTATTTTACAAAGCTAATTTTGGTTTTGAATCATGTATGCCATTTTATTTATACCTGGATGTACAAATGATTTGGGGCATGTTGATACAGGTAAATATTGTCTCTTTGAATCTTAACTGTATTTATTTATATTAGCTTGTTTATCAAGGCATGTGTTTATATTTCTATTCTTTGTATTCTTGAAAATGTGTAGTATAAATCTTCATAAGATGGACTAGTATTAATAACAGCATAATAGTGATCATAGTAGTAACTATAACAGCTACCATTTATGCAGTAGGTGATATTAGGCACTTTACCTATATAATCACATTCACTCTTTATAATAGCCCTGTGAGATCTTATTATATTTGCCAAATGCATGAGGAAACTAGGGCTCAGAACTTAGCATGCCTTATGTTCATATAATTAGTAATGTTGGAGTTAATATTTAATTCCAGATCTTGACTCCAAAAGCTTTGCTCCCTTGCTATGATGGATTCCAAGAAAAAAATTTAATGGAGTAATTGGCCATCATTCATTGATTCATTCATCCAATAAATTATAATTTTGTGCTCATTAACTTATACCACGTATTACTCTGTCTTCCATTTATATGTAACAGTGCTTGTTGCTTCAAAACCTCTAATCCCCTGTAGTGTCTGTTATTAATATAAAGGATCAAGTACTATTGTTTCATTTCTCTGGTTAGTCTCTTTTTTTAAATGGTGATTTTGGAATACCTAGTCTTGCTCGCAGTATAATATCTAGGGTTTTTTTTTTTTTTTTTTATTTTGGTCATTGACTAGTAAGATGTAGATTCTAGCATATCTTCTGGACATTTTTGTTATTTATTGGCATCATTCTTACTATTATGTATTCAGTTATCTTACAGTGTTTATCTTACTGTGATGACTTTGGAAATAGAAAACCATTGAAGCAACTGTAAAAATTTTCAGATTAATTTCAGTTAGGCAGTGAAGTATTTGGTAAGATGATGCCATCAGTATATAATATGCCCATTTAAAAATAGTATGAGTGTAATTATGCTTACATATTGCTTGTGAGATGACCAGATAAAGATATAGGGCTAATGCCACCCCTTACTAAGGCAAATTTTCAACCATTTAAAATTTTTTTCTGTAGCATTTAGATCTTCTGTTTATCCTGAACCTCAGAATTTCATGATGATGAGCCTTGATATGGATCTTTTTTTTTAATTTTTAAATTTAAATTTTAAAATTCCAGTATAGTTAGTGTGCATTGTTATATTAATTTCAGGTGTACAATATAGTGATTCAGCAATTCCATACATTACTCAGTGTTCATCATGATAAGTGTATTCTTTTTTTGTTTTTTAAAGTTTATTTTGAGAGAGAGTGTGCTCTTGTGAGTGGGGGAGGGGCAGAGACCAAGGGGGAGAGAGAATCCCAAGTGGGCTCTGCGCTGACTTTGGAGCTGGATGTAGGGCTCTATCCCATGTTGCTGGGATCATGACCTAAGCCAAAATCAAGAGTTGGACTTAACCAACTGAGCCACCCAGGAGCCCCATGATAAGTGTATTTTTCATTTTCTTCACCTATTTCACTCATCCTCCTACCCACTTCTCCTCTGGTAACCACCAGTTTGCTGCCTATATTAAGAGTCTGTTTTTCTCTTTTTTCCTTTGTGTTGTTTCTTAAATTCCGCATATGAGTGAAGTCATATAGTATTTATCTTTCTCTGACTTATTCACTTAGCATTATACCATCTAGATCCATCCATATTGCAAATGGCAAGATTTCATTCTTTTTTAATAACTAATATTCCATTGTATATATGTTGGGCTAGTGCTTTACTTTTGGAAGCTCATGTACTTCAAGTTTGGGATTCTATGTGTGTCTGTTACGTCTTTGGTATACTTTTCTTCTTTATTTTCTCTCTTTTCTCTTCCTGGAACTTCTGTTATTGTGATATTAGATCTATTGGACTGGTCCTTTTATGTTCCTGTCTTTTCTCTCTTAGTTTTTTTGTCTGGAAAGTTTCTGGAAATTTTCCTTAATTTTATCTTCTAGCTTCTCTGTTAAACTTTTTCTCTTTTGATCCCTTAGTCTAAATATGCAAAAAGTCATTCCTCATTCTGTGCCTTTCCCTTTATTAGGACCCTGCTCTTATTTCATGACTACAGTATTTTCCCTCCACTCTGAAAATATTTATAGGTTCATTGGATGATTTCTTTAGCTCCCAGCATCTCTTCAACGTTCCTTTTTTCCTGTTTGCTTCTTTTCATCTCTTATTTATGTTGGAGGCTTTCTGTGAATGATGAAACTTTGATGTCTGGTTTTTTTGTTGTTGTTTTGTTTTTCATTTTTTTTGTGTTTTTTTTTAAGAGTGAGGCTCTTTAAAATGATGATTGAAAGGGGTTCTTGCACATTGCAAGGGTTTCTTAATTCCGGGTTTCACTTTAGTGTGATGAGTCAGAAAGCTACTTTGTTTTCATTGTGTGACTCCCAAATTTCAGTTTCTGTATTTTTTTTTTTCTTCCATCTAGTTTCCAAGAAGAGAACTTCTCTAATCTGTGGTGATTAGTTTGCACTGTATGTGTGTATGTCTGGTTCTTGTAGCTGAACAGTGGTCTTGAATTGAGGTGGAGATTATCTTTTCAGTATGTAGACTTTTACTTAATTCTCTTATTTTTAGGACTATACTTTTCCCTCCCCTCTCCTGTCCCCATGCCTCCAAATGGTGCTTGGGGTCCCAGGTTACTGCTGGTTTCGCTCATCCTGCCTGGGTATAATGTTGGAATGTGGTAAGGAATCTAGTGGTCTGACCACTTCTATGAAGTCTTTAAGCCATTCTTCTTATTTTCTCATTGCATCATTGCATTCAAAAGGCCCCTGTAATTCTTTAGTTTTTCAGGTTTATGCCATTAGACTAGGCTTGCTTCTTGCTCGTCCTTCCTCCCTCTCCCAATCAAATGCTTTGGGTGGTCTTTCTCTGTTGTGTTTAATCCTTTACCATGTGTCCGTAAGTTTTTCATTTCCCAAAATTTTGTTGACATGTCTTGTCTCTTTCATTCTCTTTGACCTTACGGATTTATGCCTTTGAAAATCCTTTATTGGGGCACCTGGGTGGCTTAGTCGGTTAAGCATCCTACTTCGGCTCAAGTCATGATCTCATGGTTTGTGGGTTCAAGCCCTGCATCGGGCTCTGTGCTGACAGCTCGGAGCCTGGAGCCTGCTTCGGATTCTGTGTCTCCCTCTCTTTCTGCCCCTCCCCTGCTCGTGCTCTGTCTCTTTAAAAAATAAACAAACATTAAACAAATTTAAAAAGATCCTTTATTTTTATTTATGGAGGAGTACAGTGGTAAATGCTAGGGTTGAGACCACCATAAGTTAATTGCAAGTCTCTTGACTTTGTGTGACTTCCTTTTGTATGCTGCTTTTACCCTATAGCAGTGGCTTTCCTTTCTCTGTTTTAAGGTGACAAGTACTTTTCTCATTTACTTAAAATAAGTTTTCTACATTATTTAACAATTACCAGTAAAACATACACCCCTTATAACATCTAACACTACAATGGCAAATGAAGGAAAAATTGTTCTTCTTCCCTTAATTGTAGGATTTTGAGCCAAGCTTGGTGTCTGTCCCTGCATACTGTTTTTTTCTGTTCATAAAAACATTTAACATGTGTTTTTAAATTTGAAAAACACACCATCCACATACCTAATGGAACAAATGATAGACCAGGAGAAAATATTTGTACTTCTCGTATGTTAAGAGAGTTTTATAATGCTTTCCTACAATTGAAAGAAAAAGGTAACCCTTTCGAAAAAGGAACCAATGATAGGAAGGCAAGTCACAGAAGAGGGAATGTAAGTGGCCAACAAAAAAGAAGTAAAGATGCTCAGTTTCCTTGATAATGAGAGGAAAACAAGATAGAAATAACAATGCCCTGAGTCTTTTTCTCTCAAGTTGGCAAACTTTTAAATGTCTTAGTAACTTCTAGTGAGCATGTGAGAAAACTGTCTCTTTAATGTTGCTACTGGAAGTTGCCATAACCTTTCAGGGTTTCATCTGGCAGTATCAAATTTGAAATGCGTTTTTCCTTTGCTAGACTCTCCTTGGAAATCTGTGCTACAGGAACAAAACACCAGTCCTTAAAAATGATTGTACAACGGTGTTTAATGCAGCATCATTGTCAATAATGGCAAAAGATAAATAGAATGCCAGACTAAGCTGAATGACCAACAGTTTGGAGATGATCAATTTGTAATACTTATGTGGTATAGCATACTATACAGCTTTTTTAAAAAAAGAATGAGTCAAGCCATGTGTTACTGTAGTCTGTGTAGAGGATTCTATTTTTTTTTTTTCAACGTTTATTTATTTTTAGAGACAGAGGCAAAACATGAGGAGGGGAGGGGCGAGAGAGAGGGAGGCACAGAGTCTGAAGCAGGTTCTAGGCTCTAAGCTGTCAGCACAGAGCCCGACGCAGGGCTCGAACCCACAAACCGTGAGATCATGACCTGGGCCGAAGTCAGACACTTAACTGACTGAGCCACTTAGGTGCCCCGAGGATTCTGTTTTTGTCCAAAAAAAAAAAAAAAAAAAAAAGGTGGGGGGGGGGGGAGGAGACGCTGCACTTTATTTATATAGGGATATATATGTTTTGAAACCAGACATTTGTATAAACTTTATTGGATAAAACCTACATTAAAGTTACCTTAAAAACAAACTTAATACGAGTATAAGGTAATTGGAGGATTTCCTGGGTGGCTGGCACTTGAAATCAAATGGAGGCTTGTTCATTATGATTTATCTCAGGCTGACTACGATATAAAACTAATATCTAATATCTAGGTCTTGCTGCTTTCTTGTTTGCTTAACCCAGTGGACTTCTTAGCCCTGTTCTCAGGATTATTTTGTTACTGATGAATTCCTACTCCTTTGGGTACTTGTAGTTGGTAAATTGACATCTCTACCGGAGGAAGTGCAGGGAAGATAAAGAAATAAACTGGTTCTATCATTCATGTTTTCATTCTTTCGTGTTATCTTTTTGAATACATTTCTGAATACATATATACACCATCAGCAAATTAAAAGTAAGATAAATGAAAACATGGAAAAATAATGGCTTAATAGGAGGAATAACTACTGGTTTATCAGGAGGAAAAGTTCGTCTGTAGAAACATATGCCTGCATTCATAAACAGTTAACCCAGGGCACCTGGCATCTCTAGAGCAGTGCTTTCCAAGGTGGTATTCAGTCAAGTGCAAGCTACATTGTCATTATTTTAATACTGCTAATTGAAACAAATTTAGATTGGCTTAAAGCCACTCCTTCATTTAAATATGATTATTTTTTGTGTTGGGTTGGGGACAAAATAGGTGATATTTAAGTTAGGAAGCTCGTGGAATTGTTTTAGCATGTGAACCCCATGTCCTACCCCGGAAAAAAATGGGGAGGCTAATAATCATTGCTTTTCAGAATGTATACCCACAAATTGGAAGGAATGCCTATATTATATGATTTGTAGATTACAAAAGATAGTAGTAATTTTAGCTTTCATAAATACACATTTATTTCCTACTTTACTCTGCCAGACCAGTATCTGTGATTAGTTTCTTTTATTTTCTTGGGATTTTGAGAATATATGGAATGGTTAATAGTACCCTCCTAGTCCCATATTTGGAATTGAAAATATAGAATTAATTTAATAACTGTGCCTTGACTTGGACTTGAACTGTATTTTGAATTGGACATAGAAATATATAATAAGTGGAATTTGTGGTAACTGCCAGTAATCTTGTGATATATGTATCCAGTGAGTTGAGAATTGAAGTACTTGATAATATAGTCAGAACGCTAGATAAAAATTCTGAGGAAGTGATGAATATGAATTGGATTGGTCATGAAAGACTTCTTGGAGGAAAAATATGTGTTGAAGCATTTGGTAGATATGGGTTGGTGGCAAGCAGATGATACTCCTCTCTTGAGTTACTATAATGTTTTAACTAGTTAGTTACTTCCTAGTACATGCATTATTCCAACAGAAATAATATTAGCTTATAAATAATCAGAAAATGCTGGAAAATACAGTATTTGGAGAAATGCAAATAAATTATTCCTCTTCTCAAAGCAGGCACTATTCATGACCATTATTTACCTTGTTTAGGTATAAATCCACAGTTGATGTTAGAAAGTTAGAAAACATTTGCTCAGATCTATGTCTAATTTTGGGTGAATAAAATTAACAAACTAGCTTTTAGGAACAAGGGTTTTATGAAGAAAACTTAATGTGTTTTTCCCTAATTTTGCTAATTCATTGGCATAAATTTACTTTGTTTTGTGGGTGGTTGAGAATGGATATATAGGATCCATGATTTGTCTAGGAACTTTTTCTCTGGTTCAGTGGATACTTAACAAGGTTGTATATCAGAAACAGCTGGGAGACTACTCTCCACCCCCTGGTTAATAACTTATTTATATTATTATATATTTTATTTATATTATTTATATAATTATATTATTTTATATTATTTTATATTTTATATTATTTTATATATTTATATTTTATATTTTTATATTTTATATTATTATATATTCATAAGAACATAAACAGAGGTAGAAGAATAAAATGAGCTGGGGGATTTTTAGCAGTATATTTACTAGGCCTGACTGAGGCTTTCTGATTCAGACTTGTGGTCAGAACTTGGAAAACTATTAAAGATAAATTCATTCTCTCTTTCTCTCTGTCTCTCTTACCAGCTCACCAGGCAATTCTTATGTATAGCTGTGTTTGGGAAGCATTGTTCTAGGGTAATCTCTAGATAAATATCTAAAATCAAATGCTGTTTAAATGATTTATCTTGATCTATACTCATACTACTTCCGTGTCTAGATCTAACTTTTAGCATTTCTTTAATTTTTTTCATAAAATTTGAGTAGTTTAGCACTTTATTAGTGCTACTAATTTGTTAATGTTTGCATCTGAAATCAATGCTAAGTGAACTTAAAAAAAAAAAAAAAAACACCTTGCACTGTTAGAGCTTTTACCTGAAATATCTTTCCCAAATACCACCTTTTTCTCTCCTGATAACTGCCTTGTGGGTTGGTTGATTTTATTTCTTCTACATTGTATATATATGTAGAAACCCAAATCTAGAAGGTGGGAGACTTACAGTTTCCTGTAACTACAGTTGGGGATATGGAGACCCTGGATTGAATTCATACTGATTCTGGAGTGTCTTAGGAGCTCTTTTCCCCCTACCATTTTATCCCCAATAGTTTGCTTTTCCTTTCACTGATTTGCATTGAATCAGAGTGCAGGTGCTGTATCATTGCTCAGGATGTGCTTTATAAGGCCTATCAAATTGATAAAAGTGACGCACCATTTTTTGTTTTAAACTACATTAAACAACACAGTAATCTTTATACCAAGATGGGTTTTAAAAACGTCAGGTAGAAGCCTTTGCTTAGATGTGATGGAAGTAATTGTTCTTTAGAATACCTAGCAATGTGTTTCAGATTTGCTTTCTCAAGTTCAGTTAACAGACTGTCCATATAATTGTGACATAGATAATGAGGACATTTATATATTGTAAGAGTTCTGGAAGGAGGTAGTTCTAGAGTTGTCTAACTCAGTAGCCTAACTATGTCAGTGTTCTGGGTCATTTTTTCTCTGATCCTTTTTTCTGCCATTGCCACAGATAGCTGCAGTAGGTCTAAACAATCATATTCATATACCACAAAATCCAAAAGCCAAAGGAAGATCATGGGCTTCTTCACAAGTCTCTCTCTCTTTTTTTTTCTGGGTGGACAGTCTTTCCCTAAAATCCCCAGCAAATTTTCCCTATGTCCCATGGCGAAATTTGTTACATGTCCCATCCTAAATCAGTTACTGACAACAGGAAATGAGATTCCCATTATCGCCTTACAACAATGTTGGTTCATCCCCTGGAACTGGAGAGGGAGCCACCCATCTGATCCTGTTGATGTTTCAAATAACATCAGTGTTTTGTTATCACAGAGAGGGGGAGGCTAGTGGGTAGGCAGTCCTAGTATGTGCCAAAGTATATAGTAATACAGTTATGTTGTGACATTTTCCACATATTATGTAAGAGCTATTCCCAGGCAAAATGGAATTTTAGTATTTTAACTTTTAAAAGGGAAGCATATTCTGTTTTTTTTTTTTTTTGAAGTTTATTCATTTTTGGGAGAGAGAAAGACAGAGAACGAGTGGGGGAGGCGCAGAACTTATGAACTGCAAGATCATGACCTGAGCTGAAGTCGGATTCTTAACTGACTGAGCCATGCAGGCACCCTTAGAGAAGCATATTCATTTGAGATGAATGTTATTCTCTATGTATTCCTTTGTGATTAGCATAAGAAGCCAGTGTTTTGTTTTTAATCTAATAAAATGATTGCTTACTGTTATTTTTGTCTTGTGTACAATTTATTTCCCACTGAGATTAAGCTCCCCAGTGATATTCCATGATTTGATAGCAGTTTCTGAGTCTTTTTAATTAATCGTTATTTGTTCTTCTAGGTGGATTCTCCACGGTTTTTCTGGTGCGGACACATGGTGGAATCCGCCATGCATTGAAGAGAATGTATGTCAATAACATGCCAGACCTCAACATTTGTAAAAGGGAAATTACAATTATGGTAAGTGAAAGAGTAATTCCATTGTAAGAATTTGGTGTATTTTCTTTTGGTTTTGCACTAAAACATTAACCAGCTTTTTTGGCAAGCTGCTTATTGGTTTATGTGCATCTAGAAAACCTTTGAAATGCATTCTTTATAGACACACTTAGGCTAAATATAGCCAGTCCCTTCCTCTCCTTTTTCCTTGCTTCCTTATTGTAGTTTGATGGGCAAACGACTCTACTTTTTCTCCCCCACCGTCTTTTAAAATATATTTTAATTGTGGAATGTTGTGAGAATAGAAAAATTTAGAGAATTATGTGATGAATATCGGTTTATGCACTATCCAGCTTAAGAATTAAAATCTTACAGGTACAGGGGCGCCTGGGTGGCGCAGTCGGTTAAGCGTCCGACTTCAGCCAGGTCACGATCTCGCGGTCCGTGAGTTCGAGCCCCGCGTCGGGCTCTGGGCTGATGGCTCAGAGCCTGGAGCCTGTTTCTGGTTCTGTGTCTCCCTCTCTCTCTGCCCCTCCCCCGTTCATGCTCTGTCTCTCTCTGTCCCAAAAATAAATAAACGTTGAAAAAAAAAAAATTAAAAAAAAAAAAAAAATCTTACAGGTACAGTTGAAGCCTTCAGTGGATTCCTTCCTAGCTATATACTATACTGTTCTCATCCAAAAAGAAGCCACTGTCCTGAATTTGGTGTTTACTATTCCCATGGGTGTTTAATGCATTCACTGTTTGTGTTTATATTCACCAACAACAATTAGTTTTGCTTTTTGTTTTTATTTTTTATTATTTTTTTGAGAGAGAATGAGGCCATGCACGCGTGAGCATGAGCAAGGGAGGGGCAGAGAGAGAGGGAGAGAGAGAATCTTAAGCAGGCTTCACATGAACATGAGCTCCATCTCAAGACCGTAAGATTGTGACCTGAGCTGAAATCAAGAGTTGGATGCTCACCCAGGTGCTCCTGCTTTTCATTTTCAAATTCATGCAGTAAAGTTTATTGTTGTTACTATTTTTTTTTTTGATGTACTCTGCAATATATGGTAAAATATCCATATCTTCCCTTATGAGTAAGGGAATTTTTTTTTTAAATATTGAGAAGTAAAAAATATTTTAATAGGTTATTGACAGAATTTCAGTAATTTGGTTAAATGGTTAAAAAACTACAAAATGAAAGTTTCTTTTTTTCTAGGGTGTCTTATTCTCAGTGCTCTGATGGCTTGTTGGTGTTTTCCTCTTCTTCCTTCTCCCCCTAGTCCTCCTCTTCTTTTCTTCCTCTTCTTCCCCCCTTTTCCTCCACCTCTTCTTTTCCCTTGTCTTCCTGTTCCCTTTCCTCCCCCTCTTCCACCTCTCCTTCCTCTTCTTTCTTCTCTTCTTCCTCCCCTTCCTCCCCATCTTCCTCCACACTCCCTCTACTTCTTCTCTCTTTCCACCTCCTCTTCCTTCACCTCTTCTTTCTCTTCCTCCTCCTCCTTTTCTTCTCTCCTTTTCTTCTGTTCTCTTCTTCTTCCTCATCCACTGTTTATCAAGTGCTGTATATATACATATATATAAAATTTTTGTGTATGTGACCTTTTCTGTCTGGTTTTTTCACTTAGCATGTTTTTGAGGTTCATTCACATTGTAGAGTGTATCAGTACTTCATTCCTTTTTATGGCTGAATAATATTCCATTGTATGTGTTTGTCTGCCTCTCTCTCTCTCTCTCTCTCTTCACCTGTTGATGGACTTTTTAAAAACCATTGATAGGCATTTGAGCCATTTCTACCTTTAGTCTGTTGTGAATAGTGCTGCTATGAATATGTTTGTATATGTATTTATTTGAGTATCTGTTTTTAGTTTTTTGGGGTTTATATCTAGGAGTGGAATTGTTGGGTTATGGTAATTCTGTATTTAACTTTTTTAGGGATCACTAAATTTTTTTCCATAGCAGCTGAACTATTTTATGGTCACACCAGCAATGTATGAGAATTCCAGTTTTTCCACATCCTTGTAAACACTTCTTAATATCATTCCTACTTATCCAACTGCTAAGAGAGAGATTTCCCATTTTGTATCAACATCTTTATCAATACACATGTTTTGATCCCTTTTATTCAAAGATAGGCACGTTTATATAACATGACTTACCTGATTCTTTTATTGTCCCTATTCCTTGGTTAGATTAGACTTGATTATGCTTTGAGATTTGTTCTTTAAAAACTTTTTAAAAAGGCTATTAGTCAAAAGGGTGAAGAGATTTACCCCAAGATAGTAGGGGTTCTTAGGTTAAGTTTTCTAACTTGTGTCTAGATACGGTACCATTGTGCCATAATTCTTGCTTTCAATAGAATTTGTGTAATTTTCAGAGATGTAAAATTTGGTCATCATCAGTAGCAGCAGCACTCAAATTCTGTGCTTTTGAACAAGAGAATTTAGGGAGATTAGCTCATTAGAGCAGTGGTCATCCAACTTTTTTTGATAACCCATCTCCCATTATATTTATGTATTTATGAATTACATGTTCAGCTACTGTTAGGTAATATCTCAAATAAATAATATCTCAGTTAAAACCAGGTTTATTATTGATAGTGGATGTGAATTTATTTTTTTTAATGTTCATTTATTTTTGAGACAGTGAGAATGGGGGAGGAACAGAGAGAGAGGTCAGACAGAATCCAAAGCACACTCCAGACTCTGAGCTATCAGTACAGAGCCCGACACAGGGCTCAACCCCAGGAACCCAGCAACCGTGAGAGATCATGACCTAAGCCAAAGTCGGACACTCAACCGACTAAGCCACCCAGGCGCTGCTCCGGATGTAAATTTATTTTAAAAAGTATTTTTGATAATTGTTTTTTAATTTCCAGACAGACCTAAATAGATTATTATTTTTAACCTCATTATATGCTGATGATTATCTTGTACTATGAACAAAAATGTCAGATTTGCCATTTTTTTCTTATTTTCTTGTATTATTAGTATTATCTTTTTAAAAAAAATTTTTTAAATGTTTACTTATTTTTGAGACAGAGAGAGACAGAGCATGAACAGGGGAGGGTCAGAGAGAGAGGGAGACACAGAATCTGAAACAAGCTCCAGGCTCTGAGCTGTCAGCACAGAGCCCGATGCAGGGCTCGAACTCACAGACCGCGAGATCATGACCTGAGCCGAAGTCGGACGCTTAACCAACTGAGCCACCCAGGCGCCCCTAGTATTATCTTTAACCTGTGGTTACTTAATAGAAAATTTTTTAGCCAGTTGTTCATTTTGTAAGTTATTTAGTTTAAAAGTATATACATTCATAGGTCCACTTAGCTGGGTACACAGTATTTTGTAGGCAAAACAAACAAATGAGAGTGTAATTGTAAATTCATAAATATTAGAGCTTCATTTTAAACAATTTTTTGGATAAAAATAAATATAAGTAAAAGTTCTGATATTTTATTCTTGAGTCCCAAAGGACTATCTTGCACACTTATTTTGGAGACTTTTGGTTTTGAGTGAACCATCTCTTTTTTCCTGATTGAATTTAAAAATTAGTGTTCAAAGGGGCACCTGTGTGGCTCAGTGGTTAAGCATCTGACTTCAGCTCAGGTCATGATCTCATGGTTTGTGAGTTTGAATCCTGCATTGGGCTCTCTGCTGTTAGCACAGAGCCCCCTTCAGATTCTGTCTCCCTCTGTCTCTGCTCCTCCCTTGTTCACTCATTCTCTCTCTAAAAAATAAACATAAAAACAATTAGTGTTCATTGAATATTTGCCTGTTAGAAAATGGCAGCCACATGTAAGTAAACTTTTTAAAAATTTTTTTTCAATGTTTGTTTATTTTTGAGAAAGAGAAAGAGAAACAGAGCCTGAGCGGGGGAGGGCAGAGAGAGAGAGGGAAACAAGCAGGCTTCAGGCTCTGAGTTGTCAGCACAGAGCCTGACGTGGGGCTCCAACTCAATAGATCATGACCTGAGGCGAAGTTGGACACTTAACCAACTGAGCCACCCAGGCGCCCATTAAGTAAACTTTTCATTGGAACTACTGAAACCTTTTTGAATTGTGTCAGATTCTATACGTATGCTTAATTCACTTTTGTGAAATTCTTCAAATATATTAATTTAGACTTCAAATCATTGGTAATAGAGCTTTACAATGTATTTTTAATTTTTCTTTCTTTTTTTTTTTTTTTTTTTACACAGAAGGAGCTGTCTGGTCACAAAAATATTGTGAGTTACTTGGATTGTGCTGTTAACTCAATTAGTGATAATGTATGGGAAGTGCTTATCTTAATGGAATATTGCCGGGGTAAGTATTTTTCTGCATTTGTTTTATACTGAAAAAAAAGTTACCCTTAAAATGGTTTACTAGGTGTCTTGGTTTCTCCCAGGGCAGTTGTCACCTGATTCTAGACACTTATTGTAATCTCAGCTTTAATTATCTACTTAAGGAATGCTGTTAAGAAATATTTAAAATAGGGGTGCCTGGGTGGCTCAGTCAGTTGAGCGTCCGACTTCAGCTCAGGTCATGATCTCACAGCTGGTGAGTTCGAGCCCCGCGTGGGCTCTGTGCTGACAGCTCAGAGGGTGGAGCCTGCTTCGGATTCTGTGTCTCCCTCTCTCTCTGCCCCTAACCCTCTTGCATTCTGTCTCTCTCTCTCTCAAAAATAAATAAACATTAAAAAAAAAAAAAAGAAATATTTAAAATCTAGTCGTCATTGCTGTACTGATGATATGAGCATGTAAATGACGATTGGAAAAATGCTGTTGTGTTTAAGACAAGAAATCTGAATGAGTGAAGAGCAGTTACATATCATGCTCCCTATACTTTTATAGTCCAACTAAAAAAAGCATAATGTGTCAATATTAGTGTTACAAGATTTTTTTCCAGCACTCCATATTAACTTTCAGTATATCAAATGTAATAAATTTAGATGCATTTTGATCTGTAATATTTATAAAGTTATATCGTCTTTTTGGGTTCTTTTATAAATATCAGAAGATTTGAAATTAATTTGAAATTAATCCATTTTCTGCAAACTTCTTAAAAAATTTTTTAAATCAGACTGTATCTGATTTGGGTTCTAGGGAGCCTTGGCTTATATTTATATAAGCCTTGGCTTATATTTAGATTCTCTTAAGACAGTTATGGTTTTTAATTATGATATTATGAACACTTGTCATTTCCTGAATGTTGGAGGAGTAGGCTGATGGTAATGTTGGAGAAAATATAGTTTCATTTATTCTAGTCTTGTAAGGAGGGAAGGACAGGGGAAAATGAAGTGAATCAGAATTATAATATCTATTATGATATATTTAAAAATTATTTCCGTATATATTATAAAAAATTAGATGTTTTCCTGATTGTTTTCTCTTGTATATATCTCATACTGTAAAACATTGTGATCTCTTTAAGGAGAAGATGTTGATGTTCTTTACTCCACTTTCCTGAATTCTGTCTAGCATTTGTGGTACTAAATCTTGGCTGGATAGAGTAGCTGTTGGTTATTTGTAAAGATAGCGCTTTGCTAATTTTTTAAAGATAATTGAATCTAGCATAATCATAACCCTGGATGAGTTTAATTGATAGTCATCCAGAAGACATTTTAAAAGGAGAACCGAATGAACTTCAATTTTTAGGGGACAAATTTTATTTTAAAGTAGAGGTATGACCTGAGGTATGTTTTGAAGAAGGCATTCTTTTCTGCTTTTTTACAAACTTAAAAATTTTTTTTTATCTGGTTTGAATCAGCAAGCTGATTCACATGAAATTTTTATTTTTATCAAAGTAGTACACGTATATGTTTTAAAAAGTCAAATGGTTTTGTTAAGCCGTGGCTAAATCAGTATCCTCCTGCCCCATTACTCTCCTCAGAGGCATTCACTTTAAAAACGCTTGAGGTATTTCTCATATTCACTTCCATATTTCTACACGTCATTATATAGAGGAAAGTGTGTAGTTTTAATGAGATCCTTAGAGTATGAGAGAGGGGGAACTTAGAAAATCAGGAGAAGTATGTGATTCTGGGTATGAGGAGGCTCTTGAATAAAAGTTTGGTAGTGCTCTTTCTGGTTTTATGTTTTGCTTTTTATTACTGTTTTTTAAGTTTATTTATTTTGAGAGAGAGCACAAGCGGGGGAGGCAAAGAGAGAGAGGAGAGCAAGAGAATCCCAAGCAGGCTCTGCACTGCCAGCACAGAGCCTGACATGGGGCTCGAACCCACAAACTGTGAGATCATGCCCTGAGCCGAGATCAAGAGTCTGACGCTTAACTGACTGAGTCATCCAGGCACCCTAATTTTATGTTTTAGATAATATCTGCAAGAAAAGATTAGGATTTAACTGTCAGAGTTTTTTTTTAATTTTTTAATTTCAATTTTTAATTTTTAGATTAAATTAATAATCGGTATTTAAATTATTTTGCTTGCTGTTTAACTGTGATATGTGATAGCCTGTAATTAACATTTTTGTTTTTGTATTTAAAATTTTTTTCCAGGAGCTAATATACCCATTGATAATTGCCTATTTTCCTTCATATATGTTAGTAGTTTAGCCCAACATTCCTCAATAGAAATGCAAATCTTTATGTAGTATACTTCAACATTTACATATTTGTGTCAGTTTTATTTTTTCTTCCATAGAAATATCCTTTGGGGAGACTTCAGTTCTGCTTAATTTTGAATAGCATTTAGCTGTGCTTCTAGGAACTCCCTATGCCTTCTTCCTATCTTAGACTCTCTACTACTCATACTTCCTCCCTTGTTTTTACCTACCTCCTTTGAATAGAGTACATTTTTTCAGTAGCTTTCTGATAATGGATTATGGAAAGAAGCACGTTTGAAACCTTGTATAGAATTATTTTTATTCTGCATCCATATTTGATTATTCATTTGGCTGGCTAAAGTGTTGTAGGTTAGAAATAATTTTGGGCTAGAATTTTGAAGGCATTATCCCATTTTTCACCTAGTTGTTACTATTGAGAAATAATTTTGGGCTAGAATTTTGAAGGCATTATCTCATTTTTCTCCTAGTTGTTACTATTGAGAAATCTCATGCATTATGATTCTTCACTTTTTTTTTTTTTTTTTAAATTTTTTTTTTTCAACGTTTATTTATTTTTGGGACAGAGAGAGACAGAGCATGAACGGGGGAGGGGCAGAGAGAGAGGGAGACACAGAATCGGAAACAGGCTCCAGGCTCCGAGCCATCAGCCCAGAGCCCGACGCGGGGCTCGAACTCACGGACCGCGAGATCGTGACCTGGCTGAAGTCGGACGCTTAACCGACTGCGCCACCCAGGCGCCCCGGTTCTTCACTTTTTTTAACGTGACCTCTTTTTTTTTCCCGTGGACACTTAGAATCTTTGCTTTAGCTCTAGCATTCTAAAATCTTAGGTATATCTGCCTTGGTTATGGGTCAGTTTTGCTATCTTTATTGCTGGGACTCAGTTTTTTTCTCTTTCATTTTCTCTGTTCCTCTCTTTTGTCTTCTCTTTTTAAAAATTCTGATTGTGTTGGGAGTTCCTTAAATGTATCTTTTAGCTCCTCTATAGAATTTTGTATTTCTGCTATTTATTTTTAATTTCCAAGAACTCTTATTCTCTCAATGCTGTTCTTTGTTAAAATGCACTTTGCTCTTGTTTTAGATGCAAGTCATTTGTTGTCTGCAGTTATTAATTACAGTTTTTTTTTTTAATTTTTTTTTTCAACGTTTATTTATTTTTGGGACAGAGAGAGACAGAGCATGGACGGGGGAGGGGCAGAGAGAGAGGGAGACACAGAATCGGAAACAGGCTCCAGGCTCTGAGCCATCAGCCCAGAGCCTGACACGGGGCTCGAACTCCCGGACCACGAGATCGTGACCTGGCTGAAGTCGGACGCTTAACCGACTGCGCCACCCAGGCGCCCCTTAATTACAGTTTTTAAAAAAGAGTTTTCTTCTGTTCTTTGTGTTTTTGTTTTCCTGAATTTTTCTCTTGTTATTACACCTTCTTTTTTATGTTAGAAGTTTCCTTCAAATGTTTTATCAGCTAAACGTACTGCATGCACTATAGATGAGAATGTACCCTCTGAGTGGGCTTTATATCCCAGAGAAGGAATCCAGAGGATTTGAATAGGGCATACTCAATTCCTTTTTCTCACATGAATCAGTTAGATAAATTCTTTTTCTTTTCATGGGGGAAGAGTGAGTTGCAGAGTAGAGAATGGGAGAATAATTACTTTCCCCTTACTTCTATAAAAGCTGATTGTATTACATAAAATTGTTTAAGAATGAAGGTACTTTTGTAAGGCAGTCAGTGTTATGAATATAGATCAGGTACATTGGTTTTGATTTTGTAAGGGATGAAACTGTGTAGGAAGTAGAAGAATGTATTGTATAGCCGATATGCACCATCACGGTTAGAGGTATCAATTTGTTACAGCCATCTTTTGTGAAATGTTAGATTTTTGTGGGTTCATGGTTTGACACTGCTAAATTTGTTAATATTCTTGTGTATAAGTTAAAGAGAGATTAATTACAGGCTTTAGGTACCAGACGTCCAGAAATCAGAGTTGGTCTTTTGAATATATTTCCATTACTTAATGAAAGGAGCTTTTTGTTTTGGAGGTGTTTTATAGAAATTCCCACGGATAACATACCTGTTAGCTTTTGCTTTATAACAAAACATCCCCAAACTCAACAGCATAAAACAACAGTCATTTATTAATGCTTGTGTATCAGTGGGTCACTTGTTGTAGACTGAGCTTGGTGGAATGACACTGTTCATTTTAGTTGGGCTTGTTCACATGCCAGTGGGTTTGCTGGGATTAGTTGGAGTGGCTCTGTTTCAGGTTTCGCATCCTTTTCCCTGGCACTAGAAGCTTATTTGGGGGATGTTTTTCTCATAGAGATAATAGAAATACAAGAGGGCAAGTGGAAGATGTGAGGTCTCTTAAGGCTTAGGCTTGGGATTGGCACACTGCCACTTCTGCGTTATTCTTTCAGCCAAAGTAAGTCATATGGCTGAGCCCACATCAAAGAGCAAGGTATTCTCTCTGCTCCATTTATTGGGAGGAAGTGCAGTTACATGGCAAAGGGCCGGGATAAAGTGAGGGTTGAAGATTTGGGGCCAGTGGTGCAATCTACTACAGATAAAATTTAATTATCTTATTAAAAAAAACCCAAGTCATGTAAAAATTAAAGTGGAATGTAAGATTGCACTTTACAGAAGGTTGTTGGATGACTAAGTGGTTGGAAAAATGTTGAATTTTCCATTTTAATGGTGAAATTGGTCAGAGTGTAAAAGCTTTTGTTTAGGAAATGATACCTGTTTGAAAAATATGGAAAGATTTGAGAGTTATATGCATCCTGTTTGAAAAGATTTTCAGTATACATCGTTTGATTTCTGAATCTGATTTTTTTTCGTTTTTCAAAAAGTTTTTTTAATGTTTTATTTTTTATTTATTTTTGAGAAATAGAGAGAGAAAGAGGGAGGGAGAGAGGGGCAGCAAGCTAAGGAGACAGAAGCCAAAGCAGGCGCCAGGCTCTGAGCTGTCAGCACTGAGCCTGATGCTGGGCCCGAACTTACGAACCGCGAGGTCATGATCTGAGCTGAAGTCTGATGCTTAACTGACTGAGCCACCCAGGTGCCCCTGATTTGTTTGTTTGTTTGTTTTTCATTAGAATAACCTTTACTTTAATCTTCAGAAGACTTTGATTTTGAATAATGAAATTTTACTTATTTCTACATTTGAAATGCAGCTCAGTTACAGCTCTTAGGTTTTTCTGGGGACTTGCATTTCGTGATTCAAGATCTCTGAATGCGAGAAAGGAGATTAACATTTGTTCAAATTTTTTTCTACTCATTACAACATTGAAAGTTAGGAAGACGTAGAATGAGTTTAAGATTATGATATGTTCAGCTGTGACATATTTCAAGAATGTGAATGAGCATCAATAAAACACTTTTTATCCTGTTTAATTTTTGTTTAAAACAAGTTCAGTGTCTAACACACAAGAGGATGGGGGAAATTCCTGCCTGGTCAGGTATCTTGAGGTGTCCTGAACAAATTACAATCAAATATACTTTAGTGTTCTGAAATTGGGGATTGATAGATAAAATTTGGTATTTTTTCTGCTTTAAAGTTTTCTGCTATTATAGGAAATACATGAGAATGCTGTTTAGAGAGTAGTATTAAATGAACAGGTGTATATGCACCTTCTTGCAGATTACAAAGTAGCAAACATTCATTTGTCCAACCTTGTTAAAGGAAGGTTTCAAGTTAACATAAGTTTGCCTTTTTAAATTCCCAAACTTAATTTTCATTACAATGCTTTCTGAATTACTTTTCTTTAAAAACATTTTTTTTTAATGTTTATTTATTTACTTTTGAAAGAGAGAGAGAAAGAGAGGGCGCACAGACAGGGGAGGGCAGAGAGAGAGGAGACACAGAATGTGAAGCAGGCTCCAGACTGTGCTGTCAGCACAGAGCCTGACGCGGGGCTTAAACTCATGAACCGTGAGATCATGAGCTGAAGTTGAACACCTAACTGACTGAGCCACGCAGGTGCCCCTAATTACTTGTGTTTCTTGTGTCCTTCAATGGTGGTCAACTTTTTCTTAATAATTTAGAATTGTCACTAGACTATCAATTATTGTGGTATATGCAATATATAATCATCCTCTCAGGGCTCATTGGTATGACTGTTTGATTTTAGTAAGTTATTCTGCCTGTTGCCTTTTACCTGAATTAGAGCATTAGCCTCTTAACCCATCTGTCCATTTCCACTCTTGTGATTTCCCCTACCCCCCAGTCAAGAAGATCCTTTTAAAAGTTAGATCTGGAGTGGGCACCTGGGTGGCTCAGTTGATTAAGTGTCCAACTCTTGATTTCTGCTCAGGTCTTAATGTGAGATTGAACCTGCATCAGGCTCTGCACTGACAGCATGGAGCCTGCTTGGGATTCACTTTCCTCCTCTCTTTCTGCCTTTTCTCTGCTCACGCGTGTTTGCGCACACTCTCTCTCAAGATAAAGAAACATTAAAAAAAAAAAAGATCAGGAAGTCCCTGGTTCTCAAGATAAAATCTAAAATATGGCTGATGGCTGTCTGTCTTGTCAGTCTCATATCACTTTACCTTTTCTCTGATTTTTGGACCATACATACCTACATTGGCTTTAAGTTAATCAAAATTATTAAGCTCTTTTCCAAAATGGAGGCCTTTGTACGTACTGCTTGCTGTTGCTAGCATGCTTTTCTCGCAGATCTCTGCCTGGTCAGTTCCTAATCATGCTACAGTCTCACCATAAATATCACTTCCTCAGATAGGCCTCATCTGACACCCTCCCCTCCCCATCCTCCTTTGCCAATTTAAATTTAGGTTTCTCTCATATTAGCCTTATTGTACATAATTATATGTGTTTATTTATGTAATTGCTTAATGTTTACCTCTGCCTTTAATTGATAAATTCCATGATAATATAAACTTTATTTTTGCTCACAATTGTTTATCTAATAGCTAGCATAGTATTGAATAACTGTTTCTTCAAATCTATGATGCCGTCAATTATAAAGCATACTTTGATTTCATAGATGTTAATTAAAATCTTGAAAAAAGGCCAATAGCATTAGCAGAACATCATCTATCTTAAGATGTTTTTATTTCAGAGATGTAAAGTATGAAAAATGTATGTTATTGAATCAATATGATATGGTACAGGAAGCATCCTTCCATGAGCATTATGAAAAAGCCAGTTCCCCTTTACTTGAGACCATAAAGGCATTTCTTAATTTCTTTGTGGTAGTCTTCATTTACTAAAAACATGTCTTCTCAAAATTACTTTTTTGGTTAGCTGGGCAAGTAGTGAATCAGATGAATAAGAAGCTGCAGACAGGTTTTACGGAAGCAGAAGTGTTACAGATATTCTGTGATACCTGTGAAGCTGTTGCAAGATTGCATCAGTGTAAGACTCCAATAATTCACCGGGATCTGAAGGTATGAATTTTAGACTACTTATGGATTAATACATTTTGAACTTTAGCATTAAAATGTTCTTGGACTACTGTCTTCCTCTATACCAGTTTTTATTACCAGCACTGAAAGGATCTCTCTGTCCCAGGTACATTTCCTGAGGCCGTGTAAAGACTATAGACTAGAAATTGTGTTTTCCATGACCCTGAGGGTTTCTAGTATGGCTGTAGAAGTAGATTTTTATGTCCCTTCCTCTGCATCTGTTGTACATAGTAGGCTTCTTAAAAAGGTTTCATGTGAGCAAAAATGTGAACGTCATTGATGCAGGTTGAATGTCCCTCCACATGATTCTGTCCAGTTCTGCTCTCCTCCTATTTCCTATAACCCATATTAGGTGTCAGGGTATTTTGCAGAGATTTTGGAGGCAAGCATGAATGGGTCGCTGTACTCAGTTATTTACCATTTACCATCGTTTTCTATCATTTACTATATTTAGGTGATTTTCTTTAAGGTCATTTTATCTTACCTTTTTGTGGAGTCTGATCTCTTGTATATGGCACTCACTTGTTACATTGGAAAAGGTCCCCCAAAAGGATTTGAATATTCCCAGTGTCATAGTGCTCAAGGTATCATTACACATACCATTTAAAAATCATAGGTTTCCTCTTAGATGCCCACAAGCCCTAAGATTACAAAAACTTCTCTTCCAGAAATGCGCTATACCCAAATATCTCATGGCTAATTTTTCACATTGCTTCAAGTCTACTCAGATTAACTTTCTCCATTTGTTCAGTCTTGCACCACCTTATAGTATTGTGCCGATTGTTTACTTTCTGTTCTCTTCCACTAGCATGTAAGCTTCATGTGGGCAGGGATTTTTTTTTTAATGCTTATTTAGTTTTGAAGGAGAGGGAGAGAGAGACAGAGAGACAGAGAGACAGAGCATGAGCAGGGGAGGGGCAGAGAGATTGAAGGAGACACAGACTCCGAAGCAGGTTCCAGGCTCTGAGCTGTCAGCCCAGTGCCCTACACGGGACTTGAACTCACAAACTGTGAGATCATGATCTGAGCCGAAGTCAGACGCTTAACTGACTGAGCCAGCCAGGTTCCCCTATCCAAGTATTTAGTATTTAGACCTTGGCACATAGCCAAGGTCTCAGTAATATTTAGTGATTGGATGAATCCCAATTCTGACTGATTATACGAAATTTATGAAAGGTGATAATAAAATCCCCCTAGGATACAAGAGAATAGAAGATGTCACGTAGAATATAGATTGTTAACCATGAAAGTGTCATCTAGGGCAACCTACGGTGTAACAGGTTACAAATTAGGCAAAGATTGAAATGTACGACTGAAGACATCTGTCCTTTAATTTGGATAATGAGTGTAGTTCCTTTCAGTTCTTCTGAATATGCAGCTTTTACATTTTCCCTAATAATTTGGTATGTCTTTTTATGCTGTTTTGGCTTGTAAACCTTTTTCATATTAAGTTGATGTTTCCAGTTGAGTCTTCTTGATTTAAAGCCAGAAAAGACATTGAACTGCATACTTTTATATAGGCCCTGTTTCATATGCTTAGTTCGTTTTACTTGTGTAAATTTATGCAAACCTATGTTTGTTTTAAGTAGATGTCTTGTACAAATCTTTGTTGTGTATAAATCTTTTAAAAAGTTGACTAAATATGAAATAGAAGAAAAACAAACTGTAATGTGTAACCACTTTGGTAGAGTGGAGAGCAATTGAATAGCTCATCTAAGACTGCATTATAAAGGTAGAAAATGTTATGGGGGAAAATGTAATAATAATAGTATGATTTATTGAGTGCTTACTTTATTTCAGCCACTCTTCTAACTCTTTACGTGTTTTAACTCATACGATTTTTACAACAATTCCATGTAACAGATACTGTCAGCGTCCCCATTTTGTAGATAAGGAAATCAAAGCACAAGAGTAGTTCAGCATATTGTCTAAGGGGACATATGGTAGCAAATTGCAGAGTTGGGATGTGAACCCACACTCTCCTGTGCGTGTCGTGTTTTCAGGTTGATACAACTCTGATCTCCAAGTTAACACATAAAGTCAAAACTGTGTTTTGTTAGTGCAGCATTTTAGATAAAAATGGAATTAGGAGTCAACCAGAGGTATAAGTTTAATGGTTTTTGTTACTTGTCTATAGATAAGCTGAAGTGTCAGAATGAAAAATGGAGGTACAGTCTAGACTTCAACTGCTACTAGTTCTTCTTTTTCATAGAAGAGGTTTAAAAGGATTTAGGGCTTATAGACCCCTGCAAAAATCATCCTGGGATGGGAGGAGCACTTCTCTGTTCTCAGTAGGAGAAACAGTAGACATTGTCAGGTATATTTTTGGTCTGATTGATTTGGCCTTCCTCATGATTTATCTTATGTCTTTCTCTCTGTATATATGGCACAAACCTTGTGTTTATTTTGTAAAAACATGGTTATGAAAGTATAATTTTCACTTTGAAAATACTACTAATTATTTATTTTTTCTGAAGGTAGAAAATATTTTGTTGAATGATAGTGGAAACTATGTACTTTGTGACTTTGGCAGTGCCACGAATAAGTTTCTTAATCCTCAAAAAGATGGAGTTAATCTAGTAGAAGAAGAAATTAAAAAGTAAGTTTCTATCTTTATTGTGCTTTGTCTCATGGGAATTTTAGGTAACTTAAGTCTATGGACCAGATTTGCTAATACAGATTTTAGGTATTTCATTTATAGATTTCTTTGAAATATTTCTGTGCCATAGACATTGATTAATTTATGTCTGCTGTAGCTCAGTAGTAAATATATTTTATCATAGATACAAGTTTTTCATGTACATTGTAAATGTATTTATCAAGAAATTTATTAGGTTTGAGTAATTTGTGGAATTATTAAAGGGAGTTTTAAGTGATTATTGAGTTTAGTTAAACATTGTGTTTTTACTGATACTGAGGACTTGTTCTTATTAGGAAGATAATAAATTATTTGAAAAGTAAGCTTTTACTTTGTATTTAAGATGAAGAAGATTGACTTGTTAATGCAATGAAAACTCTGGAAAACGTGTTACTTTGTAATAGTGTATTGGAAAGCTCTCTGGTAGAAATATGTCATATATGCTCTATTTTTCTTAGTTTTATACTTTCTGTGGTTGCTAGAGTATCTATAAAGACCTTTCCCTTTTCTGTTTTCTCATTTAGGAAATAGAACTGTTTATAAATCTTAGGTAAATCTTACATTACCTTAATAAAATGATAAAGAATGCACAAAGGTCTGTCAGAATAGGAATTTCTGAGTAGTTGTTTTTTCTTGGTCTCCTTTCTTCTTCACAGTTTCTCATTTGTTTAAGACTAACAGCTATCATTTGAACTGCAGTATGCATTTTGAAAGAACTCAAGGAGAGCTGATCTTTCCCTGGCCCATTTGTATAACACAGTGGGTTTCTAGACCATGTATTTCTACTCAGGAAATATAGCCTATGGTGATTATGTTAGATTCCATAAAAATTAACTCCTTAGTAAACATATAAATGTCCTGAAGAACACAAGAACAAATCACTGAATTGGCTTTTTGGGGATATATGTTTGTATACATATATATGTATATGTATGTGTGTGTGTGTGTATATATATGTATGTATGTATATATACATATATACACACATATATGTGTATGTATATATGTATGTATGTATATATATAATTTAAAAATTATTTGGTTGTGATTTATAACTGCTTTAGGATCTCTGACTTGCTGAAATTTTCATTTCTTACTGCTGAGATCTTAAGGTTCAGTAGAATTTTGTAGTAGTGATGAGTGCAGGCTCATGAGGAATTCTTGTGCTTTGTGGCTCAGTTGAGGAGGTAATGGTCTAACCATTTATTTAGTTAACAGGTGTTTATTCAGGGCCTACCATGCAGTGGACACCATTGTTGCTGCTGCAGTATAGCAGTGAACAGAAGTTCTGTCCTCGTGCAGTTTGTATTTTGGTTTTGCAGGTTGCTCCTCATAGTGTTGTCATTCAGAATTTCTCACCAGTCAGTAATTTCTAAAAAGTAAGATGATAGGATGTTGAGCCTTAAGATATTTCATACAAAATGATACATATCAACACTCAAAATTAAATTATGCCATGATATAGGTAGTCCTTCTAAAGTCTAATAATTTCTGCTATGAGATTGAGTACTACTTTATTAAAATATTCTGTTCATAATGGATTTAGAGTTTTTATGTTGGTAAAGATTTATTCAGTGTCTTTTAATTCCAAATAGCTTATGATGGCAGTCAGTTCTAGAAGTGTTCTTAATTAATGTAGTTAGAATGATGGCAACTAGATTACTTTTAAAACAACAGTGATAAAAACAGACCTAGAGGAGATTTACTACTGTGTGCCGGGAATTATGTTAGAGTCCATAAAAACAAACTCCTTAATAAACATATAATTTTTTGAGTGGGTTGACATTTTGTTTTTAAATTAATGGACTAAAGTATTTTGATTAGGGTAGTTTTAGAGTCTAATTATATTATTTAAAACAAATTCAAGGAAAACTATATTTTCAATCCATTGTCTTTATTTCAGATTTTTAATTAAAATTAAGTTTTTATATCATTAGAGATGCTGTCGCATTTGTTGAATAAAACATGTATAGATGCTTTGTATTGTTAAATCTTGATGGACTTTTAATGAGCTTTTTAAAAATAGTATTATTTCTATATAATGTTATTGAATCTAAAAGTTTTCTGTAGCATTTTATGTAGAAACAATGTAGTATCTATATATTTTTTTTTTTTTTTTTTTTTTTTTTTTTTTATATCTCCACTCCATTTCACTTATTTACTGCCAGGTATACAACTCTGTCATACAGAGCCCCTGAAATGATCAACCTTTATGGAGGGAAACCCATCACCACCAAGGCTGATATCTGGGTAAGGCCAAGAAAGGCTAACATTTTCTCTAACCAAATTAAAAAAAAAAAAAAAATCTGAGTTCAGTTGGTTATTTTCCCCCTGTTACCCCAAAGGTATTTTATAATAAGTAGAAGAAAGTGGTATATTCTTATACAGAAGAAGAAAATAAATAGAACATTTTATCTTTTTAATCCTGAAATGGAAAGCTTAGGTATAAAAAAGCAAATAAAGGACTTCCATATAATGTAACTCTTTGCCACAGTATTTTTTAGAATTTATATTACATATGAATGTAAACATGTTTTGATTGAGTGTAATTTTGATTGAGTGCAGTATGGAAAAGCTGGTCATAAATCTTAAGTAATTCTTAGAAATATTTTTAAGATCTTTTTAATGGAAACTAACATGAGTCAATTTTTTTCTAATTAAAATCAAGCCATTGACTAATTTCTACATATTGAAGATCTTACTTAGCATATTCAGTTGGCCCTTGAACAACGTGATTTGAACTTAATTTGCAGATTTTGATTTTTTTTTTTTTAAGTTTACTTATTTTGAGAGCGAGAGAGGGAGAGCGGGAGCAGGGGAGGGACAGAGAGAGAGGGTGAGAGACTGAATACTTAGCAGGGTACCTCACTGTCAGTGCACTGTCAGTGTGAACCCTGAGATCATGATCTGAGCCAAAATCAAGAGTCAGAAGCTTACTTAGGTGCTCTAATATGCAGATTTTTAAAAATAAATATATTGGGAAACCTTTTGGAGATTTGCAACAGATCTGAAAAAACTTGCAGGTGAACCAGGCAGCCTAGAAATACTGAAAAAAATTAAGAAAAAGTTACATATTATTGTAAGAGTACAGTATATAATACATATTAAAATATGTGTTAATCGACTATGTATGTTATTGATAAGGCTTCACAGTAGATTATCAGTAGTTTTAGGGGAATCAAAAGTTACACACGGATTTTCAACTGCATGGGTATTGACTCCTCTAACCCCTGTGTTGTTCAAGGGTCAACCGTATATCTGGATTGCATTATTAAGATTGATCATATTTTATATAATTGAACTTTTTGTTAGAATGCATATACTTTTTTAGAACTTGTTTCATAAGGGAATATATTTTGGCTTTGTTTCGTAAATTAGCAAGAAACTCTATTTTAAATGTGAATTCATTTAAATTCAACAATTATTAGCCATATCTACCACTAGTGACCATAATTAAGGTTGTAGAAAAAAAATTCCATTGGAAATACTTCTAGATTTTACAAAAAAAAATCATGTTTATTTTAAAAGCATAATAATTTAGAAAGTAGTCAAGCATAATGTGTGAAACCAAATGAATATCTCCTTGGTTCTCTTCTCTTGACCTCCTCCTATAGGGGTTGGGATACTAAATATTCTAGCAAGGTAATAAAAAAAAAAAAAGAGTATCTTTGATATCTTTTCATCTGTCATAATGTACACTTTTTTTTTTTTTAACCAGTGATTCTTAAATCTTGTGGTACTTTTTAACCATATACATAGTTGACTCAATGGATAAGTTTGATTTGATACTGCTTATAGATTACCAGCTTGTAATTCAAATTCAGTTTGCTTTTTCTCAGCATTAACATTAAATGGCTTATAGTAAATGGTTTATAGTGTAATGTAGAAAGCACATCCAATCAGGTTTTAATTTATAAAATGAAGGTATTAGAAGAGGTGATTGTGGAAGTTTTTCCTAATCTAATTTTGTGACTGCTTTTGAAATCCATGTTACCTAAAAGAGTATTTCAACAGCAGAGGAAACAACAGACATCATAGCTTAACTACCGTTTGGATATTATCAAGGCTTGAATGAAAAGATAATTAGTCTCTAAGTACATGATTGTTACCCCATATCTTAACAAAAAGGAGAGAATCCTTTTTTTAAATTCATTTTTTCATTAGACTTTATATGTGTGCCAGGCAGCATACTAAATTGTGATAAATTTAAAATTTATACCATTTATAGATTAGGATATGGGGTAATATTTCCATAATGGATAATTATAGAACTTAAATTATAAGTATAGCTATGGGGTTACAAATAGATTACTCAAAGAAAATGAAAAAAGAAGCAAATAATCAGAAAATAGAATCTGTGTTTATATGCTTGACAGAAGTAGAATTTTAATTTTCATAATGCCATTTTTTTTCTTGTATTCACTCAGGTGAAACAGAAGTATCTTGCAACATTTTAGGTGTGAATGAAAGAATAACTAGAAAAATTATTCAATTCATATTGGTCAGAGATTGTGTTTCTATTTCAGCATAGTACTGATTCAGGGAGTTATCATACTGAGGTTAAAGTATTCACTTAGCACTTTATATTTTGGCGAAAAAATTTTTTTTTTTTTTTGCTTGGAAGTTTCCATTGTAGGTTATTTTTATCCTGAGAACTGGGATGCTGATTTTATAAGCATTAGGAAATTCAGTGAGAGATGCTTCATGTTATCTTTTAATGAGGAAAATTGAAGATGATGGTATTCGAAGCCTTCAAAATCAGGTCATTTTTACCCTCCCGTTTCTTGAACAATTCTCATTGTATCAGATGGATAGAGGGAAATGCCTTTGATGTGAAAAAACTAGGACACCTTGTTGTGTTCACACTGTGTGAAGCAGAGTATTTTATGTTTTCGATTTATATTTTTTAAGGATACTGGCATTGCTATCTAACACAGTTATCTGGAAATTCCCACAACATTTACTCTAACAGAAGACACATTATTAAAAGTTTGATTGAAAAGATAAAACTGGATAAAATGCAGATCTCTTGTGCGTAGACTGTCATCTGGGCAGTAGAAAGGTGTAATTTAATGCAGATATTACACCATTAATAGTATTTTTTAGTGCTGTTAGGGAAGCCTTAAGCTCAGTTTGCTACATATAAATGCTGAAAACATCTGCCTTACAGAAAAAAGCAGTATAAATATTTTTAAGTGACATTGAACTGGTTATTTCCATTCAGAATCTTTACCGTTTCATTAGTCACAGTAATGTTTTTGAACTTACTAGAATTACTCTTCTAGAATTAAAATTTATAGAGCATTTAAACTTTGTTGGAAGACTGTGTTGAAAATAATGTTTTGTAAATATTGTCAGACTTACAAAGGTGCTTCTGCATATTGTGATCTTCATGGTAGTTATAAAAGTAGTGTGTTTGTTAGTTGAGTGTGCTAATAAGTTGATGTGTGGAGAAAATCTAACAAAAGAGAGGTGATATAAGGCCAATAGTATTGCTGATATAATTGTATACTGACTATTGGATAATTTTATTACAGTCTGTTTAGAATTAGAAATAGCATTTACACTTTTTTTTAAAGTTTATTTTGAGAGAGAGAGAGAGAGAGAGAGAGAGAGAGAGAATGAGAGGAGAGGCAGAGAGGGAGAGAGAATCCTAAGCGGGCTGTGCACAAACAGTGCAGAACCCGATGTGGGGCTCGAACTCACAAACTGTGAGATCATGACCTGAGTCAAAATCAAGAGTCAGACACTTAACCTACTGAATCACACAGGCACCCCAGAAATAACTTTTACACTCTTAAGGCTTGTAGGTGACACTTCTTATAAGAGCATAGTGATTTCTTGAGCTGAAAATCACATTTTATTACTGCTTCTCAGGTTTGAGCTGTTAGCAGCTTAGCTGGGAATTTCCTATGCTACTCTTCAGAATATAATTTGCGTTTTAGGGTGTTTTGTCTTCATTGTCAGATTTATTGGTGCAAGTAGATTTATTGGTGCTGCACTGTCTATGAAGCCATGCAAGTGAAGCAGACAGAGCCCTTTGTGATTTTTAATATAGATTAGCAAAGTAGAAATATGATTAGTATATTTAGGATAAAAATTATAGGGTTATATGTAAAGGTAGAGAACTAATTTTTTGATATAATGTCACGTGTTTAAGTGAATAGTCAAATAAAAATGTATTGATGTTTGACAAAATTAACTGTGCTGGCTAACTCATACTTTGAATCCCAGGATTTTATAACATGTTTTATATTGAATTAAAAAAATGTTGTTAGAAGAAGCCTTGTGTTGACTTCATTATTTATATGCTAGTTATGTGGTAAATATATTTTTTTTCCTAGTGAAAGAAAACTATAATTTTTCTCCCAAGAGGAACCTGCTGCTTCTAATTTTAGTTATATCATTCATGATCTAGAGTTCCATGATAACATTAATCCAGCCAACTAATCACAGATGTGAGAGAAAAATATGGAAATGATACAGTTAAATATTTTTAAAAAAATTAAGTACAGTAATTGGTTTAATTACACCATTAATTGGTTTAATTTGTGAAAGGATTGATCCAGTATTAGAAACATTAGGCTTTTGTTTAATAACATACTTCATTTTTGGTTTGGGGCTGTGTTTTTGTCTTGTGATTGATTACTTCATCTGACAATATTCATACTTGTTTGTTTTACAGGCCCTGGGATGTTTACTGTATAAACTTTGTTTCTTCACTCTTCCTTTTGGTGAAAGTCAGGTTGCTATCTGTGATGGCAGCTTCACCGTCCCAGACAATTCTCGTTACTCCCATAACATACATTGCTTAATAAGTAAGTACTTGGAAGAATTTATGAAAAAATTGTAAGGTACTCTACTTAGGGTGGGCTATTTACATCTCTTTACCTAAACTTAGCCTTTTGATTTCATGTGTTATAGTTTTGTGAAACTATAATAAAGAAAAACATTAAAAAATGTTTGTAAGACTTTCATAGGAATGAAAACAGCTTAATTACTGATTAGTACATTGATATTTTTAAGCCCCCTAGATAAGCTTTTGTAGAACATAGAGATTATGTAATTAAGGAAGCTGGAATTTCTAGAAAAACTTACAGCAAAACATTTAATTACTTAGTCTTTGTACTTTGAAATCTAAACATTCAGACCTGTTGCTTCTTGGGATTAAAGTATTACCAGTCTTATATTGTAGCTTATTTGGCCACCCTTTTTACTTTTTAAAAAATAAAAATTTTTATTTATTTTGAGGGAGAGATAGACAGCAAGGAGCGGAGGGGCAGAGAGGGAGAGAAGGAGACAGAAACCCAAGCAGGCTCCATCTGCACTCTCAGGACAGAGCCTGACGCGGGCTCGAACTCCCGAACTGTGAGATCAGGCCAAAGTCAGGAGTTGGACACTTATCCAACTGGCCACCCAGGTGCCCCTGCCACTCTTTTAAATATTTATTCTTTTATTGATAATGAATTGTTTATTGGAAGACAACCTAAAGTAGTATCAGAAAGCGGTAGTCCTGTAGGCCCCTGACTCCAAAAGAAATATCTCCATTTTCCTTCTAGCTTCCTTTAAGAGTTCTTTTCTTCCTTTTGGATGGATACTATAATTTTTTGTTTTTGTACTTGGTAAAATTTCTGAAAAAGATGATTGGGTTGGGGAGGAGTACCATCAGGTATTAAAATTAAAATATTAGGAAGCTGCATTATTTAAACAACACCTCTCCACACTGTTTTAATTAAGATGTTTCTAGCATTTCTACTCTGTTTTTGCATTTTAAACATCTCCTGTCATAGCCTCCAGCCACACTGATCAATGCAACAGAAAAGAGGGCCAATCTAAATATATTTGATGTTTTATAATATAAAGTTGCTGTTCAACTCGGTGCAAAAAAATAGGTGGAAATACAAAAAAATTATTAGGCATTTGTGGACAAAACCACCAACCTGAGAATCTACATCAAATGTTATGCTAAAAATTGAAATAAATCAAAGATCTGAATGTAAAAAATACAAAACATAAATGTACTTGAATAAAATAGTCTTGAATTTATTTATAACACTGGAGTGGATAGTCTATAAGCAGGGCATTAAATCTCAAGAACTAGAAAAAATGAATCCATTAACATAAGAGTTTAAACCATTAAAAGTCTCCCCTCCCCACCCCACCCCATGAACCCCAGCATAAAATTAAATGATAAATTGGGAAAAAAAATATTTGTTACACATTTGGCAGATGGCTAACTTTTATAATTTATAAGGCTTATGTAAATCCAAAAGAAAAGGGCCAGTGTGCCAATAGAAAAATGGTCAAAAGAAAATGGATCATAAAAGGATATCTAGCCTTGCTTTTGCATACTTATTTAAAGAATAATCTTTTTATTTATGCAGATTTGCTGAAACGTGTTGGAAATTGGAGAATTATGTCAGTTGAACACAAAATTACATTGCTTCATGTGGAATGTTCTTCCTAGGCAAAGGGAACCAGAGTAATGGGGTGGGGGAGGAGCTGTTACAGTTTATAGGGGAAAGGAAGTAGCCCTAAGCTTTGCTGCTGTACTGCCAGTATGAAGACTTTTAGCTCTAATTGGAGAACATTAAATATGAGTGTTTGTACCTGGGGTTTTCTTCACAGAGAGATCTACTTCTGTTTAGTGCGGCTCCCTATTAATGGGTGGCCCCCTGAATAGCACCCCTGCTGGCTTAGAGTTCCATTTTTATCTTTATTGGTTGAATACTTCCAGCCTTGTTTTGATGTGTTTTTATATCCTTGTGGCAGCTTCCAGCCAAATTAAACTACCTGCCTGGGCAGTCTGAGTTACCTTCCCAGGTACCAGTTAATGTTTTTGTCAGTGCCCTGGTTGACAAAGTTGCATAGTTTCTCAGGGGTCTGACCCAGCTCTATTTTTCCTATTATCCCAGTTATTTTTAGCCTGCCATTTGATAGAATGTGATTTTTTAAAAAGCAAATCTACCTTTGGAGTATATTTGAATAAACAGACTCCTAACCCATCTGTTCAGTAGCTTTCCTCCTTCATTGTCCAAAAATTAGGGCATTAAAAGCATGAAAGAACTCTTGATTGGAATGCTCAAAGAACAGATTGAGGAATTTAATTTACATTGGCTGTTGTGTGTTCTGGCTAATTGAAGTTTGACCTTATTGAGGTCCTTGCAAATCGTTGTAATTGTGACTGTCTTGTTGCTAAGTATAATGTTTTAATCACAACTGAGGGTTTTGTTGGGGATCTTGCAGTGTCTTGGAAACTCTGAATATTCTCATTGGACATTGTTGTATGAGAGACTGGAGAGTATATACACTGATTTGTGATTTAGCTTGCTTCTGGTAGTAAGATCTTATTTTCTTGAGTTGGGTTGTTTTTTCCCGTTTCTGTGTATGTGTGTATAAGTATGTGTTTGTGGGTAATGGGAAGGAGGAAAACCTAAACGCTTTTGATAATTTTAGGATCTAATTGGGCTCTAGTTCATTGACACCTTACTGTACATCATATGCTTCCTTTATTTGTCAGTAAATGTATAGATTTTAGTTTTTATCTGTTAATATAAATATTAATATAAATTTGACCATGTATTAATGTTTTAAACTTCTGTCTGAGAGCTGGACAGAAAAAAATTTGAATAAAATAAAAACATTCAAGTAAATGCTGCTATTTTACCTCCTGGGCTTTACTTTTTAAATATTGTCTTGATGTAATAAAAGGTTTACAAAGTAGAGTTTTTTTGTTTTTTTTTTTTTTGAACTGAGGAGGAGCTCACTTTATTGAGGGGAGAGCACTGCATGTGGCCAACACATGAAGGCAGCCTGGCGGGCACCCTACACAGCGTGCTCAAAAAAGGACACGGGAGGTTTTGCTAAGAGAGATCAACTGGAACGTGGGTTTCTCTGGGTGGCTTCCCAGCCTCATCCCTCTGAGGATTCGGGACGCTCCCAACTATTTCCTTGGAGGCAGATGTGGTCGCTTACAAGTCGAGGCCTTCAGGGGTGCTTTCTTGTTTTTTATAAAGAACATTTTCTTGGGGCGCCTGGGTGGCTCAGTCGGTTAAGCATCCGACTTCAGCTCAGGTCATGATCTCGCGGTCCATGAATTCGAGCCCCGCGTCGGGCTCTGGGCTGATGGCTCAGAGCCTCGAGCCTGCTTCCGATTCTGTGTCTCCCTCTCTCTCTGCCCCTCCCCCGTTGATGCTCTGTCTCTCTCTGTCTCAAAAATAAATAAATGTTAAAAAAAAAATTAAAAAAAAAAGAACATTTTCTTTAGATTTTATGAAGTCTTCAATTTGTTACTTTCATTCTGCGTTCTCTCAAGGCCATCAGACCAGCTTCTGTACAGATCACCTTGATGTCGGCCCCAGGAGGTCATCTTTAGCCATTATCAAGTCGTGTAGGGTCACATCATTGGCCAGCATCATCCTGCTTGTGTGGATCTGAAAGATGTGCCTCTTAGTCTTTTCATCAGGCAGGGGGAACTCAATTTTCCTGTCAATATGGACTGGTCTGATAAGTGCTGGATCCAAAGTTTCTATTCAGTTTGTGGCCATGATAACTTTCACGTCACCCCTTGAATCAAATCCATCCAGCTGGTTCAACAGTTCCAACCTTGTTTGTTGGATTTCTCTTTCACCACCGGAATTTGAATCATATCTTTTTGTTCCAATGGCATCAATTTCATCAATAAACATGATGGATGGCGCATGTTCTTCTGCAACTCAAAATAACTCCTGAACGAGTTTGGGCCCATCACCTATGTACTTCTGAATAAGTTCAGAGCCAACCACTCTTAGGAAAGTGGCTGAGGTTTGGTTTGCTACTGCTGTGGCTAATAAGGTTTTACTTGTGCCAGGTGGTCCATAGAGAATGACCCCTTTTGGGGGCTTTATACCCATCTCTTCATAATATTCAGGATGAGTGAGAGGAAGCTCCACAGATTACTTAATTTCCTGGATTTGGTTGTCCAACCCCCCAATATCAGCATAGGTTTCCTGGGGAGCCTTTTCTACTTTCATCACCGTGACCAAGGGATCCGTGTCATCCATGAGCACCCCCTGTGACGGCACGTACCTTGTGGTTGAGCAGGACTGAGCAGCCTGGCTCCAGCAGGTCCTGGTCTATAAAGGAAAGAATGCTGACGTAGTGTTCTGAGCCCACAGATGTGGACATGATGGCATGATTGTCATCGATGATCTCTTCCAACGTTCCTACCGACATTGGGGTCCCCCTCAGATCATCCACCTTTGATCTTTCCTCCTCTTGCTTTTCTTCTAAAGGCTTCATTTGTTCCTGATTTCTAATGAATTCTTCTTCCATGAGAAGATAGTCTAATTCTAACTTCAGTAATTTTAAGCAGCGCTGAGTGTGAGGTGTCACCAGTGGCAGCTTGCTGGCAGCATCTGGTCCCTTTGTTTTCTTCTTCATTTCCCCCCACTCTGGTTGGTACAGGAGGTTCGTACTTCTTTTTCTTGTCCTTGTCATCCTTCTCGCCACCTCCAGGGCCATAACCACCACTCTGACTTTGTTCTGTCTTGCTTTGGCCCCTCGAACTGCCGCTACCGGAAATAGTAGAGATTTTTTTTAAACAAGAACATATTTACAATGCAATGTTTTTTAGAAAACACTTAGGTTCTTTGCAGTTTTATTCTTTGAATTGTTTTACAAGTGACCTTGCTTGTTTCCTACCGTCCTATTTAGGTTTCTCCATCTCCTTTTATGATAATATAATTAGTGATTTACATTGCTTTCAAATTCTACATTCAGAAAACTGGGCATTGCCTAGTTGTGCTCATAGTTTTTCAAAGTGAAACATTTTATTACTAGTTGGTTATTCGTACAATGTAGTTGTCCCCACGTATTAATATAAAACAAAGCATTAAAAACCATATATCTTTTTAGTATTAACAGTTTTACTAATGCTGCTTGCCTCTATTTTATATGACTCAGGGTTTTTGAAAATGAAATAGCTCTGGGGCGCCTCGGTGGCTTAGTCGGTTAAGCATCCGACTTTGGCTCAGGTCATGATCTCATGGTTCATGAACTTGAGCCCCATGTCGGGCTCTGTGCTGACAGCTCAGAGCCTGGAGCCTGCTTCAGATTGTGTCTCCCTCTCTCCCTGACCCTCCCCTGCTCGCACTTTGTCTCTCTCTCTTAAATACACATTAAAAAAAAAAAAAAAAAGAAAATGAAATAGCTCTGCCTAATCTTTGTTAAAAGTGTATCGTTTGTGGTTACATAAGAATTTGCATATACTTTTGTCACTAATCTGGTCAAGGGTAATTATTATTACCTACTGTCCATAAAGTCCAGTTTAACTATTAATTTCATCCTACTTTCCTGCTGACTTTTCATCTTAAAAGTAGCAGAATCAATTATTAGGAGTTTTTCTTCTTAGCTTTTGTTAACTTTTCCAATGGGCAAGTAATAAAGGTGAATTGGAAGGGAGGAGAGAAGAAGCACTTTCATTATGGATCTAGGAGTTGAAAAGAACTTAAAGAGCATTTATAGGAGAAAGGGAAGCATAACTGATGGGATTACTGAGTAGTTACCATGAGTGAACAGAGGGCTGGCTGCCTTACCTTTCTTTTAGCATCTGTGTTGTAAGGTGGTTAAAGAAGTACATTGTAGACATTAAGAAGGCCTTGAGCCAAAGGGCCTGGGCCTACATCTGCTCTGTCACTTATTTGATTCATAACATTGGGCACCTCCATTTATCTTAATCCAATTTCTAAAATGAGCATATTAAAAGTATCTACCTCTTACAGTTGTGAAAATTAAATGAATTATGAAAAGTATGAAAAGTGTAAGCATGTGTAAGTATTCAGTAAGACATGGCCTTTAATAGTACCATTATTACTACTCCAATAACTACCACTACTACTGATATCATTATTATAATTCTTCTGAGCGAACCCAGTTTTTGATTTTCTGGGTAAGGGGCAGGGCATCTGGGTAATGAGTTTCAGAAATGCATTAGGATGTTCATTTCCTTCAGAGATTTCTTTGGATGCTATGAAGCAGAACTTGGTTTTACAGATTAATGGTGGCTGTATCAAAGGCTTACCATAAGTTAAATACTCAAGAATATAGTGTTAAATGTAACCAACCAGTAAGATTATGTTTCTCACTGCTTATTTTGTTCAGTAATGTAGTGATTTATATGAACAGCAGGGAAAGCTTTGTTTTTCTTACTTTTAGGTCTTCTCAGTTGCTTTATAGTTCTGTAACTTAAGCTTTTCTCAGCTTATCTACTTGACTTAAATTTGTTTTTTTTTTATTGAAATATAGTTGATATATAGTATTGCATTAGTTCCGGATATATAATATAATGATTTGATGCATGTATGTATTGTGAAATGATCACCACAATAAGTCTAGGTAACATTTATCACCTTACATAGTTACATGTTATTTTCTGCCTGGTGACGAGAACTTTTAAGACCTATTCTTTTAGCAGCTTTCAAATATGTAATGCAATATTATGAACTATAGTCACCATGCTGTGTGCAGTAAATCCCCAGAACTTATTTATTTTGTAACTGGAAGTTTGTCCCTTTTGACCACCTTCCCTCATTTTGTCCATCCCTTCCCCTCTCTACCTCTGGCAACCACCAATCTGTTCTCTATAGTTATGAGTTAATTTTTTTTTTAACATTCCACATATAAGTGAGATCATATGGTATTTGTTTTTCTATGCCTTAGCTTCACTTAGCATAATGCCCTCAGGTCCATCCATGTTGTTTCACATGGCAAGATTTCCTTCCTTTTTAATGGCCAAATAGTATTCTTGTGTGTGTGTGTGTGTGTGTGTGTGTGTGTGTGTGTGTGTGTGTGTGATATTTATTGACCCATCAGTGGAAACTTAGGTTGCTTCTATGCCTTTGCTATTATGAATAATGCCGCACTGAATATGGGGGTGCAGATACCTTTTTAAGCTCTTTTTGTTTTCTTTGGATAAATATCCAGAAGTGGAGTCACTGGGTCATATGGTAGTTCTAATATTAACTTTTGGAGGGCCCTCCAGTACTCTTTACCACAGTGGCTATGCCAGTTTGCACGCTCACTAACATTGTCCAAGGCTTTCCTTTTCTCCACATCCATACTAAGACTTGTTACTTCCAATCATTTTAATAATAAATAAATTTATTTTAATACCTATTTTCTGTGGGGAAACAGGAACTTTCTTGCTTGTTTCTAATACACCTAAAGTTTATTATGGGAATAAAAAAATGTACAAATAAAGACCGAACAGTTCAGTGAATTATCATGTACTTGTTATACAACTTCAGTGATTAAGAACTCACAGTCAATCTTTTTTTCATGTATGGCCTTACCCACTCTTCTGTATTATTTTTGAAAATAATCTCAGACATTTTAATGTACCTTTGGAAAGAAATGAAAGATTAAGATAGGAGTTTCTTGGAGATTTCCAGTCATTGCCCCTGAGTTACTGCTCTGGCAGATATAGAAAGAGGGCTCTAATCAGTGACTTCTAGGGACAGCTACCAGGACTATCCCAAATATACTATCCTGGTATATTTATAGTGCCATTTAGTGTTTCAGTTATGATTGATCACAGTTCACAGTTATTGGCTGTTAAATTTAGTTTCATTTTAGCACTCCATAGAATAAATTATGTAGGACCTATATTCCTAACATAGAAGTTTCTAATGCACTTGGTCCCTGGTTTTATGATGATTCAGCTTCTGGTTTTTGAATTTTACAATGGGTGTGATACCATTTTAGTAGAAACCATACTTCGATTTTTGAATTTTCATCTTTTGCCAACTAGTGAGATGTGTTGCATTGCTCTCATGATGCCGGACAGCAGCATTGAGCTGCAGCTTCCACTCAGCCGCGTGACCACGGGGGTGACGATGACACTTTCTAGCATTCTGTGCCCATACATTCATTTTGTTTTTCCCTTTCAGTACAGTATTTGATAAATTACATGAGATATTCAACACTTTATTACAAAATAGGCTTTGTGTTAGCTGATTTTGCCCAATTGCAGGCTAACGTAAGTGTTCTGAACATGTCTAAGGTTGGCTAGGCTAAGTTATGTTCAGTAGGTTAGGTGTATTAAATGTATTAATTAAATGTATTACATTTTTGACCTACAGTATTTTTAATTTACATTGGGTTTATTGGGATGTAACCCCATGTAAGTTGAGGAAGCTCTGTGATAATCTCCATAGGTTAACAGATAAAAATAACAAGTTAATGCTTAGAGTATTTTTGTTGTACAGAGTGGGTGTTTCTCTTTTTAGCTTTTTTACTATAAGCGTAGTAAACAGAAGTCTTTGGGAGAGAAAAAGTGTCTTTATGAAAGGAAAACAATTGAGCAAGATTTTAAGCAGATAAATTCTTTTGAGACTTCTGTCCAAAGTATTTTCCTGTTAAATTTGTTGAGCTATTGGAGAGGCTGGTTTAACTTTTACTTAGGTCCAGGTGTGGATCTATCATTTTGTATAACTTGAATGGGAATGACTTCATTTAGTTTTTGGGTTGAGTCTTTGGTGAAACCGTACTTTAACTTGGTTAGTGCTACAGCAGCAGCAGCTGCTTCTCCATCAGTTGTGCTTTTTGTTGGAATATGCATAGATGTTGTACTTTCCTGCACAAAGTTTGTTATAAACATAACTATTTCAGCTGCCTTGGGCAAGTGTTTTTTGTCTGATACTCCAGTTGGAAATACTGTGGTGGTCTGATCATACACTACCTTCAGTGCTCAGACTATTTTGTGTTCTCAGGGTGTGTTAGCAGTGTTTGTATCAATAGAGTCATGCAATTAAGAGGAACAGAGAAATAGCCTTTCATTTCCATGTGGCTAATATTTTAAAAGTTGATCTTATATTTTCAGTAGAATCAAGGTCAGTGGGAATGTTCCATGATGATTCACATGATCACTTTAAATTGAGTAAACAAGGGTGTATTCTAACTTCTCTGCCCCCCCCCCTTTTTTTTGAACTCAAACACTTGATTAACTTTTGGATGAACTAGACACATATATTTCTTAATCAATCATTTCAGGAGCATATATTTGTAGATGATATGGTTTTGTTGTCTTTGAAGTAGGAATTACTAAAACACTACACTTGAGGTTTAATTATTGTGAGAGAAAATGGACTAATTACTTAAAAAACTGAAGTTGTCATTCTTAGTAGATATGCCTCATTGTTTAGCTAGATTAGAGCTGATACCTCTCTACTCCAGATTATATCATTCAGTAATCCAGGAGTACATTTTGCAACCCATTCTCTTGGACAGTTTGGGAAATTATATTATTTAAATTAAATGCTTAAAGATGCCTTATTGATTTTTTTCTTTTTAAATGGCTGATAATATCTAATATAAAAATGTTCAGAGATAAAAATATAGCCATGTTCTACCTATGGATTTCAGTCTTCTTATACTTTGAATTAGAATCAAGTCAGAGATGGGACACAGGAGCTCATCAGGTAAAAGTGTCAACATCAGTACTAATAAAACAGATTGCAGAATGAAATTTAGATCTGAAGGCAAATGGACCTGTTAATCTGTATTCAGTCCCCAAATTTACTTACACCTAGTGATAGGCAATGCTGGAAAGCCATAGACTTCCTCCCGAGAAGCACGCCATTTACAAAACATGGTTGCAGAGAGAATATAACATGTCCTGAGAATCGTTCTGAAAGAAAGAGTATCAGAGATTGATGAATGTGGGTGCTTATTTCTTTTTTCTTATCTAACAATTAGACAACTCACTGTCTTTTTCTTGGAGAGGAATGAGTTATAAAGTAGAGAGAGAGGTCACTAGTACAGTAGTTTTCAAACTGAGATCCATAGTAAAAGTTACATTTTAGTTATGACCTCATACACATACACACACGCTCACACACACACACACACACACAAAACAGGTTTCATGAAACATTGCTTATACTTACCATATTAATGCACTCTAATATTTTATATTCTATTTTATTAAAATAAATGATAGTCATGACCTTTTAAACTGATTTTATGTACCATGAATGGGATCAGTACAGTTAACAAACTTAAACTGACTTTAGTGGATGTAGTCCTACATGAAAACATGAGCCAGGTGTTAGACGTCCTTTTGTTTGCTTATAAAATGATATCAGCTTGGTTACTCACAGCTTGGTTACCTAATCATTAAGGGATGTTGTGCAGTGCCTAACTTGGGAGAGAGAATTACCTATAAAGACACTGGTTAGAGAACATGAAATCTCAAATTTATTTTCCCTTGCTTTTCATTACTAAGAAAGAAACTATATATAGGATTGCCTGAAGGATCATTCTTTTCTATTCTAGATACTTGAAAAGATTTTCCTAGATTAAGTCAGGCCAGAAAAGTATATTCTTGTGTCATATTTTTCTTTGCTTTCATAGAATTTCTTGTGCTGAAATGCAGTTAGGTGTTATGTCACTGATCATCATGGAAGGAATGACCCTTTGTCACTCACTGCGATTTCTTAAGGATGTTGTTCACTCTTTGAGCCTTTTTTATAAAGACTCCAAGGAGAATTTACTTTTTGCTTTCAATATCAGGAATAGTGCTTTTTCTTAGTACCTGGTTTGTTTTCATACTAAGGATACTGTGATTCTTGTAATGGATCATGTTGCTCTATTTGTTTTGACAGCTAGAAAGTAGAGAGCTAAATTTTTGGCCTACACTTATAGGACCAAATCATGTACAGTTTCTTTACTTGACATCATTATCCTACGTTTTTTTGGGAGGTGAGGGGCCCTCAGCTGTTACTTTTCTGTTAGTTCTAATTTTCTCATATATTTAAAAAATCTTATAGTTTTTTAGGCCTTTTCAGGTCTATTATATATTTATATAAATATAAATATTATAATTTGCTACAGTTGAGATTAGATTTTAAAAGTGAAATAAACTTAATTGTTAGAATAGAAAAACAGAGTAAGTTTGTGAATTTGGCAGGTTTCTTGTGATTTGTTTGGTTTTTAAAAATTATATGAATAAGCATTTATTGTTAAAAGTGTTTAAATTTATTTTCATATCATGTACTATTATACTTTTAAAATATTTAATGTTTGTTGGTATCAAGAACACATATAATTTTGGAGGATAAAATAAACTGTAGATTTCCCGAATCCTTTCTGGAATGAAGTTAAAGACAAACTAATAGTAAATATTTTTGGTTATTTCCATCTAACAATGGTGATAAAATAATAAAAAGTCAATTTTATAAGTGATATGTGTTGGCCTTTTTAAGCATATAAAATCAAGTTATGTGCAGAGTATTTTTAAAACAGGGTTTAGAATTTCCTAAATCAATTTCTAAGTTTGTGGTTAGTGTCATTTTCTACACAACTGTGTTTTTAACCCATGCTGATCATGCTGTTGCAGATGTATTACACATTGTTCAAATGTTGCTTAAATTTGAAAGGACGATTTAATTCATTTTGATTTCTAATTTTAGTTTAGTCATTTATATAGTTAGATTTTTCTATTTATAATTTTATTAGCAAATCTCAGATCTAATTGATGCTATACATATATTCCAAATAGATTTAAAAATGATTTGAACATTATAAGAATTTAGAGTTAATCAGTGAAACAGAGTTAGAACATGGAGGTGTTTTAACAAAATACGAATTTCTCAGTTATAGAATCGAGTATAAATGTCAGCCTTCTTGTGAACTTGTGAATTAAAAAGTCACCCAAGAAATAGTCAAGTGGTCATTTGGTTAGAAAAAAAAATCGTTTTGGTTAGACAAAAGGTCAGGTATTTCAAGCAGTGCTGTGAGGCTGGTGTGAAATCTGCTTATAATAGAGCCTTAAAACTCTGCTCATACTTCTGAACATGATGTGAATAGCATGCAGAAATAAGAAATATGGTGAATATTGTTAGCATCACTATGGGAAGAAAGAATGTTCTCGGAAAACTATATTGTCAACCCTGAACTACTTTTGTTAAATAGATTATAATGCACACAACTTACATTTGTTCTCTTTGATTCAGGATCCTTTGAAAATTAGGAGAGGTATTTTAGATAATAATGACAATAAGGACTTGTACTGTGGCTTTGGAACTTTCTTGAATAATTCCTCAGTTCACAAAACTCACGTTTTGTGTCACTTCGTGAGAATATTAACATTTGTTCATGTCTAAAATAACAATTTCTATATTTTCTATAACATTAACAAACTTTACTAGAATCACTGATCTTAGAATGGAAAAAATATATGTATATACCTTTTACTCTTTTAACATGCCCCTAAATAGCTTCTGTGTGTTCAGTGAAACTTCTTAACATTTTAATCTGTTCTTACAGGGTTCATGCTTGAACCAGATCCAGAACATAGACCTGACATATTTCAAGTGTCCTATTTTGCATTTAAATTTGCCAAAAAGGATTGTCCAGTCTCCAACATCAATGTAAGTAGTTTTTCAAGTAGGATATGAATTTAAAATCCCATATAGATAGATATATACATATAGATACATATACTTACAGAATTATTTGTTTCATGACAAGTGGTCCGATAGTGTGTTTGTGATTAGTATTTTTGACAAAAAGTCATAATTGCCAGAAACTGTGTATTGACGTGCCCTGGGGAGCTACTGCAGACTTGGGGCACAGCAGGATATTTTTTCCTTTTGAGGGACACACAGTGACATCTGTTTGACACAGCACAAATTAGTATTATTAAGTTGTTTGGGCCTATCATTTAAACAAACAGAACTATTAGATCTTTAGTTGGAGAGGGTCATGAAAACTTGCTGAGGCACTAAGCACTGGGTAAACTGAAATAAGTTTGGTTACCTTTGGTGTAGAGAGCATAGGTATTGTAAATGTAGAGACTTGGGTTCAGATCTGTCTTTATCAGTGACTGATTTTGTATATTTTGGGAAGTTGTATATTTTGGAAGTTACAATGTTGTATACATTGTATAATGTCTATTTTTTTTTCCGTCAAAGTAATAATTATTAGGATCACAAATAGTAAATGTAAAACCCTGTGTCGAGTCCATGGAAGGCGATGAGTTGATAATAGCTAATAAATACTATTTAGAGGTTTTGAATTATATTCAGTCTGCATAGTATACCTAACTATGTCACATTAACTGTATGTGGCAAGTCTTTGCTAATTTTTAATAAAAGTCTAAACCCATCACTAATTTTAAGCCATTCTCAACTTTGTAAAGATCATTCTGGCTCTTGTTCTTATAGATGTCTCGGTATGTAAAACTTAGTTCATCCCACTAGAAAAATATGGAAGTTGATACTATTTCTTTTTGTTTTTAAGTCTCACTGTAATATATTCTCTGTTGATGCTGAAAATCAGGCAGGTCTAATATTATAGTCATGAAAGTAAATTCATTTGACATTTAACTGTGGATTTTTAGTTTTTCATTCAGCAAATATGCATTTGGGTGCCTACTGTAAGACAAACGTTCTATAGAGCATAAACAAGTCTTCTGCTCTTGTTTTCTAGACTTTTTACAAGCAGTGTCATGCAAATTATCTGCAGTATATAGAAATAGCACTTTACTCATATGCTTGGTGTTTGCTGCCTTTTCCAAAGTCATTTGGAAAATAGTCATTGATTTACAAATGTAATATAATCCTTCTTTTTATCCAATATTTACCTATTTGTAAAGTGGATATATGATGATGTTCTGTTTATTTTCCAAGGGATTCTGTGGAACATGAATATTGAAAGTGACATTTGTGTAGAATGAAGTGGTATTTGCAGATTAGATCTGGCAAATATATGTGAATATTTTGTAGGTATCTGAGGTGAAAGTATTTCACAGACAGTACTTTTTAAGCTTAAGAGTGTATCTATAGCATATAAATAAAACTTTCTGCAATTGAAATGAAAACCAAAATGAAAAGTTTTATTTTTTTCTTCGAAGAATTCTTCTATTCCTTCAGCTCTTCCTGAACCGATGACTGCTAGTGAAGCAGCTTCTAGGAAAAGCCAAATAAAAGCCAGGTAGGCAAAGCTGTGCTGAGATTTGAAAAGGCATTTTTTTAAAAAAGGGTATAGTTCTGATGTTTAATCCTAGCAAGTGTCATTGATTAAATATCATTTTCGCTTATACACAAAAAAAATGTGTGTTCCTTACTGCATGTGATGAGGAGCTTAGATAACAAGTACAAAAGAAGCTTTCTTACTTTAGGGATGGAGTTTGACATCAGTCTCACTTGAACTGCTCACCCTTAGCAATTAAGAAGTGGTTACGCAGCTAGTGATGTTACATTGGATCATTTTGGGGGTTATCATTATTTCATCACATGGGAACTCTAATTCATGAAATTTTATGTTTTGTGTTTGTAGCTGGTATGATTTGTTTTTAAGGAAAGAAAAAATAACAGGCAACTGTTTTAGAATATTCTAAATTTGTAATCAATTTTATATATTCTAATACATACTTAAAATATGTATTACTATGTATAATTTATCATGAATGGCTGTAGTACTTGTAAGACTGGTAAAGAAGTTTTAAATTATTGTTAATAGTTATTCACTGTACTGATAAGTTTGACTTGTGTTATGTATGTTAAGATGTGTATCTGATCAATGATTGAATTAATGATTGATTTTTTTTTCTTGCTTCTTTGAGTTTAAAACTTAAACAGGATTATATTTTAGATTATCAGACAGGTATAATATTGCAGTTGGGGACATTTCTTGGTCACAGCTTTTTTGGTACTGTATTTTACTCATGCAAAGATTTCATTTGACTGAAATACATAAAGTATATTTATTATGTACCTGTTGTTATATGCTAGATATAGATACTGTAAACCACAAAGTAAAAGGAGCAGTGTTTATTCTCAAGGAGCTCACATTCTAATGAAAACAGACAAGAAAAGAGTTACAACCTGATAGATACCAGGCAACTAAGAGTGGAGGAAGGGAAAGCTGGGAGCAGAGAAAACAGAAGGACAGAAAGAATCCTTTTGCCTGAACTTTTCCTTGAGGGATGAGTAGTCAGTCACCTGGAGTGATGGGGAGTGAAACTGTAACAGGCAGGCACTTCAGGCAAGAAGAATGGCCTTTGTGAAACTGCAAGGCTGGAGTGTGAGGGGACATAGATAAGAGGGGTGGGAAATGGTAGGTAGATGCCAGTCATGAACAACTTTGTTTATATGTTATGCTCAGAATTTGGACTTTGGCCTTTAAGCCAGTGAATTTTCAACTGGCAGTCAGTTCTACGATTTGTGACTTTGCTGTTAGATGTGTTATAATAATAAGTAATAAAAAATAATTTGCTATTTAGAGATTAAGGTATCATTTGTGAATGAGTTTGTTTAAAAAAATATACCATCACTCTAAAAAAAATCTTCATTTACTTGAATTTAAAATACTCTTTTGAGTAAGAGATGAAAGAGTAAAGTTGCATCTAACTTGCACGAATTCACTGTGACTGTCATATTTATGACGTAGCTGTAGTTGGCAGCTGCTGTTACAGTTGAGTGGCAATTATGAACTATTGTAGGACTTGTCAGTTCAATTTTATTTTATTGGTGTGTTTTTAATAATTATTTTGTCAACAATGAAATCTGTAAGAAAGCAGATATAGATTTTTAAAAAAACATGACTCAACTGAACAAGAATGATGTTTTGAATATCTTTTCACCATGACACAAAGTCATAGCTATACAATTATAACCTAATGAAATAGTTAATGCAGCTAAAATTCACAGTACTATTCATATTATGTCAAATCCGTACCTGACATTAAAAATTAGGTTCCTTGGTGCTTATTGGTCAATAATATAAATTTACTCTTTATTGATATAATCAGTAAAGAACTTGAAAAAGTTTAAATGTGTCTAAAACATAGTCTTTTTCATGTCAAAGGCTTATCAATGGGGAGGGGTGATTGGAGAAATCTTTAAATACCATTCTTTACGTGTTTTAGAGCTTTTATGAATACTGTCGATCTGCCCGGCCTTTACTATGTGGCATGTTTTGCTTTACTTCTTAAAAGCCCCTTTCTAGTTCCCTGAAACCTGCACCTGCTCTTGGGACTGTTAAACATGTGAGACTTCTGTGACTTGCATCTAAAAGTGGAAAAGTTGAGAATCACTGTCCTGCCAGATGGAAACACTGAAGTATTTTAAGAGGAGAGAGTGTGTGTTTTAGGAAGATTGCTCAGGTGATAGGAAGGAGGAGGAAAAGAAAGGAAGCAGAGAAAACAGCTTTGTCTATTGTAATAGTGCAGATGAGGCTGCACAGTAGTGTTGATACTAATGATTACTCAGTCTTTCCTTTTAGTCACGTTTGTGTTTTCATATTGCCTAATCTGCCCAGGCATTTTCTTCCCATTGCTTCATACAGAATGCTTCATTTCTTTTTCACTGTCTAATGAAAGCATATTTATTTTTTATTCTCCAGCGCCTACCTGAAGCCTTTCTAGCCAAATTAGGTAAAAAGGTGGAATTATTCCTCTGTGAAACTCTTGACAGTACTAGCTTGGCACTAATTATATTTACTGACTTCTGTTTTACTGCATGTTGATGAACATGTGTCACATCTTCCTAGGTATACTGTAAATTCTTTGAAGACTGGCTATTGTGCCATGTTTGCTGGATAGCAGTAATCGTATGATAGATGTTAGTACATGGGTAAAATTAGGTAGCAGTAGACTAAAATCTGTAGACCTTTTAATTTGCTTTTTGGAAGTTTGCTATGCTCATGTATGTTGTGAATCTCTATAGAGCAGTTTATAACAGGAACAAGGCAGGGTAAGGCCTGGCGTCTACTATCTTAATAAAGAATGGATAGACAGATAGAAAGATAGTGTAGAATATACAGTCCCCAGATTACTTGAATTTAGAGAATTCAGCACTGGTTTTAGTGCCATATCCGTAATTTGAACTCAGTAAATACTTGATTATCATTAAAATGAGATATAACTGGTTTTATATATATATATATATATATATATATATATATATATATATATAAATAACTTTATTGCCTTTTAGTTCACTTTTCCTGTAACTTGTACCATAACCCATCCCATCTAAAACATAAATGTTATTTTTAGAAAACAACACACGTATAATGTATTTCTACTATTTTCCACAATCTTTTGATTCAAATTCACTTCTTTTTAGAAAGATCGTTGAGAGGGCTCCCTCTTGTGGCACATACAGATATAAGAAAGAACTGTAGATGTACAGTTATTGTACATAGGACTTTCTCCAAATGCATGCAGCAGATACATATTTGATAAATCATGTATGCAAACTTTTCAAGTACCAAATCATTTGAAAATGTGCTAAGGGAACTTGGTGAAGAGATTTTATGTCAATCATGTTGAAAAGTAAATCAATAACTCTATTAAAAAGTACTTGAAGTTTTTGTACTGAATTTGTAGAAAAAAATAAGTTGATAAATATATAAGTTTAAGATTTTCCCTGGCTTTTAAAAAATTTTTTTTGGAAAAGAAAATGTCTGTGTCTTTTAGTGTCTCTTGTTTTCAAACCTATGCTTACCACTTTGACCTCCTGTGTCTGTGGCCTAAACTAAGTCCTAGTGGGAAGAGTTTTATATGATTTCTATTCATTGTTGTTAAGTAAAGCATAAAGATCCAAGAAGTTGAATGTGAGCAGATGGCTCCACCTGCTGAAAATTTGGGCCCCTTTTTGTTTCACGTGCCCTAGAGCGCCATCTTTTTGTTCTTGGGCCTAGAGCCTAAGGTAAGGGAGGCTGTTGTTTGTATCTTGTTTTTATTTTTCTGACTGGTTCACAGAGCTGGCTCTTGATTTGGTCCAGAACCTTATGAGAAGGTTTATGTTTGTGTCTGCTACTTCATTTCCTTAAGAGCAATCCTATATTCTTTATCTACCAGCTTCAGTGGCAGACTGTGAATGGTAGCATACTGAGTTAAGGAAAATGGCTAGGTTTATTTTATTTACTTTCCTATCTTTATTAAACATTTAATACTTGGGAATGAGACAGGAAGAGGCCGAGAGGACTAATATCATCAGTAATAATTAAAATGCGTCTGTTGAAATAGATGCTTTATAGGACAAATAGTAAATTAGAAATACTGCCAGTATTTAGAATGAAATGTGTATTTTTCTGTTGTAGAATAACAGATACCATTGGACCAACAGAAACCTCAATTGCACCAAGACAAAGACCAAAGGCCAACTCTACTACTGCCACTCCCAGTGTGCTGACCATTCAGAGTTCAGCAACACCTGTTAAAGTCCCTGTTCCCGGTGAATTCGGTAGCCACAGACCAAAAGGTAATAGCAGCCCTGCCAACCTTGTCACCTTTACAGTTAGCTTAAATCTTATGGCTTGATATTCCTAGGAATATAAATTATTGGCAAACTTACTATTGTGAAGCATATAACTTAATGCTTTAAGAAACTTTCTACTGATGTCTGATAAAGTCAACTAGTTTTTCCTAAAGTTGTAGGCAAAAGTAGTAACATACTGGTAATATAGAAGTATGGTATAAAATGCTTTCAACTTGCTTATCCATAGAGTCATCAGCTAGTAAGGTTTGAGGTTGATAATAAAGTTCTAAGAGTATGGAAAATTCTGTATTGTATTGGAAAGGAGGAAGTTGAAACTTTAGCCTTAAAAAGTTATATGTCTTTCCACTGCATCTAGAACCTTGGCAGAGGCATCTAGCTTAGGTCATGTGGACATTACGACACAGAAACCTGTCTTCTCATCTGATTTTGAGATTTGTTTTTCTAATCTAAAACATCCTCAAAGCATTATGGTGCAGTGTAGTACCTAAAAAAATTTTTTCCTCAAGGAAATATCCCTAATATTAGCTAGTAAACTTGTTCTCTCATGGGTCTGGGGATATAACTTGAAGCCCCATCTTAAGAAAACCCTGTTTTGCATTTTATTTCATGATTTAGCTATTTTGTTTTAATTTTAAAATGTTTTCATTTAAGATGTTTTCAATTGGTATGCTCTAATGGTTAAGAGCCCACCAGTTTGAGTCTCGTGAACCTGAATTTGAGTTCTGTTTTTCCCATTTCTTAGTAATATATGTTATAAAAATTTTGGTATCTATTTGATAGGATTGCTGTGAGGATTAAATAACTGCTTAATATAATCCCCTGTCCTTATGAAATGTTAAATATTAGCTACCACTATTACTGTTAGGTGTATATTCAGGGAAGATAATGTTAATGTTACCTGACACGTTGCTGCTTACTCCTGTCATGTCACTCAGATGGGAGGATTGTTCCATGGAAAAGAGAAATTAGGGGAAGTTGAAGCCTTTTGTGTCTGTTTCTTAGCCTCACTGTTCTCTTCTGTAAAATGGGAATAACACCTATTTTTCCTGTTATAAAGAATAAATGACAAGGTGTGTGCTATCTGGAATTTTCTGTTTCATAGTAAGCATTTAGTGGTTTTTTTTTTTTACCATTTTGGGTTCGAGATCTACTAGTCTTCTCTATGATGTATCAATGCCCTCCAGCCAAAGACCACTTAGAACACACTTGTATTTGGATAAATTTGGTTTATTACTCACATATCATGGGAATCTGTGGTGGTGTCTCAGTAAGATGGAGCTTGAAAAGACTTATTGAAGGATTTGGGCTTGTTTTAGGTAATTCTGGGGGAAGCTTGAAGAAGGTGGGGCTTTGCTTTGGATTGAATGCTCTCAGGAAGCCGGGGGTATGATGTTATTAGGTATCTTAATAAATCTTACTTCTCTAGAAGGAGGGGAGCTAAAGTTCCAGCTAGATAGAAGCAGTAGTCAGCCCCATTCACCAGGACAGGGAGAGGTTTGGTCATTTTTGTGGTTGTTTCTGATTTTGTCAGGATTCAGTCCCCTTGTCCTGATCTACCATGGTCACAGGAAGCCTTGTCTGATGTTGGTGTTCTGTGAAATTGTTGTTTATTAGGAGAACACCAAGTCTAGCTGTGAGGGTCGGGCCTGCTCCTATAGCAGGGACAGCATTTCTTTTTGTCATGCTTCCAGCTTAAGTTGGAAAAATAATACTTCTTTTTCCCCCCCATATGTGCATCTTTTAACTTTTCCCCCCATTAAATATTATACAAGAAGTGACACTTAAATATATTCTTTTAAAATATTCAGCACAGTAGTTTTCGGGGAAAAAATGTAGAAGTCTCCGTTATTTTTTCTGTAGAGTAAACTAGCAATAAGTTAGTATGCTTTCTCAGGGTCCTTTTTTATGTTTTTGCATGTTCATATATAGATACAAATAATTTATGTTGTGTTTAGCATAAGTAGATTCTTACCATACATAGTTCTCTGCAATTTGATTTTTTTTTTTTAACTCCTACAGTTAGGAGAGCTTTGCACATCAGTGCATATAAATCTACCATGTGTATTTTAGTGGGTAGATGATGTTCTGTAGTGTGAATGTATCATAGCTTATTAAACCATATAGGTTATTTCCAGTATTGGTTGTTATTAAAAGTATTGTGGTGGACATCCTTATAACAGACTCTTTTGATTTCCATGTTAGAGTATTTTTTCTGAGGAAGATATTAAAAGGTATACTCATTTAAAATTTGTCAGATTGCCATCCAAAAAGACTTCAAAAATTCACACTCAACAACAGTGTGAGTGTCCTTTGATTCCTATCCTTGCCAACACTTGATAGTATTGGTTTTTTAGAATGTTTCCCTGTTTATAGGTGAAATATCTTTGTTTTTATTTTAATATTCCTGATTGATACAACCGTTTCAGTCTACTGGCCGTTTGTTTTCTCCTGGATTATCTTTTGTAATTTTCTGTGAGATTGTTTTGCTTTTATTTATTTATTTTTTTATTGCCCTGAAGATTTGATTTTTCTATATTCTGAGTATTAGTTCTTTGCTAAATATATTGTAAATATTTTCTTACAGTTTGTCTTTAATTTTACCGGTGATTCCACTTAACTTCTCTGAGCCTTAGTTTTATCATTTGCAAACTGGGCAATAATAGTATGACGATTTAATGATATACTTGAAAGCATTGTTTCCATGTAGGATTGCTGTGATGTTTATGATTTCTCTGGTGCTCTGTGGCCTTGGCTTGAGAACCAGGGAACTTCCTTTAGCTTGCTGTCACTAACGTGAAGTCACAGTTTGTGAGGTGAAAGGTGAGCCTCGTGAGTTATTTTATGATGATTACTGGTGTAACTGGGCTTCACTCACAGCCATAATGTTCTACGGTTAGACATCAAGGTCCTAAAAGACGAATAACGCTGAGGAGCTTAACTTTTCAGTACTCTACTGAGTGGGAAGAAATACACTTAAAAGGCTAATTAATGGTGGTTATGTCTGTGTGGTACAATTATGGTTTTAATTTTATTTTGCATATTTTTATAAATTCAAAAATAATTGCAGTCAACATGCATTTTCTTATAATTGGGAGAATTAGAATGTTACAAAACTATTTTCATAGAAGTGTGTTATATTTAAGGCCTAGGAAGTTTAAAGATATTGGTGAAAAAGAATCTCCCTCTCCTTCCTTGCACTCTTCCTCTTTTTCCCCCTTAGGAATATATAGCTGCATTTGAATTTATGGTAACTCATTGGAAGAGACTACAGAAATTATAGTATATCGCATTTCTTCTTTTTGATGTTGTGTGTCTCTTTCTCATAATTCCAAAGTTTATTTATAGGATTTGCCTTGGGTAAAATTTATGAAGCTTATAAATAAATATCCATTTAGGAGGCAGTATTAATAGATTCACTAAGCTAGCATTTATTGAGCATCTCTTACAAAAAAGATTCCTTAAGGCATTAACAGATCAATAAGTCATCATCCCATCCACCAGGGACCCTAGTTAGGAAATAGCCATGAAAACAATATGTGAGGGCCGAATGAAATGTTATAAACTGAGTGGAACTATTAGATAAAGGAGCAAGGAAGAGAGATTTGAGCTAAACTTTGAAGGATAAGAAGAATTGCAGTGGGTGGCAAGTGGCATTGTAGACGGAGAGAATCATATTGGCCAAGACACAGACCTATGCCAGTGTATGTGATAGTTGAGAAGCAAGAAAGAAAGGATGTGGCTGGTGTGTTGACAGATATGAAAGAAGTGTTTCTAAGATGTTGACTTGGGCAGAGTTGTACTTAAGATTACAGTAAATAATCCCTTTGGACTACATGCATATGGAAGTTTCTGTGTTACAAAATAAGGATATAAATGCCTTGGTAATGTTACTGAAATGAGTGTTTAGAAATCCAGCCATTTTGCTGAAGTCTTGAGTATGTTAACCTATGTTTCACATGGAAACCACTTTTCAGGAGCACCGAGACCTGGAAATGGCCCCGAGATTGTATTGGGTCAGGGTCCCCCTCAGCAGCCTCCACAACAGCATAGAGTACTTCAGCAGCTACAACAGGGAGATTGGAGATTGCAGCAACTACATTTACAGCATCGCCATCCTCACCAGCAGCAGCAGCAGCAGCAGCAGCAGCAGCAGCTACTTCAGGATGCCTACATGCAGCAGGTAATTCTTTGGTTACTGTGGATACGGGAGTAGTGTTGTGAAATTCATGTGGCTGTTGAGTATCAGGGAGTTCCCTTTCATACACTGGGCACCTTCAGTTCTGGGTCCAAGTGAACACTTTGCCCAATTTCCTGATTATTTTAGTTGCAGTCTGTGAGATTCTTAAGAATATTCTCTTGAGAGGCACCTGGCTGACTCAGTCGGTTAAGCGTCCGACTCTGGATTTCATCTCAGGTCCTGATCTCATGGTTTGTGAGTTTAAGCCCTGCGTCGGACTCTGCACTGACAGCACGGAGCCTGCTTGGGATTCTCTGTCCCCCTGAGCATGTTCTCTCTCTCTGTCTCAAAATAAATAAACTTAAAAAAATAACATTAAAAAAAGAATATTCTGTTGAAATAGATTGAAATCATGGCTTTATGAAGCCAAAAATGTTCAGTCATTGGACATTATGAATAAACATGGCTGTTTATGGTGAATGTTATCTTTTTCAGGTTATATTTTGAGTTGAGAAACAGATTTATAACGTTATTACTGGAAGGGTGATACTTTAGGCTTTCAGAAGTAACATTATCTTGGGATTTTGTTCTTTTTGCTTTTTTTTTTTTTGGCCAGGGTGAGAGAGAGAGAGAGAGAGAGAGAGAGAGAGAGTGTGTGTGTGTGTGTGTGTGTGTGTGTGTGTGTGTGTACGAGTGGCATTTAGAGTTGGAAGGGACATAGGAAAAAATGACCTTACGTTCTATTCTGCCCTTTGCCTCGTTAGGACCTACAAATTTCTAGTTTCACTAAACTATTTCAAATTTAATGACTTGTCACAATCATCCTTCCATCTTTTCTGAAATGTTTTTGAGCCTGTTAAACGCATGGCACTTCTCATGGATGTCTCATCTTCTGGTCTTGACTGATAGACCCAGAGCGGAACATAGTTAAGTAGACGGTGCCATTGGGTGGCCAGAAGATATCATTGAAGGGAAGATGGAGGAGATTAGGAATTTACTATAATGGGTCATGGACACAAACTAGGGTTTTCATTAATTAGTAAATGTGTTTGGGTTTAGTTTTCTTCCAAACATCCTTAAACTGTGCTGGGAATAGTTTTAGTTGAATCTGTTATGTTTCATTGATACTTTTGAAACCCAATTCCAATAAGCATGTGTAAGTTATAGTCCTTTACTGACTGTAGCTATTTTACTTTGGTATTTGGACCACTAGTACCCATAGTTATGATGTTAAAATCAGTACTAAAAAAAAAAGCAAAACAAAACAAAAAAAAACAACTATGGCACAAAAAAGGCACAAGTAATATTGATGAGTTTCTTTGTTTTTTCATTGTAGTATCAACATGCAATGCAGCAGCAACAGATCCTTCAGCAACAGTTTTTAATGCATTCAGTGTATCAGCCGCAACCTTCTGCATCACAGTATCCTGCAATGGTAAATGTTACATAATTTGTAGAAATTTCTGAGAATACATTCCAGTGTTGGAATTCACAGTATAAATGGTATTATTCAGAATTTAATTATTCAAAATTAACCCAAGTAGGTTAATGAACACATTTTTTTTTTAGTTTTATTTTTTATTTTTAAGTTTATTTTTGCGGGGGGAGGAGCAGAGAGAGAGGGAGAGAAAGAATCTCAAACAGGCTCTCCTGGCACAGGGCTCGATCTCATGAACAGCGAGATTGTGACCTGTGCTGAAATCAAGACTCAGACCCTTAACTGACTGAACCACCCAAGTGCCCAACACAGTTTCAACAAAGCCATTCGTGTGTTCCAAAGCAGTTTTACATTGGTTTGAACTGTAGCACCTGAATTTGGCACATTGTAACTGACTGATGGTATTTTTCTCGTATCTCATGGTATAAAGGAAATGATCTGTTTCCCATGATCTTTTGTCATATGTCTCTTTCATTTGGCACATATCTGTTGAATAAAAAAAGAAACCCAAAGGAAAATTGCATTTACTTCAGAGAATAGTGTGACTTTTTAAAAAAATTTTTATAGCAACTGCTGTTCTAGTGACTGTAAGCTACTCCATTGTCTTTTTCTTAAACTATTCAAATGAGGAATTTGAATCCTGCCAAGAGAGCCAGGCTTTACAGCTTTTTTTTTTTTTAATTGAGGTATAATTGACATAACATTATATTAGTTTCGGGGGTAAATGTAATGACTTGATATTTGTATATTTTGCAAAATAATCACCATAATACATGCAGTTAAACAGCTTCTTAAATAGACTTATTTTATCTTGCTGAGGTATTCCAGTAGCAAGCTGCTCCTTCATATATAAATTGTTTTTCAGGCTTCTGATTTTGTTGCCAACGTGAAAAGGAAGGAGCAGAGTAACTAGGTGCTATGCTGACTGTGCTTTAGTGACCTGGAGCAAGTGCTGTTTTGTGTAACAGGCGTTTCTTGTTTCAGATGCAGCAGTACCAGCAGGCTTTCTTGCAGCAACAAATGCTAGCTCAGCATCAGCAGCCTCAGCAACAGGCGTCTCCTGAGTATCTTACCTCCCCTCAAGAGTTCTCACCGGCCTTAGTTTCCTACACTTCATCACTTCCAGCTCAGGTTGGAACTATAGCGGACTCCTCCTACAGTGCCAATAGGCAAGTGTTTTTCCGGTGAATGCAAAAGAAATTATTGTGGAAGTGGGTGTACATGTGGAGTGGAGTCACTATGTGGCTCCTGAAGTACTCCAGAGTCCATGTCTCTGCAAAGTCCCCCTTTTTGTCTTACACGTCCTCTCTTTCTGTCCCTGTGCATCTCCATCCTTCCTTGCATTTCCATTAGTTAAGTCTGCTGATTGCTATTTGCAAGGTAAGGCTTAGGCAATATCCAGCAGCATTTAAGGCTAAGGAAATTAGTGGCTTATATGTTAAGACATTCTTTGTAATGTAAATAGAAACAAAACCCTGACAAGCTACTTTAATATTTTAAAAAAGTAATTCTTGTAGACAAGTTAATTTAGCTTTTTCTCCTTATATATTATTGCTTTGAATTAATTAGATAATATTTACCCACAGATTGCCTAATTTGGTTTACTTTAGAGAGGTACAAAAAATAGTAACATGTCATTTGGTTCTTTTTTAAGATAAGAAGTATAAGGTTATTGTTACTACAGCCTTGTACATTTTGGTATTGAGATACATTGGTTAGTAGTTATTTTTCCAGGATAATTCATATTGAAAACATTACAGTAAACTAAAGAACGGTGGCATAAATGTTTTCAAACTCAGATTTGAATTGGGGAGTGCTTCAGGATTTTGTAATGAAAAAATCTCTTGGCCATTATGAATACTTCCCAGTATTTCTGGATACATAGAAGGAAGTAGTTGTTAGAACTTTGGTTACTGGAACACTAAAGAAGTTCTCCTACAACACTATTTAAGGATATGATCATTAGCTGGGAAAAGGTATCTGCAAGCTTTGGCTAGGATTTGGGCATGAGAAATATCACTGAGCATGTCAAGAGAGGAATAAAGTATACAGTTTGCTGTAGTACACCTCCCAGCCTGTGTGTGTGTGTGTGTGACAGAGAGAGAGAGAGAGAAGGAGAGAAAGAGGGAGAGAGAGAGAGAGAGAGAACAAATGGATTTATTTTTTTATTTAAAAAAAATTTTTTTTTTTAACGTTTATTTATTTTTGAGACAGAGAGAGACAGAGCATGAACGGGGGAGGGGCAGAGAGAGAGGGAGACACAGAATCGGAAACAGGCTCCAGGCTCTGAGCCATCAGCCCAGAGCCCGACGCGGGGCTCGAACTCACGGACCGCGAGATCGTGACCTGAGCCGAAGTCGGCCACTTAACCGACTGAGCCACCCAGGCGCCCCCAAATGGATTTATTGAAGTGTTTTCCTAAATTAAAAATTGAGGTGCATGAATTAGGACAAGTATGCAGAGCAGGGCATAAGATCAGAGGCTGGTTTAAAGATGCAGATTGGTATTTGCCAAACCATTTGTTATTTGCCTACTTTGGTTACAGTTTTTTGATTTAACCACATACCACTTTTGTCTCTAATAAATTAATAGCATTATTGCAAATAATAGCATTAAAACAAATCATTTTAAACATATTAAAACTACTAAAATCTATGAAACATAAGTACTAATCTGTTACATTTACAAAAAAGATATACCTAAAAAATAAGTCCCCTAGGGATAAGAATGGAATAGTTTTATTCTTTATTAAAAATAGGATATTCTCCTCAGTATTGTTTAGTTTAAGATATTGATGAGATTTATATTACTTTTTTTTTACTTTTGATGTTAATGAGCATAAAAAATGTCAGTTATATCGTGTGTGTGAGCGTGGGTATATATAGCATATATATTACGTATACTTTGTATTCTAAAGGATTGCCAACCTTTGGAAACAAAGGTTTGCCACTGATGAGAATAGAGTCCTGCATTGAAAATCTGTAGGAGAAAGTTCTTGTTAGTGTTCCATTGCATGTGTACTATCTAAACTGATTAGTTATAAAGGACGATGAGTATCTAAAGATATGAGGCCCAGGTAAGCATGCAGGGTGCTGAAAGCTATGACTTGTAGCTCACATAGCATTGCCTACTTAAATCTCATCTCCAGTGACACTGTTTATAGAATCACAGGTGTGATGTGTTTGGGAATTTTTTTTTTTCCTAATTTCTGTGTAACTTTAGAAAAAAAAAATGGTTTATCATCAAAATCCTCTGCATACTCCAGTTTGGGAAATATTGAATTGGATATCTGTGAAAGTGCATAAGACTCGTTTTAACTCCACCCCTGTGAAATTATGTATTGAGGGAGATGGGAGGTTGGAGCAGGAAAGGGTAATGGTTAAATAGGTAGAAACAGTTACATACTTGGCAAATATGAGCACTAGTTTCCCAGAGGAACAATTCAGTTGCACTTGGGGCCTTAATGTTACTTCGTTAATATTTCCATTTAATATCAATCTTTACCAAAGATACGTTGAGTATAATATCTTAACAATTTAAAAGGTCATCTGTAAGCAAATATTCCTGCTTATAACTAGGTCAGTAGAAGGTGAGGATTGGGTTAAATGTTTGGCTGTAAATGTATAAGAGATGTTTGAGTAGAAGATAAGAAACCGGGTAGTTCCTTAGACAAAGGGAAAGGTCAGTATCTTGGTTAGCATGATTATTTCCTTTACCACTTAATCTGCTAAAATTTCTACTCTTCCATTGTGTTGATATATCTTTAGTATGGCTATTGGAGAGTGTTACCATGATGTATTCAAATAATAGTGACATAAACATCAACACATATATTATTTTACTTTTTATGGTAAATTGCTCTGTTGTATTAGTTATTTGTTGCTGCATAATAAATTACCCCCAAATTTAGTGTTTTAAAACAATGATAAACATTTGTGATCTCATACACTCTTTAGATCAGGAATTTTGGAGTGGTTTAGCCCTATGTTTATGTCAAGGGAAGGGTCTCTCATGAGGGTACAGTTAAGATGTTTGCCTGGAGTTGCAGTCTGCTGAAGGCTTGGCTGGTGCTGGAGGATCTTTTCATAAGATGGCTCACTCAACATGGCTTAGGGCAGGAGGCCTTCGTTCTCTGTCACATGGATCTTTCCAAAAGGTTGCTTAAGTATTCTTTTTGGCAAAGCCAAAGACTGTTTTGAATGAAGAATTATTTGTTCTGGTTTGTTCAAGAGCAAATGGTCCAAAAGAGAGGGCAAGAAAGAACCTGTGATGCCTTTTATGATATAGTCTCAGAAGACACACTGGTCCTTCTCTGCCATATTTCATTTGTTGGAATTGAGTCACTAGATCTAACCCAATATTCAAGGGCAGGGTAATTCGATTCTGTGCAATGTCCAAGAACTTGTAGATGTATTTAAAAATTTTTTTTTTTTCAACGTTTATTTATTTTTGGGACCGAGAGAGACAGAGCATGAACGGGGGAGGGGCAGAGAGAGAGGGAGACACAGAATCGGAAACAGGCTCCAGTCTCTGAGCCATCAGCCCAGAGCCCGACGCGGGGCTCGAACTCACGGACCGCGAGATCGTGACCTGGCTGAAGTCGGACGCTTAACCGACTGCGCCACCCAGGCGCCCCAATGTATTTTAACACCTATTTAAACCATTGGTTAAGGTGACACGCCTCATTGATTTATAGCCTACCAAGAAGAATCAATGAAATCATCCAAAGAACATCAAGAGGAGGATAGGGATAGGGAATCAGAAAGTTCTCAAAGGGATCATTGGCAGGCAGGAGGGAGAACACCTATTTCTGTTTGAGTTCTAGCCTCTCTGATTTGTGTTTCAGGGGCTCTGAAAGTCCTTGAAGGCAGTTTTGGAATTAGTATGAGATTCTGTCATGTGGAGGCAGGCTTAGATATTGGCAGTTGATGCGTTCCCACCATGAGTTCAAAACTGAATTATATTTGATTTTAAGATAGCTAAGTCATATTTACTAAAAAAGACTATCTACTTGTTGGTAAATTACTATGTTTTTGTCTAGCTTTCAGTAAGTGTTTACACATTCCTTTCTTGGCTCAGCTATACTGTACAGGCTTGGACTAGGGGACTAAATGGGCAACTTTTGCCCTCTCTTTTCAAGATCTGAGTGGTGGCAGTGAAAGTAAGCTCCCAAGGGGAGAGTGTATTTAGGGAGATGAGTCAAGGCTTGCAAATTTGAGGTACTTTTTTAGAAATGCATGGAGATTCTCCCTCCATTACCAATGTTAGAATATCTGGACCTGAATTATGAAACAAATGTGACAACTTTGTTACATTGCCTTGTACCTGTGGTATATTTCCAGGCTGGGGTGACTGACAGGTACCAAGGGATTGTCAGGTTAAGAAATCTTTACATTCTCGCCTTCTTTTAAAAGCCAAAAGGCCTATTGATAACTTTCATAAAACCAGTGGTCCCAAGCTCCAGCTATGTAGATACTTTAAATACCATGAGTTATTTATTAAGTAGAAAACAACCGTCATCTAGTTCTAGCTAATACATAAAGCAGTCCTAACAGTTCATGTTTTCTTGGTAGCTGTGTAGAGAATGCCTTTGTCAAAAGGAAAATTATTGTGGTGTTCTCAACATAACCAGGGCATAAGATCATATTCAATAGTGATTTTAGAGTGATACTGTTTGACATGGCAACTGATTGTCACTTTAGGGCTGTTTGCTATGATGATCATAATATTTATTGAGTGCTGATTTCTTTTTCTAGATACCGTTCTTTTTGTTTTATACGTATTAACTAATCTTCTCAGTAACCTTATGGGGTAGATAGTTACTCCTGTTTTACAGATGAAGAAGCTGAGACAGAGAGAGGTTAAGGAACCTGCCCAAGGGTACACATGGGGGTGGTTCAGATCCCAGGTGGTCTCCTTAATCTGCCATCTCCATCGTAATAAAAGGATCTGCTTTTCTAAGTATTTAGAAAGTATGAACTAGGGCACTTTAGAATTTTTAATTCTAATGTTTTTTTTTCTTCTTTCCCTCTCTTAATTATTACTATAGGTCAGTTGCTGGTAAAGAGGCAGTTGCAAATGTTACAAGTCAGAAGAACATCAGTAACCCACCTGATATGTCAGGGTGGAATCCTTTTGGAGAGGATAATTTCTCCAAGTTAACAGAAGAGGAACTGTTGGACAGAGAATTTGACCTTCTGAGATCAAGTAAGGGACACTTGAAGGCTTACTTTGCTTCACAGTAATATAACAGCTCTATAATAATTCAGCAAGGCCAAAGACTGTTTTGAGGTGGTAAATAGAAAATTCTTTTTGTGCATTTGAGGGCAAAAATCAGGCCATCTTCTTTTATATATACTATCTAACTATGTTGTGTGCATTAGAAATCAATTGCTTGATAGTAGCTATTAAATCCAAGATTGCTGATAATAATGCTGATTCCTAACACTTAAATACTGCATAACTTTGAATGTTAAATTCAGAATATCTCTAAAACATGAAAAATTAATGTTCAAATGAAAAGGGAAACATTAGTATCTTGCTTACTAATCATTTTGCAGCTCTGTTTTCTTGCACACTCAGTAGAAGATATTGTGGGTCTGAAATGCCCTTTGAAAGTGCCTGAAAGAAAACATGGGCTACTACATTATGTTAATGTTTTGTGATGCCCTTTCATTGAGTCCTGACATAAAAGGGCTGCTTTGTTGTCCTGATATGGCAAAAGATAAATAAATTATTTTCCACTTTAAATCAGATATCTCAATGTTTTTACTTGGAATCCTTACCTTTTCTTAAATTACCTAATATATATGTCAAGCCTCACCACACGTATTTTAGAAAAGTTGTTTTTTGGAAGGTGGGTGTGTGGAATGTTTTCAGAAGGTTGCAAAATAGGAACAAGAAGCTAACCTCTAGAGTCTGTAGATAATTTTCAGGTTTTGGAGGCCTGTGTGTGTGTGTGTGTGCACACGCCTGTCCAAGTGTGTTTTCCTGTTTTGCGTGTGAAAAGACAATCCAAATGGTCCCTAGTTTTAGTTCCTAGCTTCTATTTTATTTTAGGTAACTGGCTTTATGAGAACACTGATTAGATGAAATGCTTTCTTCCCAACTGATACATATTTTATGTAAAATTTTTATAAATGCCCTGAATTCACAAAAGACTACTTGTTTAGGATTTAAATTTGTATTCTTCATATTGGTTATATGCTTATGAAAAATTAAGTTGATGATTAATGCAGATATAAAAATGAGCTTTGAACCTTTAATAAAGGTTTGTCAACTCTGGTAAAACCAAACTTACATCTTTTAATTAAAAAAGTTTTTGTAAACCATGACTGTTTTTGTTTGGCATTTCTAGTATACTTTATGTTGAGTATCCCCCAGAGACAAGTTTTAAAGAAGGAAATGAAGTATCTCTTTCGGGGTAGTGGCAGGGAGACCCAGGGATTAACCAAATCAATACAATTTATGGGGTTATTTTGAAAGCAAAAGGTAAAATTAAAATATTCATTTTAGTGTGTTTTGACCCAGGATGGTAGCTAAGGGTTTGCTAAATCAGTACTTTCTACTCTTTGGGTAAAACTCCTCCTTTTTTTTTCCATCAGTGGATGGAAGAGGTAGAGTATTCTCTATCTTATAAAAATGTGTTATTCTGAGCATCTTAGAATTTGTAATGACAGCCAAATTTTACTTACTTCACTCAGGGAAAAATGGCATATAGTATATTCATGTGTACATAACTTCATAAAATTTGGGGTTAACATGTAAAACTCTTAACCAGCTATTTGCTTTCAAACTTCAAGATCAGATAACATGTAATTTTTGTATGTATCTGTGCACACGTGTATGCCAAAGAGTTTAGATTTTACTGCCCTGTTGATTATGGAAAGATACTAAGTTCCAAATGCAAGTACAGGAGGAGCTTTATCTGAAGGTCAGACTTTGGAGCAAGTTAGCCATTTGGAAAAGTGCCTAGATGGTCCCTGAGCTATTGAAACCACTGTCACAGGGCTGCCACACTCAAATTGGCATATAGCACCAGAAAACATACGAGGGTTCTGATACTTGGCAATGCCATTTAATTAGGTTGTAATCTCAGGAAAGGGACATAACTGCTGTCTCACTTCCTTGTTTATAAACTGGGTATAATGATGCTTACTTCGCAGAGTTATCAGGAAAATTAAATAATGTCTTGAAAGAGTCTGGGCACTCCATAAATGCCACCTCCCTTTCCTCATCTTCAGTGGAAATCATAGGTTCCATCTTGAGGTTATTGCCCTTTAACCAGCATTTAAAAATTATATATAAACTATCAGGTTTAGAAAAACCAAATTAGAAGGGACTTTATGCACAAACAACATCAACAGCAGAAATGACATGACAGCAAAAGAAAAAAGTCTGTCTTTTCCTTAATAATTGATAGTTGTGGGGCGCCTGGGTGGCGCAGTCGGTTAAGCGTCCGACGTCAGCCAGGTCACGATCTCACAGTCCGTTGAGTTCGAGCCCCGCGTCAGGCTCTGGGCTGATGGTTCAGAGCCTGGAGCCTGTTTCCGATTCTGTGTCTCCCTCTCTCTCTGCCCCTCCCCCGTTCATGCTCTGTCTCTCTCTGTCCCAAAAATAAAAAAAAAAAAAAAAAATAATTGATAGTTGTAATAATGGTGTTCAAAAAAGGTGAAATGTCTTTAATAATGCTTATAAAGAAATCATTAATGTATAGAATATAGTTTAGAAAGATTTCTTTGCAAAGTGTTACTTAACTGTAATATATTCAGTCCTCTTTAGCACCTCTGACTCACAAGCAATAAGGTATCTAATATTTGATCCACTTGACAAGGTCTAAATTTCCCTGCTGCATAGAAGATTTCATTCAGAACCTTAGGAGTTTCAGTGGAAGGCTAACAGTGTAATGAAAGTTAATTAATTTTGGTCATTACTAGTTGGTTTCTTTGTTGTTAAAAACTTTTTGTAAAATAGTAAGTAAATTATTGATGCATTTGAAATAGCAAATTTTCCTTTTTTCTCAGCACAGATTTTACCAGCTATTTTCCAGACTCTTTTGAAGTAATTTGTATTTGGTTTGTGATATGCTTTCCATTGAGAAACTGAATACCTGTATATAGGCATTGCCCATGTAATGATTGTTCAGAGTAATACATTACCATCTGAGGTTTTATTTTTAAGATGGTACATGGTTATTTATTTTTTAAAAAAAGGATAATTCTGTCTAGGAAATATTTTACTTGTGTGTATTATCCAAAAGGTGATTTAAGAATCATATATTTTGACATACCAGAATTCTAAAATATTAGTAGTTGGTAACAAAAACTTTTTTAGTGATCTTTAATTAAAGAATACAGTTGTCGGGCACCTGGGTGGCTCAGTCTGTTGAGCATCCGACTTCAGCTCAGGTCATGATCTCAAGATCTGTGAGTTCGAGCCCTGTGTCGGGCTCTGTGCTGACAGCTCAGAGCCTGGAGCCTGCGTCAGATTCTGTGTCTCCCTCTCTCTCTGCCCCTCCTCTACTTGTGCTCACTCGCTCGTTCTCTCTCTCTCCCTCAAAAAGTAAATAAAAATTAAAAAAAAAAAACAATAAAGAAAACAGTTGTTGATTCCATATACCAGTTGGCAAAGGGATTTAACATATAAAATAGACCAGATTCTTGCTTTTGCTTTCAGTGTAACTGAATATTATTTATGGCTCAGAATTTTTTGTCTGTTCCTACTTAAAATCAAAACATTAAATTAAAATTAAGCATCATGAATAAAGCTGATACCAGTGACATTTTTTAAAGCTTAAACTTGTATTTTTCTTTGTCTTTTGTACCAAAATATCCAGATTAGCATGTAAACTTTAGAAATCTGTGATAAAATTTAATACATTAAACACTAATTAGAATACAGGTGTTTGCTTTGGGAAAATTTTTAACTTGCATTTGTTCAAATGGTTGTGTAGCTCTGCATGTTAATTAAAAGTAATACTTAATGGAATATTATTTTTGTTGATGGCAATTGTTTGTTTCTGTTTAAAACCATGTTACAATAACTAAAAGGAAGAAGAGAAGAAACCACAGACTATGGCTGCTTTGCACATTCCACCGAATGTGTTGTTTTTTTCCTGCGAAGCCATGGAAGGATATAGATATAAACATCTGTATTAATTTGTTGTAAAATACTAACTCTTTCCATTTTAAGCAAATTCACATTTATGGCTGTTTCTTCAGTGCAGAATAACAGAACTTCTCAAATATATTTGAGTAGTTTCAGAAGTATCAGGTGAAGACTGTACTTGTAAAATTTATTCATTAACTTTTTGGCTATTCAGTCCATTACCCATATAAAATGCTGAGTTAACTTATCAGGGTATATTAATTTTCTGATGATGTTGTGGAATGTACTTTGATTCTAGGATTTTTAAATCCTGTATTTTTGCCATCTGTATCAATTAAAAATCCTGAAAAGATATGTCTTTATTCACCTACATAATTCTTTTGGGAAGGCAGGAGGAGGTAAGTTTCTTAATATTGGGCAAATCAAGCTCAAGTTTTGCTCTAATGTACACCAATTATTTGAAAATGGATTTAAATTCATTTAGGGGTGACTGTGTATTTGAAAAGTATTCCTGTATACCTTTTGATTAGCTTTCAATTATAGGTAATTAATAATTAAAAAAATTAACATATGTATTTATTTGTATTTTGTACCCTGAGATCTAGATTATTCTGTGAACTTTTTTTTTTATTAATATTTTAATGTTTATTTTGAGAGAAAGAGAGAATGTGTGAGCAGGGAAGGGGCAGAGAGAGAGAGAGAGGGAGAGAATCCCAAGTAGGCTATGCTCTGTCAGCACAGAGCCTGATGTGGGCCTCAGTCTCACGAACCACAAGATCATGACCTGAGCTGAAATCAAGAGTCGAACACTTAACTGACTGAGCCACCCAGGTGCCCCTATCCAGTGAACTTCAGAAATTTAAATGATTTAAAAAAAAAAAAAAACAAAAAGTCCTCCATGGAAAAATTGATTCTGTGTTTTATGGAACAGTGAGAACATGATTCATTTTATAGTGAATTTATTCTGATTTCTGTTTTGAAATAATTGGATAAATGAACTTTGCATATAAGAGTGTCTCCATATTTTAAACTGTGAGACTCACTGTATAAAAAATACTGGTTTATCCCTACACGATAATGTTTGTACTCTTGTCATAACTACATGGTGCTGTTTATACATTTATGTGAATTTGCCACAGATTGATGGAGATAATATACCAGTGCATGAGGATTCAAAGAACCTTAGTGGTAACTTTGCATTTTTATGTGCTGGGAACCATTGGTACAATACTGGTTTATAAACCTGGAGAGCACATTAAAGTGTAGATTCTCAAACTCCTGCTCAGATAATCTGATTCATTAGTTTTGTGGTAAGGCCCAGGTAACTACATTTTATACAGGAATCCTAGCACTTACAATGCAAGTGGTTTAGAAAGGAAGTTTGGTCCTAGTTTAGACCTAAGTACTTGCATATACTGTCTTGATTTTCAAGAATGAGGGATCTTGGATATTGTTATGCTGTGGCTGTCACTCTGAGATAGTCTCTTTCATCTGTCCTTTCCCACTTCCTCTTTTCCTTTGTCCTTTTCTTTTCTGTACCAGAATTTTCATTGTTATCCACTGCAGTATTGGATTTGAAAAGTAACTCTTAAGTTTTGGAACTTTTAGTTTGTGCATAAATCAATGGTCAGTTTGTTGTCTTCACAAAATATTTATTATTATATTACCAGTGAAATTTCAAGTAAAATTTTAGTCAACCCAAAGTTTCAGGTGGATATTGCAGAGTTAGTTTAGCTATAAAAGCTGATAATTGTATCCATTCTCATAAGGGTATTTAAAGAATTCTCCATAGCAATAATTAAGTATAGTTAGGATATTGTCGACTGTAGGGCTTGCCTTCCTGAGTGTGCTCCCTGGACCAGTAGTATTGCATCACCTGGGAGCTTGTTGAAGTGCAGAGTCTCAGAACCCATCCCAGAACTGTCCAATCAGAATCTGAATTTTAATAAATCCCAGCTCACTGGAATGCACTTTTAATTTGAGAAGCACTGTCCTAGGGTGCTTTCACTTGGAGCTTTTTGCTTCATTCTGAAGTTATACTTCATTTTTAGGAACGTCTAATTATATTTGGATTTTCTTTGCGTACCCTGCAATGTCTTAGGACTCAAATGAGACCCGCAGAATTTATCCATAGGGTTTTTTAAACATGAAGGGTATAGTCCTAGGAATGCTTAAAATGCCTGAAAAAACAGATTGGGTTCCTAATAGTATATGCTTGATTGCTAAGAATCAGAGGATAGGGAGACAACTTACAAAAATTGAGAAGTTCCCAGCTGATCAAGTGCCTGTGGTACGCAGTTTAAGAGCAGGGCAAGATAATCACTACTAGGGAGTTAGGGGACAAGCCTGCCTCTGCAAGAGTCAGAGCCTTTGCTCTCGCGTTCCCCCTGTCTGGTGTGTCCTTCCCCAGGTATCCCTTCCCTGCCTCCTTCGAGTCTTTTCTCACCTGATACTTATGAGTCTATTTATTACTGTCACTTGTGCCCACACCCTTAATTCTTTTTACCCCACACTGCACTTTTCTCTACGGCTTTATTTTTAACATGCTCTATATATTTCTCATTATGCTTATTGCTTTTTTTGTTTGTTTTTCCATGCCAGCATATAAACTCCAAGAAGGCAAGACCCTTCATTTTGTTTGATGTTGCCTGCCCATTGTCTAGAATAGTGCCTGGCACATACTAGATCACAGATATCTATTGGATAAAATAATATACTCTGTCATTAAGGCTTTTAATTTAATAGAGGAATATCTGTGTCTTTCTGTGTATATGTGAATGATAAAATAACTACAAAGTAGTATGAGAAATGAACAGTAATGTAATAAATTATTGCTATTGAGAAGTAAGATTTACCTATTTTATGAATAAATAGCCGTTTGCAATATATTTCCCATATGTATGTTTGGAGGAAGTCTGCCAAATGTGTCTCTTTTTAGTAAGCTGGGTTTTAGTTCAGGTCCAGTATGTTACAAGTTGAAGACAACTGGGTATTTAAATAAACCAAACTAAGTTATTTATTAGGTTAATTGTGTTTGTGATATTTAGCAGTGAGAGGATTTGTTAAGCTTGCCTTGTAGCAACAAGTATCTATTAAGCTCAGGACTCACCCCCTAATACTTATAAAAATGAACTCTGAATCTAATATTTTTCAAAAAGGCTGTTGCTGTGTTTAATTTTATTTATACTGTTACCATTTTTTTTTTAATTTAAAGACCGTTTTTATTTTATTTTATTTTTTGTTTCATCTTATTTTTACAGACAGGCTCGAGGAGAGAGCATCCTCAGATAAGAATGTAGACCCACTTTCTGCTCCACATAACCATCCTCCAGAAGATCCTTTTGGTTCTGTTCCTTTCATTTCTCACCCAGGCAAGTTACATATGTAACATCATCATTATCACTAAAAAATACACATAAGAACAACGATAATAAAAATAACAAAAAACATTTTCTTAATATAAAGCCAAAGTAAGAATTAGGTGTTAGTTATAGAAAATAGCAAATTATCTTTACCTTTGCCATTCTAGTCTTCCTGATGTCATTCTTTCCATTGGGATGTTCAGTTGTGCTTTTTGCCAATGTAGAAAAATGCTGATTTACATAGTAGAACCATAACTGTTTCTTCTTATCTTTATTGTTGGATACCATTGAAAACAGTTCATGTATAACATCTCTCTCCTTTTTATGTATTTAAAATACATTCAAAGATATTTTTATACTCAGCTTTTGCTTAAAAACCCTGTGTTTTCCTAAGTTTATACATGCTTTTTTTTTTTAGCTGTGTTTAAAAAGTATTACTGATTTTGTACTTGTCACAGTAATTTGGTGACAAATTACTCTTTTCTTCTTTTTTCCTTTAATTTTAATTTAGAATTTAAATACTGTTATTGCCAGCAATAAATATCTGTAGTAATATTTTCCAAGTAATTCCCCAGTTAACACTGTCGAAGATACTAGGATAGAATAAGATCCCACTTTGGCATAAATGGATTTGTGTGTGTGTTCATAGTGGAAAAAAAAAAAGAGTTTGGTGATAGAAAAGAGAAATATATTAGAAGAAATAATGCCTTTTTAGAAGGTAAAGCTTTTGTTTACTATATTCAAGGTAACTGTCAGCCATGTTCTTGCATTCTTTTCCTTGTATTTTTCACTCAGGCAAGTTACATATATGTAATAACATCATTGCTACCATTTAAACATTTAAACATGCACACAAGTGGGGCGCCTGGGTGGCTCAGTCAGTTGAGCATCTGACTTTGGCTCAGGTCATGATCTCGCGGTTCGTGAGTTCGAGCCCCACATCGGGCTCTGTGCTGACAGCTCAGAGCCTGGAGCCTGCTTCAGATTCTGTGTCCCCCTCTCTCTCCGCCCCACCCCTGCTTGTGCTCTATGTCTTTTAAAAATGAATAAACATAAAAAAAATTTAAACATGCACACAAGTGAGAACAACAACAAAAGAAACACCTTATAAACAAAAGAAAAATTTTAATTGTAAGTTTAATAAGAAATAGGTGTTCAGGATTTCTGATGAATATATTGAGGCGGTGTTAATACCTTTCAACATTTAGATTTGGTTTTCCAGAACATGCAGCACAATAATTAGGAGTTTCTACATACTTTCATGTTCTCTGTTTTACTCTGTGACATTTAGAAAACAGTCCATACCCAGTTTCTGTTTCTTTCAAATTACCTTTTTAATGAATGACACGACATTAATTGGGGAAGACAGTTTATAGTTTCTACTTAACATGCACATATGTACTCCCTCACACCCCAGATACCCTAGGTCATAAAGATGTTGTTACTCTTTCCAAACACATTATAATATCTCAAAATGGTCATTACAAGATGTCAAGAACCTAGGTCTTAAACTGTTTGTGGTAGAAATGGTTTCAGTACTGTTAGCTCTTTTCCACACCCTAGAAGGAGTTCTGTAATCCCTTTCAAGTTTGCACGTAGCTGTGCAACTTCTTTTTTCTTTAAGAGCTTCTGAAAGAAACCTGGTGAAATGGACTAGAATCAGGGACTAGAGTAAGCCCCAGTAGTTTGCCTTTTCCCTGGGCACCCTTATTTTGGGGTTGGCCTAGGATTTTTGTCGTTAGAAATATGCTCACAGATTTGAGCTTGATTGCTGCTGGTGTTATTTGTTTTCTTTTCACTGTGGGCATTTAATTCCTCTGTTATGTTATAAGCTTATCAAGGGGTGTGTAAAATGAATTGTCTATCTTTGAATCCTGCCTAGTAGCCAACCCAGTAATTATCTAATAATATTCATTGGATGTATGAAAAAATTCGGGCTATTCCTAAAAATTCAGACTCCTAAGTATTAAGATAGTGATCTTAAAAAATGATCTTTGCTATAAAGGCTATAAATGCTACCACTACTTTAAAAAGTTGGATTTAACAAGGTTTATAATGAAAAAAAAAATTCACTTCTCTGTCTGCTGTGTCCCTGTCCCTTTTTCCTGTTTAGACTCCTCAGAGATAATTTTTTCACTTCTGGTACTTTAATATATCATACTTACTCTGCTATTTCTTACGTTTTACCTCCAATTGTAGATAGTATGTGTGGACTTCCTAAAACCCTACTCTACCCTCCCCCCAAACACACACAATCACACACACGTTTTGTTCCCCCTAGCCTTCCAGTACAGCTTTGACAAAGTTGTTGGTTGTCAGTGTTCAGTGTGTACATTTTTTGAATATGTAAATATTTGTTACCAATGTTCCAGTGTACCATGATTACATTTCCTTTCTTCTATGCGGTTTTTGTTTTTTCTGGAGTTAATTATAATTACATTTATAAAAATTTCTGTTTTTATTTCTTTATTGTTTTATGTACCCTGTCATCGATTCATCTCCATTTAGAAATATGAATTTCTTCCCATTTTAAGGTGGCTACCATTTTCATTTTTACCTGGTTACCTCTCATGGAGCTCTGCAATCTGAATTGGTTGCTTCCTATAACTTACCATCCTAGTATTTTCTTCTACGCTCCAGACTTCTGGGCATTCCTGGGTCTCCTCTCTTTTCTTTCTTTGTTAGTAAAGCAACTCCTCTACTAGTTTCTTGAGAAAGTATGCATGGGAGGAAAAGTTTTAAACTTTGCTGCCTAAAAATATATTTTTTTCTGCACAAGCACTTCACTGATAATTTGGCTGGGTAAATAATTTTGTGTTGGACGTAATTTTCCCTATGAATTTTTGAGGCATTGCTTCATTGTATTCCAGCTTTAAAAAAAAAAAAAAAGGCTTCAACTAGAGGAATATTCTCCATGCCCTACCCTTTATTATTTAGAGTCCAAAGTACCCTTTTTGCCCCTATTTTTTAAATAGCTGCATGTATTACAGATCTGGTACAGTCAGTTGGCCTCCCTTAGTTTGTTCACATAGATACATCTTTCTGATTTGGCGCCTTAGTTTATGCTTTCAGACTTTTTGGAAGCTTAAGATAACATTTTGATAGACCATTCTGAAATGATTGAAATCTAGCTTTTCTTTTTATTTTTAAACATTTCCTTATGGGCCAAATTAAATTTTATAAATATCAATTTATGCAGAGGTCAAATAATTATTTCAAGAATATATTTGGTGCTGTGTATAAGGATAATATCTTCTTCCATAAGTTGATATTTTAATTATGGAATTATATTTACTTTTTATGTCAGGTTACTAAACTATTAGTAGTGTGGTATATCATAATTATAATTTAAAAAGTTCTAGGTATAAATGTTAGTTCTATTACAGATTAACCATGTGATATTGGGTGTTGCCTCATTTCTTGGAGGGGGTCTGTATCTTAAACTGGAGATAATAAAGGGGTGCCTGGGTAGCTCAGGCCGGGTGGCTCCCGGTTCGTGGGTTCAAGCCCCACGTCGGGCTCTGTGCTGACAGCTCAGAGCCTGGAGCCTGTTTCAGATTCTGTGTGTCCCTCTCTCTTTGCCCCTCCCTGTTCATACTCATATCTCCCTCTCTCAAAAATAAACAAACATTAAAAAACATTAAAAAAAAACCCTGGGGATAATAGTGGCTACTTGATGAGATTATTGAAAGAATTAAAGAAGAGAATGTTATACAAAGCACATTCTCAGCATTGTTGTTATTGTGGCTGTTGTTGGTAGTGTTATTAAATAATATTTTTACTACTTACCAAAAGTCAAAATCTTAGTGTTAAATAAGTTGTAGCTGCTATCCAGCTAGTAGTAGTACAGAGTTCCAGTAATAGTAAACTAGTATTCTCTTAACCACTGGTACCTTTAAATATAGTGTAGAATCTGAAACTTTTCACTACCAAGAGCTGTTTCAATCCTGCTATTTCTGTTTTTATTAAAGCATTAATTACCAGTATTCACTATAGTGTACTCATAAAAATCGTATTCAAAGCATAGTATTCATTTCCCTCTCAAACCCACACACCCATCCATCTCCCTGAGGCATCATTTTTTTTAACTTTTTCTTTTTTTTGTGTGTTTATTTATTTTTGACAGACAGAAAGAGAGACAGAGCACGAGTGGGGGAGGGGCAGAGAGAGAGGGAGACACAGAATCTGAAGCAGGCTCCAGGCTCTGAGCTGTCAGCACAGAGCCCAACACGGGGCTCGAACTCACAGACCATGAGATCGTGACCTGAGCCGAAGTCAGACACTCAACCGACTGAGCCACCTAGGCACCCCTCCCTAAGGCATCATTTTAGTTAGTCTGTATACCAACAAAGGATGTGTGGCTCTGTGAATTAAAGTGTGGACTGCCTAATTTTAATAAATACAACTTCTGAAATATATAGTATTTGAAGAATTTTGTTGACATATAGGCTATATTAATTAAGTCACTGAAATTTTAGATTTCTTACATTGCATTGCATTTTTAATTAGGTTTGGTGAACTTAGTCTTCCAAGTCTCAGATCTACCTCATGGTTCTCATTATCTAATAAGAGGTTAAATTGAGTTTAGGGTTGGGAAAGCCACATTATTTATAGCAAATATTTCTTGGGACATAAACTATTAACAGGTTGTCAGTTCAAATGCTAGGTCATTTTATAAGTGATGATATGCAGGTATTTCTTATATTTTTAGATTCTAGTAGGTAATTCTAGAAGATCAAGAATTTTGTTGTTTCAGGATGTCAGCAATAATGGCTACTATTTATTGAATTCTCTTTCATACATATAGTGGAGACAGGCTCAGAGAGCATCAATGATCTGGTTAAGGTCAGATAGTTTATAAGTAGGAATCCAGCTCTGTCTGCTTCTAAACTCTCTTCTGTAAATAGCAGCTGAACAAATAAAAATGGTAAGTGGCTTGTTTCAAATAGCAATTTACAATATCACTAACATAATAGAAATGTCAGTTTTACAGCATTTTTAATCTGGCTGGGAAATACTAGCCACAGTTCACAACTAGCATGATTCTCTTTTTATACTTAAGCCTTGTCACTTGGCCTGTCTTCAGAGAAACAGTACAGATTTTTGATAAAGCCTCTAATCCACTAATCCTTGGGCCTGGAATGGCACATTGGTAGGAAATGATGGCAGGCAGTGTGCTACCAATTCAAAGTGAGCTTTAAAGTCTTATAGCCCCTCCCTTGTACCCGAAGTGATGAGACAACAGAAGGCATGTAATTACAATAGCAGTTTCAAGCCATTCATCCTCTATAATCTGATAGCAAAGGAAAGAACATCAAAATAAAATTTCCTTGAAACTAGAAGCTTCTTATATGATTAAAAATGTACCACCTGTTTTATAACTAAAAGCTGTCCTCTGAAAGATGGAAACCTGATTAGAAGAGTGATAATATGAATAGTATGATGCAGACATGCCCCCTCTACACATTTTTTGACATTTGAATTTTTTGATAACATTTATGAAGATTCATTTATGTGGTTCAAGAATACTTTATTTGCAATATTTCTTTAAAATAGGATACCATAACAAATACGTGAAAATATTAAAACTGACTACAAATTTTAGCTTTTGAGTTTGAAATCTTTTCTTGGACTGTGCAAGACTATGTGTTTGAAATTTTAACATCTGGAAATTTCTGTTTATAAAAACTCAAGCATGGAATGGATAATTAATTCATGTTCTTAAGTTCATTTGGTGAGTTAGGCCTGTTCTTTAGAACTCCCAGTTGTTTTTACCAGGTTACTCATTTTCCAGATCACTAGCATCAGGATTAGTAGGTGAGTTGCACAACTGTTAAAATGAATGATAAGCTTCTTGAAGCCAGGAATTGCTTTATTTATCTTTGTATGCCATACAGTACCTTGATGAATGAGTTCATTACTTTAGTAATCTAATGTAATCTCTTTTCACACACACACACACACACACACACACACACACACACACACACACACACGTGACCTAATATTTAATGAGCTTTTACTAAATAAAATGAATATTATTTAATGTTTAGCTCTGTCAGGTAAGTTCCATTATTGTTCTTATTTTATAGATGATGAAATTGAGGCTTTTTTGGATGTTTATCTTTTGTGCATTTTGTAAAGTTGAGTGTTCATTTGGTGATAAAGTCTTATAGTATTTCTAGATCTTAAACCTACAGACTATAAAATACTCAACACAAGATACTTACTGTACAGTTCAACAAAACACTATTTGCTGAAGTAGAAACAGTATGGTGCTTTTTTTTTCTTTCTTTACTTCTTAGACATAGCTTTGTAAAAGAGATGCAAAAGAAATTCAAGACAAGTCTGTGGTTGTATTTTGTCGGGGGTTTATTATAAGCTATATTGAATATTTGCTGGTGATGATATTCTACTGGTAGTTTAACTGAGGAATTTACAGATGAGGGTTTTAAGCTAGTGTCATCAGCAGAGAAGTCAATATGGCCTTCATGTGTATAGCCTTAAACTTGGCAAGTTATTCAACTTTCTCCTCATTTCAAATTCGTCATGTATAAAAAGACTACATCTCTAAAAATCCCTTCTTGTTTTTTGTTTTAAGATATAGTTGAAGATATGAAATAGGATTAAGGTCACCAAAAGAAAGAAATGGAAAGAGAAAGGGAAAAGCCAAGTCATGAGCACTGGATAGTAATAATATCTTTGAAATGGTAGGAAGTTGTGACAGTGATCTGACATGGAGAGATCAAGGGAACATTTCTGAAGATGTAGTTAATAAGGTTGAAGGGGAAAGATCATAGCAAGCCTTACAAAAGCACGTTTACACTAATGTTGTGGGAGCCTAATGGTGGGGCGTTAAGAGAGACTATGAAAAACCCTTGGCACAGCATTTGTGCACTTGATGGTATTAGTTACCATCCTCTCTGATTAATTTCTCAGTACCAGTGGAAGCATATGGCAGGCCCCATAAATAATCATAAAATGATGGTGTTCTACATCAGCAATAATAATCCAGCCCTTTACTGAGTACGTACAACATGCCAGTGGTGTTGTACGCACTTCACCTGTGTTCGCACTTTAATCCTTGATGCAACTCTCCGAAGCAAGTACGATTGCTTTCCCTACTTTACAGATGGAGAGTTAGACAGGAATGCAGGGTTCCAAGTCATCAAAGGACACTTTCATTTCGTATCCTCTGCCAGTGAAGGAAGGGAAGTATGCTATATATTTTTATGTAAATAGTTACCAAATGGTCCATTTGGTATTTAGATATTTAGTAAATGCTTTTTATGGACAGTACTGAATAATTGAAGCACTGTTTTAGTTAGCTCTGAACTATTATCTTAAAATTGTATATGATGTATAGTAGCGAGTGAGAATAACTTTAATCAGCAGAATTTTGCGTGTAAATAAGTACTAATTCTCTTGACACTTTAGTGATTTCCATTGTTGTAACTTTTTTCCCCAACACTTTACTTGGAATTTCTCTGAGAGACCATTTATGTGACATATAAGAGAATTTAAGACTTCATAACCCTTTATGGCTGTTCTTAATAATGTATCCAGATCTACACCATCTTAGTCATTCCCTTTATTTTCAGGATTTGGCTCTGATTGGATTCTGGCTGTTTGCAGCAATCAGACCAACCTCAAAAGATAAGGATCACTCAAAAAGCTGTAATTTTTATAGTTTGTATTTCAGAGACACAAAGCAGAAATAATATCCTGACCAGGAGCCATCAAAATATTCTACTTGTTTTAGCTTGAGAAGAAAGCCCTACTTAGAGCCAAAAATAAAAGTTGGTCAGTGTTCTCTTTTGAGAAAATTTACAGTATTTTACCAAAATCAATTAATAGAAAAAGGTAACTGAGGTATGATCCTGGGCACATATTAGAGATTTGTTTATGCTTTAACTACATGTTCCTAGTGCTTATTCTAAATACTATAGCTCCCCTTCCACCCACTTGAAAAACAGCCATTTTTTTAATGTTAATAATACACATCTCTACAAATATAGGGATTATTAGGATTTAGGATATATTGGATTATAAGGAAACATATTTAGGCTATGCTTTTGGGAAATTAAGCAGTGAAATAATCCCGATTTAAATTTCATAGTAAATCACATGTGGAATATTTGCTGGAATATTGCTGGAATCACATGTGGAATATTGTTACTGGAAGATGCAATCTGGCCTTGGGAGCAAACAGTAGGAATATCTGAATTCTTTTTGTTTAATTACAAGAATCTGTTTAGGCAAAGAAATAGATTTTAACAGTTGATGGCACTTAGCTATGAAGTCACATTTTAAAGTATTATATATTGTACAGTTGATAACCAACTTTACAGCTGGTAGTAATTATTTTCACTGTCTTTTATGCGTATGGAGTAGGACTAAATCCTTAGAATATATTGAAATAATTTTTAATTTTGTATAATTACCATTTCTTTCTCAGTTCGTGTATAGTTTCACAGTGAAGAGGGGACGATGAAGTAGGTCAGTTTTACTGCAGAAAGTGAAGCCTTATTTAGGATTGCTGTAACTTCCAGCCTGGAATTTAACTTTTCCTGAGTAGGTGGTGCTGGGGGAAGATGACCCCATGTGTTTAAATTGTGTTTTTATGATGCTTAACATTTACGTTGCTCTTAGTATGCTGCATATGATTCTCTTGTGAGAATGTGGGAGAAAAAGGAATTTGGATAAATATCCTTGTTTATTTTTAGTATTATAAAGGGGAGACCAGTAAAGAAATAAAACCAGTCTGTTTATAACAACAGAAAACTTCCCCAGTTGCCCATACTCTTCAGGGATGTAATCTGAAACCACAAAGATGGTATACGTAGATCGTTGTGTGTGACTTTTCTTGGTCTTTTTGAAAGTAGTTTTTTCAAATTCTTATATTATGTACCCAACTACAGCTATTTAAAAATCAGGGATATAGTTTCCAGGATTTGGTATGCACCCTTGTGTGTGGATATACATTTGTTTGCCTTATTTTTTTTTGGCCATTTTTTTAAAAGTAATCTCTACACCTGGTGTGGGGGTTGAACTCATGACCCTGAGATCAAGAGTCATGTGCTGTCCCCACTAAGCCAGTCAGGTGCCCCTTTTCTGGCCATTTCTAAAGTGGGCCTTAACTCTTCTTGAATTAGCCACAGAATTGCACTTGTCTCCACCTCCCTTGTGTTTAGTTTCACTGTCAAGCACTGAGTCCAGAAAAGATGCTAGAAGGTTGGAATGTGGTGGATGAGGTATTTGAGTGTAGCCTTGTTCTGGAGGTGGTGATGATAGTTTACTATGGAGTGTTCATTTTGTGTTGGGCATTCTTCAGTCTTTTCTTTACAACAGTCCTAAGAAGAAGAACCTATTATTGTCATATTATTCTCTTGTAATATGATAATTTATATATTTTCTCATGTGTGAAGGTACAGACTAGAGTATTTAGCTATGATCTTGTCAGAGATTGACACTGGGTTAACTTTGTTAGTTGTGTATTGATTATGTATAATGAGGGAGTAACAGTAAATCCATAAAGTGAAATTGAGAGGAGAATGTCCTTTTTTTTTTCCCCCTCTCAAGGAAAAAGTGCATGATCATTGTTCTATTTGAAATGCTGAAAAGCTAGAAACAACCCAAAAGTTCCATAGGTAAATGTTAAATCTTAAAATGTTCTCTGTACAATATTTTATGCTTCAGAATTAGTAGTGACTATATTGATACCTGTAAAGATGCATTTAAAATGGTAAATGAAAAGCCCCACAAATTTATATTCACACTGACAATCTAAAAAATAGATCTATATATAGCACTTTATTACCAAGAAATCTGTATCTCTGTGAATACAACTTTGAGAAGCGGACAGTGCAGACAGAATGAGTAGGAAGTGACAGTTGTGTTTTGGAAAGCACTAGTGGCCAATTAGGTAAAGGAAAACAGTTAATTTAGAAGACTGGGATTAAAATAGAAGAATAGCAAAAATAAAGTTGGGGCGCCTGGGTGGCTCAGTCGGTTGGACATCTGACTTTGGCTCAGGTCTTGATCTCACGGTTTGTGGCTTCAAGCTCTGCGTCAGGCTCTGTGCTGACAGCTCAGACTCTGTGTCTCTGTCTCTGTCTGTTTCTCTGTCCCTCCCCCACTCGTGCGTTCTCTTTCTCTCTCTCTCAAAAATAAATAAACTGCCCAAAAAAAAGGTCAATCAAAGGACTCTGTCCTTTTAAATTTTGTAAATTGTCCTTGTTAAATTTTCCAGAAAATCTTTAGGAATGACACTCTGTGCCCTAGAAATGGAATTTCCCAGAGAAATTGTAGAAGTAGTATTTTCCCAGAGTGCATTTTGCAAAATTGTTTATGAAGTTAATAGTGTTACTTGTGAATACAAGTGTTTGTAGTGAAGCAAATTTGGGAAATCCTGGTTTCATAAGATTAAGCAGATTCTTTTGCATAGGACTTATCAGCACCCTTAATGAGCATTTTCCAAGTGGAGGCACATTATATAGTGTAGCATTTTATAAACTCAGGTACCTGGGACCACAGAGCTGTTTAGTTCTTATTATAGGAATAACGTTCTGCAGAATATACTTTAGGAAGCATTCTGGAGTGTTGCTGGAGGTGTCCCTGAGCAGGCATGAGGGGGTACACGTTGTGGCTCTCTCTGGATGGGTAAGGAGCTTGAGGTAGTAAGTTAAACTGTATCTTAGAGGAACTGTCCCAAAGCGAGGAATGATTATAAATCTTTGCTGTTACATTTTTTGCTTTTGAATAAAAATTCATGAAAATGAATTCTACAGCTAATCTAAAAGTAATCTTTGTTTTTAATGTCAGAAGTAAGCTCTGTGGAGGAGAAGTCAAACTTGAGAATCTGCATTTAATTTGGTTTTAATCTCTTAGCATCTAAGATAAGCCTATTATAAATTTGTAAAGATACAACATTTAGCTCTTGGCTTGTTCCATAGAACTGGCAGATGAATAATGGATGAAGATTATTATACTTAAGTAGAACCTGATGGAATTCTCCGTGTCTTCTTTCCCCCTCCTCCTCAGCCCTACTCCTCACTTGAAGGTTGCCGACAAAGTGCATGTGCCAGCCAGAGCCAGTGGCCTTTGTCTGTCCTCAGTTCATTGCAGCTCTCTGCCTCACCCAACCCAGTTGTCTACTCTGTCTCCGGAAGCACTCCTCTCTTGGCTTCTGTGACATTGCGCTCACCTGGTTTTGGGTCCTTCTCTCTGTACTCTGCATGTAGCTTTGCAGGTTCCTCTGCTTACCTCCAAATGTATTAGACCTGAGGGCTCAGTGTTGGGTCCCCTTTTCCTGCTTTGTACTCACTTCCTAAATGATTTCCTTCAGACTTGTAACCCTCTCTACTTACCCCTCTGGAGGTGAGGACTCCCAAATCTCATCTCCAGTCAAAAACTAACCATTGTACTTAAATGCTTCACAGGTAACTCAAACTTTGTGTTCAAAACTAAATTAAAAAAAAATTTTTTTTTAATGTTTATTTATTTCTGAGACAGGGACAGAGCATCAGTGGGGGAGGGGTAGAGAGAGAGGAAGACCCAGAATCCGAAGCAGGCTCCAGGCTCTGAGCTATCAGCACAGACCCTGATGCGGGGCTCGAACTCACGAACTGCGAGATCATGACCTGAGCCGAAGTCGGACACTCAACCAACTGAGCCACGCAGGCACCCCAAAACTAAATTCTTGAAATCTTCCTCTACTTTCCAACTTATTCTTTACTCACTCTTCTGTCTGCATTAATGGCGCTACCATCCTTCCAGAGTTTCCCTCCTCAATCTCTAATTCTTCACTTCTACTTGCCCGGCCCCCACTGTCATCCAGGCCACCAGAATCTCTGGCTTTATTTCTACAGTTTCCTCTTCCCTGATCTCCTCACTTTTATACCTCTCTCTTCAGCCTTTTTTTCTACCCAGTGGTCAGTTATGTTTCAAATATAAATCTGAACATGACACCCATTTTAAATAAAGCCTTGTAATGGCTTCCCCATTACACACTGAACTTAGCACAAAATCCAGACTCCTTATAATGGCCTTAAAGGGACGTTCACAGGTTGGTCCTTCCCCTCTCTTTCCTACCTCATCTTGTATGGTAGTCTTGCCACTGTACTCCAGCTACACTGACCTATTTTCAGTTCCCCAAACATGCCAACTCTTTCTGCATTGGCCTTCACACATGCCATAGCTTTTCCTTGGAGCAGCTTTTTGCCTGTCCTTTGCATAGCTGGCTCATTAAGGACCATCCTCCTTAGGGGAAGCCTTTGCTGACTGTAGGTTTATGTATCCCTCCCCCCTCCCCCGTCCCCATGACTTGCACCACTGCTCTGTTATTTCAGAGAGCCCGTCACAATTTGTTTATTTATACTCTCCCACACTTGATTATAAACTCTTGAAGGCAGAGACTGTACTTATTTTATTCATTAATGTATGATCAGCATATAGCATGTAGGAAAGTGCCCTATAAAAATGTATTGTTAAATTAAAAATGCAGTGACTGAGTGTAAAGAGTTCATTTTTTTAATGTTACTTTCTTTATTGTGTTCTGAGTATACTGAGTATGTGTCTATAGCTATGAGCTCAGAGTAGTCACTTATTGTTTCATTCAACAAATATTGATTCAACACTTGCTAGGGTAGAAAGGAATGATAAATGAGGTAAATGATAAATAGGACTGTGTCTAAGAGCTCATAATCAAGTAGGGAAAACAGACAAGTAAACCAATAATTATAATACAGTACAGTAGCTGCTACAATTTAGGCTTGTACTGAGTTCATTAGGACCCCCAAATATGGGTATTTTTCAAGGGGTGTCTTTGAAGGGCTCTGGCATGGAATATAGCCAGGACCACTAGGCAAGTCAGATAGGAGCAGGAAACTAGAAGGATGTTTTTACCAAGAGGTTGTATGAGATGTTAAAACAGCAGGAAACCCAAATCTATTAGGTTCTGCAGTTTCTGATAGCAAACATTAAGAGGTTGGATAGCAAGATATCCCAAAAACTTTTTAAAAATTTGAATCTGTTCCTGAGTTTGAGTAGGGACAAGCTGGGTGTGGCAATAATGAAGAATACCCATGAAGAATACATCAGGGTCTGAGGCTAAAGATGTGGTAGGACAGAATCCAGATTGAGAAGGACACCCTGTGCTGGGCTAAGGGTTGGGACTTCAGAGAGCCCCTGAACAGTTTTAAGCTGAGCTATGTAATGTTTCAGAAAAGTCATTCTGGTGGCACTGGAGAGGAGCGGTCTGATGGACATGGTACTGGAGACAGACAGACAAGGATAGAGGAAATTAAATAGACAACTGGCAGAGGAAGAGGAAGGAACAGATATAAGAGAATTTAAAAACACTGGTGAGGAAGGAAGATGATTTCCAGATTTTTGCTGATTTGCAGAACTAGTTGACAGAAGTATTGTTCATTAATTCAGAGGGAAGGGTGAGGAGCACATTTTAAGAGGAAAGATCTCTCTTTTGAATTATTGAATTTGAAGTAATGGTACGATATATATTCCCAACTATTAGATGACTGAGTATTCATGGTCACTATTAGAGATTCAGTCATGATGGTGTATGTGGCAATTAACATACAACTATTTAAGAACATGGGAAGACACGCAGAGGAAAAAAGCCGAGGACAGAATCCTGGGGAACATACATGTATACAGAGATGTTAGTGAAAGAGAAGTCTCTACAAATATGACCAAGAAGGAACAGTTAGAGAGGTGGGAAGACAACGGTGCTGATTTTCAAAGAGAAGGTAAGAACTCAGAGGTGTCATATACCATAGGGACCATGTTAGTAACAGGAGAGTAATGGTCCTTCCATTGTAAGCTGATTAGTTTTCTTGGCTACAGACTATACTTCCAACCCTAATTATTTTGAAAATATCTGATCTTAGTCAAAGGAAGGGAAGGGATGATTGGTTATGTGGTTATATCAGTTCAGATTGATCCCTCCCTCTGGAAAATCAATTAAATACACTACTGTATTGGGAGGGCATTATATTTTCATGTAACAAATACACTCTTTGTTATATACCAGACATTGAAATTGTAAAGCACTATATTTATTTGATGCAGTTTCACTACCCGTCATACAGTGAACATACTGATAGTTTTTTCTTTTTTTAAGATAGCATGCTTTTAATGTAATGTTTAGTAGTAAAGATATGATAGTTAAAGGAATATAGGTCATCTTGAGAAGGCAGGTGTCCTTGGTACACTCTCACTCAGTTCAGTACCCAGTCCTTGGCTTTGATCAGATTGTGGGGATGCACTCATGTTAGCCTATCTAATAAGATACTCGTTTATAAGGAAACCAGAATGCTAATTTAAAAAATTCCAGTGAAACATCTAACTGAGCAGACAAGCTATTCATGCTTGTTGATCTTTTTTGGGAAAATTTTATAATGGAGTAGAAATACAAGCAGGTAAATGTGGGATTCTGAGTAGAGGCGATTCGTTGAATAATCTTATTTTGAAGGTGAAGAAAATTGATCTGTGTTCTATATTCAGAGTACTCTTTGGGTACTGTAACTAAAACTTAGCTGGCATTGAGGGCCTATGAGTAGGTGGTGTGTAGGGTACAGAGACCAGGAAATCTCTCTGCACTAGAGGACTTAACCATCTAGTTGAGGACAAGTGCATTCCCTAAGCCTAATGACCAAAGAATTGATGCTATATCTTCCTCTAAGCGAACTGGTATGAGGGATTTGTAATGCTTCGTGTTAGTGCATACTGTTCAGTGCAAATGGTTCTTGAAATGTACTAGAAAGCTATAATAATTTTTCTTTGAACCTTCAGGTTCTCCGGAAAAGAAAACTGAACATTCATCTACGAATCAAGAAAATAGTTCTGCAAACCCCATCAAGAATAGAAAAGCAAGTCCAGTATCTAAAGACCACCGGACTGGAAAGAAAACCTCAGAGAATTCACTGGTACAGGGTCAAGTGCAAAAGCGGAATGATGAGTCTGAAAGTGATTTTGAGTCAGATCCTCCTTCTCCCAAGAGCAGTGAAGAGGAGGAACAGGAGGATGAGGAAGTTCTTCAGGGAGAGCAGGGAGATTTTAATGACGATGATACTGAACCAGAAAATCTGGGCCACAGGCCTCTCCTCATGGATTCTGAAGACGAGGAAGAAGAGAAACATAGCTCTGATTCTGATTATGAGCAGGCCAAAGTGAAGTACAGTGACGTGAGCCCTGTCTACAGAGACAAATCTGGCAGTGGATCAGCACCAGGTCCCACCGACACACTTCTCACCCCAACCCGGTTACCCTCCGATGTTGGAGTGGAGGCTCCCAAACTGGAATTTGATGTGTTCGGCGCTGTCCCCTTCTTTGCGGTGCGTCCTCAGCAGCCTCACCAAGGAGAGAATGAAAAGAACTTCTGTCAGCAGACCCTGTGTCCTGCTGTGGGTCTAGAGCAGGAGGAATTTGACGTGTTCACAAAGGCACCCTTTAGCAAGAAGGTCAGTGTACAAGACTGCCATGGAGTGGGTCCTGAGGCACATGCTCTCCCTGGTGGCCCCAAAAGTGTAGATATATTTGGCTCCACTCCATTTCAGCCTTTTCCCACATCAACAAGTAAAAGTGACAGCAGCGAGGACCTTTTTGGGCTTGTGCCCTTTGAGGAAATAACTGGGAGTCAACAGCAGAAAGTCAAGCAGCGGAGCTTACAGAAACTGTCTTCTCGCCAAAGGCGCACCAAGCAGGATCTGTCCAAAAGTAACGGGAAGCGGCATCATGGCACGCCAACCAGCACAAAGAAGACTGTGAAGCCTACCTACCGCACTCCAGAGAGGGCTCGCAGGCACAAAAAGGTGGGCCGCCGAGACTCTCAAAGCAGCAATGAATTTTTAACCATCTCGGACTCCAAGGAGAACATTAGTGTTGCACTGACCGACGGGAGAGACAGAGGGAACGGCCTGCAACCCGAGGAGAATCTGTTGGACCCCTTTGGTGCCAAGCCCTTCCATCCTCCAGATCTGCCATGGCACCCTCCACATCAGGGCCTGAGTGACATCCGTGCCGACCACAACCCCGTCCTGCCTGGGCGGCCACGACCGAGTTCTCTGCATGGCTCATTCCATAGTGCAGATGCGTTGAAAATGGATGATTTTGGTGCCGTGCCCTTTACAGAACTTGTGGTGCAAAGCATCGCTTCACATCAGTCCCAACAGTCCCAGTCAGTTGAATTAGACCCCTTTGGTGCTGCTCCATTTCCTTCTAAACAGTAGATACTTCCGACGGACTCTTGGCATTAACTCCTGTTTCAAAAAAGTATGAATAGTTTTATGAATTTGAAAGAAAATTTATTTGTATAGCTCTTTATATCATTCGTTCTTACAGGTCAATCAGAATAGGTGATTTTTAAATAAACCAAATAGTAAAAGGAAGCATCTCCACAGGGTAGTGACTTCCCATCTCTTCCACACAGGAGAAGGAGGAGCTCAACTGTTAGCTCTACCCCGGGTTTTGGCCACCAGACGTGACTGCACAGACATCCAGGGGAAGAACGTGCCGCCTTTCCAGTTGTGGAGCCACTGAAAAGGGACTGGAAAGGGGTGGCATTATTTTTATAACAGGATGTCACTTGTGTGTTCATTTCCCAGGCTCATGTCAGGATCCAGCATTTAAAACTAAGGTTATTTGTACATACATAGGTTGCATTTGTGGATTTTTTAAAGGTCTCTTCTGATTTCCACACAGTAAAAACAAACTCTGGTTCTCCTCAAGAATTGGAAAGTTATTATCTGGAGAGAGCAGAAATTTCAGTCTTTACACCTTTCTCAAAGAGCAGAGCCAGAAGTAACTGTTGTGCCTAAAACTGTTTCCTTTTAAAAAAACAAGTGCCATTAATAATGGAATATCTATACAGAAGCCTAGAACACAAACTAAAGAGTAGTAGCGGACGTGTGGAAAATGTAAAAGAAAACGATACAGAAGAGAGAAAAAACCTACTTCAGGAACACTTGATAATTCTTTTTGAATGGCTTCTTGTTCACAACTTTTACTGTCATGTCCCTAATAAAGCAGATTGTTGGAAAAATGGGGAGTGAGGACAAGGGTTGTAGTGAAATTTTACTTGAGGAAAAAATTATGTAGCTGAAACCCTGAGTTTTTAAGACGTTTACAGCGTAAAAATCATGTTGCATTTAATAATGTACTTTATTAAATTACCACCTTCACCAAATAGTCCCCAAGTCGTGAGCAACAATTTTCTAGGTAGGTTGGGAGGGTGGAGTAGTTTTAATGAAGTGCACGGAACAGTGAAACCCATGAAGCCTTATAGGCAGGACTCCCGCATCCTGCTGTAAGTACCTCTGCACTAGTACACAAGATCTTAAAGTGGCTAGACGGTATTAGACGAGGAGGAGCTAGCCTCTCAGTTCTGCTAGTTGATGTGTCTCTGGTGAAAAGAACACAGCTACCAAATTGCCTTTTTTTTTTTTCCCCCACCACAAATCCTAATTAGAAACTTGACATTTTATAGAAATTGTTTAAGAAGATAGAAATTACTATATGAATTACTGTGAATACAGTATCTGTGCTTCCTGTGTCTCCAGCTCTTTTAAGTTATAATGAACTGGCCTTCCCTATCAACATCTACAAGTTTCTAGAACCGTTAAAGCTATTTACAAAAAGGAGTGGAAACTCTTATTAACCGGCACTCTCCTTGATTGCTGTATTTTAAATGCGCTTTCTTTGAACCCAATTAAATGAGTAATATTATCTTAATTCTAGTACCCCAAATGGGATGAGCTGTTTGTCTGTTTTCTCAGTTCTAAACTTGGGAGGAAGCAAAGTATGTATGTAACTATATTCATTTTTTATTCTTTTTTAAATCAGATATAAATTTGTGGACAAACAGGGAAGCAATATGTGAATCTCCATGTAGCAGAGGCAGACCAAGCATTATATTACTGCTTAAGAGTTGTATTTTTAGAGCCCCAACTGCACCAATTACTTGTCCTTGTGCCAAAGGCAAATATTATGTTTGCACCTTTTTTTTCCCCCCTGATTCTCAGGTTGATTAATACTGCTAATGCAAATGCTCAAGTAGATGTTTTTCAAAACTTTACAAAGTAGACTCAAGTGATACTTTCTTTTAAAAGTGAAGAGTTGATGATTACACATAGTAAATTCATGAACTACAGTAGGTTTGTATCAAACAGAAGATTTTTTTTATGAAAATTTGTTGGTTGATGTGTACACAGTATGCTTTGACTATTTTAGTCTTTGGCCTTGGTCTCTGCTAGACCTCATAATGAGTTTCATAATTTAAAAGGGGGTAGTGGATGAATTAATGTAGTCTCCTTGGGATGTAACCATGAAATACTTCTGTCTGATATTGAGGCCTTGCTTACACTTGCTTTTCGATACACTGAATAATTTTAAGTGATCTGGACACTGATGTAGACACTTTGGGCTTATAAAATTGGATAAATTCTAAGGAAACAATTGTGACATTGTTTAAAATATTTCCATTCTTATGTTTATTATATCAGGGCCCAGTGACTTTCCTCTTTTGAGATGACAGCTCACAGGAAACAACAGGATTCAATAGGGGACCCGATGGGATAGAAATGGGGAGATTCCTTTGTGCTGAAGTAAAGGCATTTTCCCAAGGAGTACAGGATTAGGGTTATTTTCCGTTTTCCATCACGTCCTCCCACTACCGTTAGGATATAGGTCACTCCACATAGTGATGCCCAGGTAATTCCCTTATGAGAATTCTGCGAATGGAGCTCCCAAGGTATGTCAAAGAGCCTAACACATATACGTGGGACACAGCATTCAGTAAACGTTTGGGATGGTCCAATTCTTGTTTAAAAGAAGGAAAGTTGAAATTATTTTCCTGTTATTAATCAGGTGTCCTCTGTGCTTCTTTTGTATGTAAAATAGTCATAACTAAACCTGTAATACTTGAACATCACTAAGGGAAGTAAATTGTGAAGCTAGCAAAAATCTGAGGCCAAAGTTACTTCTGTCCTAACAGCTTTAATAATGCTTGTTGATTTTGAATAATCGTTTTAAAAGTGGACCATTTGCTTAATTATTTTAATATGACTTCAGCACAATGTTAGTGTTAAAAAAGATCAGCTTTTATGGCTTTAAAGAATGTATCTGCTGAGACACATAAGTTGCTTGGTGTATTAGGCGGAGGAGGAAAGGGTATAGGCTGGATGAAAATTTAACTGACTACAATATTTATTCAGAAGTATCAATTGGGAAATTGTGTAATTCTCCGACTGACCCACCCCATCCCTGCGCGCGTGCGCGTGTGTGTGTGTGTGTGTGTGTGTGTATGTGTGGGCACAGTAAGGACATTATTTGGAATTGTAGATAGACACACCTTCTGATCCCACCCTGTTTAGTGTTTAGCAGTGATAGATTGTCGTCATACTGTTGGCGGAAAATAGTAAGGTGGAGCCCACTCTGCTGCGCATCAGGCAGAGCAGTTTTCTTACTATTCGGCCACTCTGCTTCGTTTATTTTAGGTTTGGGTACTTCATTTAAGCATTGCTAGAAGGTACACAGGTATTAATATCACTAGTTCTGAGGAGTTTGGGTACATTTGTCTTAATACGTGTAGAATATACAGTACACTTTTTCTTCCTTTTAGCAAAATTCCTCATTTTTAGGTCTCATACTGAACTGACATATCTACTGTGAGAATAACAAATGTTTGAAAACTTTTATACATGGAGGTGTTTATATATTGAGAAAAATATATACACACACATGCATGCACATGTCACATCTCTCTGCTGTGGAGTTAATGTGAATTTCTCATTTTAAATGGAATTGCAACCACAATCATTAATACAAGAACATTCACTCCTAGGGAGGTGTTTTACAAAAGCCACTAAACGAAGGAGGTAGGCAGATGAAAATGCAAAGGGTCATCATTTGGGTTTTTTTTTTTTAATTTAAAAATCTATTGTGCTACTTTTGAAAGAATTGTTTTTATTACTACGCTCTTTTTGTGATGGAAAGGTCATCTAATAGTAAGTGTTATAGTAATAGTAAGCTACTTTTTAAATTGCTGGCAAACAGCTTTAAGTGCACTTTCTTTGATTACACTTCCATTTTTTGTTAAACTTGAATTTTCTGAAGCCTTTGATGTACCACTAAGCAAATAACTTTAACTTTTAATAAACCTGATTTATGTGTTTATTATATTTCTAATTGTTACCAAACATACTTTCTAAAGTAACTTCAATCCTCAGATATAGCTGGGAAACTGAGATAGAATCAGTTGCTTTTTTTTTTTTTCTTTTCTACATCTAATTAAGCACTAACTGATTTTACTGCTTTGTTGCCTTTACATTGCTTATTCTTATTGACTGAATTCTGTCCCTCATTCACTTTGTTTTGTTTGAAATTTAAAATTATTTTCTTACTGTATTTATCATACCTATTGTTTTAATAATCTGCTTTCTTTAAATGCAATAAATCCCAAATGGATTGCATATTCTTTATAATTAGTGATTTTGGTGTTTTTCATTGTTTGTCGTAAATGTTTTGGATGTAAACTTCTATTCAGTTTTCTTTTATTCACACTACAGACATTAAGCACCTATTATGCTCCAGCTAGTAGAATAGAAAAGGGAAAAGGGATTAGATCTCAATCCTTAGGGTAAAGCTCACAGTGTAATTTAAGAAAACCTGTTGTGACCTAGCATTTTTGCAGCAAAAACACCACATAGCACAATTTGTTCAGGCATTACAATTACTGATAATTATAATGAAGGTAAGGCAAAAACATGACTTTGAACTAGCTTTTGAATGTCTGACATTGTTTTTGCATTATGTATAATTTACTTAAGCTCCTTAGAAACTGGTAACATATAGAATTTAAAAACTCTTTGGTTAAATAAGATACTGTAATCCTTGATTATGTCAGAAAAGAGGCTTTGGCATGTTAAAGAGAAAACCTATTTATTGGATTGGTGGACTAAGTTTGGTGTTAAGATCACATTATCTTACATATTATTCCATAGTCTTTAGATTGGTGGCTTGTGGAAAGATCTATTTTATTATGAGCTGTTTTGGATGTAGTGAGATTTATCTAAAGTTATGTGGAAAAATAAGGGCTTTGTGTCTTTTTAATAAATGGCACACAGTGTGGATTGTACTACTGTTCAAATTCAGTTATAGTTAACTGCTTTAGAGAAAAGTCTATGCTGCAATTAGAGCTATTTATTTTGAATAGCTTATCCCTTTTTAAGGAAGTCCAGCTCTGGCATCGTGTGTGGGATGCAGGTAATTATTCTCATATTGAAGGCACGAGTTTTACATTGCACATTTAAAAATAGTTCGCTTTTGCTTCAGGTGATTGGCACTATTGAAATTACATGTATGTTCTGTAGTGTTTTTGATCCCAGACATATAAAGCAGCACTAGAGCTTTGGTGACAATAGCATTCCTGCCCTCCATGGATGGAATTTTCACTTTTCACAAGAGACCCCTGCTGCTGGTAGCTCTCCCTCATGAAAGTGTTTCCTTAAAGGTAGTTGCAGTTTTGGCTCCTTATCTCACCACCTCCTCAGAAGTCTGGTACAGAATTTTGGGGGACACTGGTATCCAGTAGCATCTGTACCTCTTTTTAATACAAACATAGTAATTGTGATAATGCGTATAAAAGACTTGTGTCCCTCCCCTGGTGGCTGATTCTTCACACATTTTGGCAGGGACGGGATTACCCAGGATGATGACTTCAGGTGGATACAGACCTACTCAGCTCAGCAACTGGCAGGGATCCAGAGGTGTAGACTTTGCCCCTTCATGTTTAGTACAGGGCAAAGATATCTCCAGGTAGGTACCTGCCAAATGGAGTTGCACACCTTTATGCCAGTCAGTCACAATCTTCAAATCGGTTACTTTGTCCAGGTGGGATGCCATAAGATGTGACAGTCCCTGAATTCTTCATTCCTGATTCTAAAATACGATTTTGAAGCTGTTACGTATTATAAAGAATGACAGGCAGCACTTAATATATTTAGTAAACCCAGTTTATTTACATAATACATATTTTGCCATGCAGCTTACTGAATTGCACTCAGTGTCATAACAAAAAAGACAAGCACTATCTTTTGAAAATGGCTTTATATAGAAAGATACTTGCCTCAAATTAGTCAACTACAACCTTATAAATCACTATAGACAATTTAAAACAGCCATGGATAATTTTAAAATGTACTTGTAAAGTCTGTAGGTAAAGAGCTTTTATAGTTTACACACTGTAAAATTAAAACCAGCCTTTTAGTACGGTAGCTGAATTGTGTATTTTTAATCTTATTTTAATAAATCTATAAAAACAAAAATAACTTAAATATACATAATTACAAGGCTCAGATCTGGAGGCAATTTTTAAATAGTTATTCTTTAATGTTAGCAATGTCTTAAAAATTTTGCCAGTAGTGATATGCACACAGTAGGTGGTCAATAAACGCTGACATACAGAAGTGTTTATTAGTTGACAGCAATCCACATTCATTCCCTACTTTATAATAAATATATCATAGTAAAGATGAAAAAGAGAGAGGATAGCTTTCTTACAGTATTTAACATTTTCATAAAAAGATGAAAGGTTTACATGGTATACTTCTCCCTACAGTCAGACCTGTATGCCTTTTAAATGAAAAAAACAAAACAAAACAAAACAAACCCAAAAAACAAAACAAAACAAAAAGTCAAACACAGTATGATCTTTTTATCCATGAATTCAGATGGCAAGGATTAAATAATTCATATACTATTACAAAAAACCAGAAATATTTTTTAAAAATTAAGAGAAAGTGAAACTTACAGTTCAATATGTTTTTATTTTGAGAAGATTTTATAGTAAAAGTGGTATCAGGCCTAAAATAACTAGACTTTTTAAGTATAACTACTCAGTGTATTTTGTTTGGCTAAAATGACAAAATATCTATTTAAAACCAGTATCATGTAAACCCGTAAGAGATGGTTTAGGGAAAATACATCCTATTATCATTACACTAAAGTCTTCTTTCACTTAACACATAGATCAAATCTGTGGCCTTATAAAATAGCCATTTTCAAAGCAGTGTGTTCCATCATCATAATGGGTATAATACAGCACCCTTAGTCTACTGGGAAGATTCTCCTTATTGAGATACTAGCATGGGGAATTTATATTCCAAAAACACTATACTGAAAAGAAATACAAAATTTTACAGATGCATAAACTGAGGCACATTAAAGTAACATTCCTAATACCAGATGTATACGTGGCAATGTGGAAATAAGCTTCACCATCAATCAACACTTCTGATATTTGGTAATTCCAAGGTTCTGAAGATACACCAGTATTCAAAGCAACTCCTGTCAACCCATTAAGAAATCTGAATAATAATTTATATTCCAATGAACAGCATGTTTTTGTGAATGACTGCTTTAAGGAACTTAATTTATACATGACAAGGCCAAAGAACAAGAAGAGTGCTGTATGGTAGGGCAGTGAGATCTATTTTTTAGGTATATATAATGAGTAAACTTAATGTTTCAGGCTCAAATATTAGTGTTATCAATACTGTGAGTTGTCAATAAAATGCTAACACATGCATAAACGGAAAGACTAGAGCACAGGTAAACAATCATGTCATCAAATGGGGAATCAGCATGACTTTGTTCTAAGGCTTAAGGTTCATTTCAGGGTCAAGACTGGGCCATCTGGACTCTGTGGCCTTGAAAGTGGCACCCATCTAATTGGGAACCCCCATCTGTCACGAAATTTAGGACTGCAAATTCAGTGAAATTCTTCTACAGGAATTTTGGAACCAAAAATCTGTAATCCATTGGCAAGAGTGCAATTATTATATGGAACTAAATAATATTCTTCAAAATTAAAAGGATTAAATGCTAATAATGTCTTAGTTATCATTAGACCACAGAATTTGTTGTCTGATCATATAATCAGTTTCTAATGTGATTCTTATCCGATGGAAAATGATGCAAGTTCTTTTCTTCTCAAAGCCTCTCTCAAGGGAGGAAAGGATTGAAGTTTTTATTCTAGCAAACCAAAAAATACAATGTTCCTAAGGAGAAGAGAGACTATAGCTAAAGGAAATCATATTTTAAGTGCCAGTTTCTCACAAACCATATATTTAAAGGCTAGTAATTATTCAAAACCAGTCTCCTAGCTTACGTTAAGCATAGGCTATTGCAACCTTTGCCTTGGTTAGGCACTTAAAACTTGATCAACTACTGTAAATATCTTCTATTAAAGGAATCAAACAGGATGACTCCATTTTATAATGGAGGTGAGCCCTTCCTAAGCAAATTAAGCTGGTGTTAAGTAAAACAAATACTATTTCTATACTGGTTTCACATTCATTGTTATTCAGATGTTTCTTATAAATGCCAACTAATTTTCACTTTCTGTACAAGCAGCAAATTAGTAGTTTTAAGGGCTGTAAAGTAGTTATTATTACAGATCCCCAAGTATATTTTTCCATTTTTATAAAGTAGTACTCATGATATATTAAATAGGAGGAAAAAGAAAAAATTACGGTGAATCTTAGAAACAGTGGGGTATACAACTCCCCATTACATATTGCTTAATAACTGAATACAGCAGGTGGCCATACCTGAATTCACAAATGTGAAACATAGTCAGGGCAAGGCTTGCTATGTCTGTACTGCATGACATACACTGTTGACTGATGCCACCAATATAACATCACTACTGCAAGGATATGCCATATTTGGTGGCTTGATCCGAGGTAGTTTAGTTGTCCTAGAAGGGAAGGTAGAGAAAAAAGAATATTGATTCTAATATTTTGATATTAAAATAAGAATATATTCCTATGTCTGGCCTTGGACATATGGCTTAGCAGCAAAAATATTTTGGCCATCTCAGAGCACCTGGAGAGTAATTCAAACCCAGATGTTTTTAAAAAAGGATGAATTCATATTTTGGTCTAATTTAAGGACATTGGTGAATTTTGGAAATACCATTCCAAGTGTGTTCTCAAATCTAATTTGGTTAATTTCAGGAATTTGACCTTTTGTCTCCAATGTCTTATACATCTGGATACACACACACACACACACACACACACACACACGTATATATCATGGGTTACATCTGCAAAATGCAATTAGTAATGGCTTCATTAAGTAAGGTTGATTAGTTCATATACAACTTAGAACTATTTCTCTTTGTGCTTAAAGTTTAAATTCCAAGGAGATGAATTAACATATGGGAAGCCTCTTGAAAAATACCAAAATAAAATACAGAGTTATAGAAATTTAAATGTAAGTAACTTTTTCTTACTCATGGTGCTTCTATGGTCATGTAATATAAATATTCTCTAACCTTACCTGTCTTATCAAGAGTAATAGTACAGTATATAGATTTTATTTATTTAAATGTTCATTTTTGAGAGAGCTCAAGCTGGGGGTGGGGCATGCAGAGGGGAGGACTGAGGATGTGAAGCAGGCTCTGTGCTGACAGCAGTGAGCCTGAAGTGGGACTTGAACTCGTGAACCCTGAGATCATGACCTAAGCTGAAGCTGGATGGATGGTCAACTGACTGAGCCACTCAGGTGCTCCAGTATGTAGATTTTAAAGTTTAAGTCAACACAATCCTTTCCATAGGGGTTTCTACCCTTTTTTCGGTGCCACAGACCACTTTGACACTCCAGTGAAGCTCAAAGACTCATTTTTAAAAGCACAAAATGCAGAGGACTACAAAGAAAATTGATTACATTGTAATACAAGTATGCAGATCCACTTAATTCTGTCCATGGACACCTTTGGTGATCTTTGGACCCAATCAAATATCATTGTGATGTTTACATATTTAAAAAAATGTAACTGAGGTGAAAGTAATTTCTTAGGTATAAATTTTTTTATTTCACAGTATTCACCCACCATCTTACCACCACTGCACATATTTCTCTCTCTCTCTAAGTTTATTTTGAGAGAGGGAGAGAGGGAGCATGTGTGTGAGTAGGGGAGGGGCAGAGACAGGAGGAGAGAGAGAATCCCAAGCAGGCTCCGCACTTGCAGGTTGTGGGGTTCATGGTTCAAACCCATGAACCATGAAATCATAACCTGAGCTGAAACCAAGAGTTGGACACTTAACTGACTGAGCCACCCAGGCGCCCCGCACATGTTTCTCTTTACATCCGGGTCATAAATGGGGACTGGCCAGCCAGACAAGGTTTCTAAGCCACTCATTCATGAACGTCTGAGACTATTACTTTTATCTGTAAAGACTTTTTGTCTTGTATGGTCTCCATATATCCACTGCTCTACTGTGCCTGTACTCCACACATTCAGCTACTTGGGGCACGTTTTATGTCAAGCTCACCTGGAAGAAAAGTGACATAACATTTGACCTTTTATAGGTGTCCTCTATTAGGTAACTGGGAACTTCAGATATGAATATTCTAAGGCATAAAAACACTATGGCCATAACTATGTAGTTCAGAAAAATTTCATCATTCAATTTTCTACGTGTACTTGTGATGAAGAAATTAATAATAAAATAATTATTAATAAGGTGATATAAAAATGCATTTTGCCACAACTGTTTTTTGAGGAAAATTCTGCTCTGCATGAAGATGGTCTTCAATTAAGGGACATGTCCTTCTTATGTTCCTAAATCCTAACGTTTATACTCAGGTTCTTCTTGGTACTCCACTTTTAAAGCTCAGTGGTGAAAACACCAAGTGCACAGAAGAATGCCTGAGGTTCTGTGATCTATTCTCTAGATCAGGGTTTCTCATCCTTTCTTCTTCCCAACACACATCATAAGTGGCATAATCCTGTCTTCAATTCACTGTGGAAGATTCTTCACCCAAGAAGGAGGGACAAGTCTGCAGTTTGAATTTGAGCCACACACCTACTTCTACCTCCCCGAACCAAAAAAATCACTGCTGTATGCACTTTGTTATTCTCGACTCAAGCCAAAGGTCACCTGGACTTGCATCATTCTGTGCCTTACTAAACCCCATTTTTCACTTACGGGACTGAGGTGGAGGGACGTCATCATAGTAACAACTGCTAACGTGTATTGAGTGCTTACTTCTTGTGAGGAACCTTGCTGAATGGTTCTTGTACATTTTCACACGTAATCCCCACAATAACCCCATGAGGGAAAGTAGTATCTCCATGCTCAGATGAGGAAATGAGCTGAAAAAGTGAAGTAACTTATTTAGCTCATGCAGCTAGTAAGTGGGCAATATGGATTTGAACCCAAGCAGTCTGACTCCAGAGCTACAGCTCCTGAACAAGCAAATACATGTTTTGGAGAACATTATTCATTCTACCTGGTATCCTGTTAGTTATTTTCTATCAGAAGTCTTTTTCTCTGGACTGGAGGATCAGGGAAATCTTTCCTTCTATTGAGTCACTAGCTTGTGTATATTTTGGGGACATGAAGACCCTTAACTTACATTATTTGTACTGGGTGCCAGGAAGCGGAAATGCAGACTGGTGATCTTTATCTATATTTAGAACCTCATGATGGATATATGGTGAAGTGGTCCTAACTCTAGCTTCTTTTCATTATCATCTTATTTTCCTCTGTCTCTTTTCTTCTTATTTTATGGATCTCTGCATATATAAATTATTTTTTAAGAATGAGTTGGTATATAAAGAAGTCATTGGTAATAGATAATTAGTACTTCACAAAATAAACAGTGGTTGGGAGTCAGAAGACTCCCAGCTTTGTCACTAGCTCCTAATTGTGAAATGGTAGTGACCTCATCTACTACACTCAACTCGTGGTGAGGAGGAAAGGAAGTCTATGGAAGCCCTTTGAAAGTTAAAGTTTTAGATAACATTGGACAATAGGAGAGCCTTTCTATAACCAATAATACTGAAATAACTTTTGATACTCTGAAACATACACCTCCACCATATATTTAGAATAAAGTCACAAAAAGCACTATAAAAGTGTTACTTACCTGGAAAGTACCGTTCTGGAACTTTGGAAATGTAGAATAGGAAAGCAAGAAGAGCAATCACATACATCACAATTACACGGGGTGCAAAGTCCTGAAAAGCAAAACATTTTTTCACAGATCTTCCTACTATGACTGAATTCCCAATTTACTGTGAATCTAATTCATTGATCAGGTAGAATTCAGAGGCAGAATTTAAGCCCATTAAATCTAAATTGCTTTTGTAGACAGTATCCAATAATAGAAAACTTGCTCTCAATACTGTAGAAAATAGCCCACAGGAGGGAACAGAGAGTGTCCTAAAGGTTAGGGTAATAAAGGAAGTAGAGCTTGAACATGGCTGAAGGTCCTAAGGACACCCAACTCCACCAACATAGTTTCATGGGTGGAACGCACATGGGGAATGGAGTTATCAGCTGAAGAAGCAAAACACTGAAGATGTGGCCAGAAAAGACTGCAGAGGTTTGGCCAAGCAATGCAATGTGTTCCACCATCCCAGATAATGGTCCTCTTGAATACTACTATATGAAGCAGTCCATCTCTCAGCTCCACTGGAAAGCTTTCCCTTGCCCTAAGAAATTTACCCAGCTATAATTTATTTTATAACAATTTTGTATATTGTTATCAATTCTGGTTGTAAACCTAATACACCAAGAAGACATTTAAGAAATAGAGACAAAATTACTTCTCTCTACAAATATTTGAGAATTATCAGGGTCCTCCTGAAAACCTACATTCTTAGACTAATGAACATGAGATTTCTCATTCTAGAACACAACTGCAACCTATCCCCAGGATTAGCCTTTCCGGAACTTTTCATTTTTGATTAAGTCTCTCTCTCTTTCTCCATATTTTTATTTTTTTACATTTTATGTTAGAGATAGAGAGTGTGTGAGTCGGGGAGAGGGGCAGAGGGAGAGGAGAGAGGGAGAGAATCTTAGGCAGGTTCTACGCTCTGTGTGGAGTCTGACACATGTCTTGATCCCATGACCCTGGGATCATAACCTGAGCCGAAATCAAAAGTCGTTCTCAACACAACTGAGCCACCCAGGCACCCCTCTCCATCTTTTTAAAAGTATAGCTTATTGGAAAATTTCTCTGGAAGTCTCCCTTCTTCACTGGAATGATCTGTGATCACATTAGATTTCCATCTTTCAGAACCACTATTTTCCTAAACCATATTTCTATTTTAAAATTTCTGAACACAGGAAAGTTCCCATATTTTTCTGAATTTCTCAGAAATCCATTGGCTCAATAGGTCTGGTTCTCTTTCTTTGTCATTATAAGATTAAAAGGGATGTGTATACATCATCCCAAATTTTGGCCTCTTTTATGTCAATAACCAGTTATTCATTTCTGGTTAGAATTAAATCTAGAGTTGCATTTCACCATTGTTTTCTTTAACTTATTTTCAATAAGTAAAACTGTCAGAGAAGTGATGTTTTCATAGATATCAGGATCACTGAGGTTCCTCATCACTACTATCTCACTTTTCTCCTAAATTCCTAATTTTATGAAGAAAACATCACCCTTTTTCTCAAGTTGGCAAAGTGGCCAGATCGTATCACTCAATTTGCTATATCACAGAACTTTCTTTCCTCCTTCTTTTCTTTCTTTCCTTTCTTTCTTCTTTTTCTCCTTTTCTTTTTTTTCTTTCTCCTTCCTTCCTTCCTTCCTTCCTTCCTTCCTTCCTTCCTTCCTTCCTTCCTTCCTTCCTTCCTTCCTTTCTGTTTTATACCTAAATGCTTTCTACCATGCTGTTACTAACTTCATGCAGTGTGTGTAAAGCCTATTATTAGTTCCCTGGTCTTCTAAAAAAACTAGGATTTTTTTTTTTTTTAATAAAACCTGCATTTAAATCCCCATATTTCAGACAAAGGTCTCACTGCAACAAGTATATCTGCTTTCTGTTAGATTTCTTGGCATACTTACTGATGTTAAAAATTCTTAAATTCATTCTCCAGTGCATATTTAAGGCATTTTTACATGGATCTCTGAGATCTGAAATCTTATTTCTAATCTCAAGAATACTGAGGAGTTCTCACTGAGCCACTTCTTTAATGTACTCCAACTTGGCCCATAATACCTAACTCTTATAGCTCTTCTTTTACTTCTCAATATAATTTCCTTGATGGGTGGGACATGATCAAATCTTCATCACTAGTCTCAAACTCTGACCTAAATTCCAACCCCATCTCCACCTTTACATCCCACAGGTGCCTCGACTCAACAGGTCCAAGGAAAAATCTTTCCCAGCTCCTTCTCCTCCATAAAAATCAATCAATCAATCAATTCCTCCTAGTTCCAAATTTGCATTATCACTGGCATTATCTCTGCCCTAGCTGACAAAGCTGGAAACTTGGAAGTCCTCCACTGATAATGACTTGGGTATTTACACACTCAAGGAGAGTTAAGAATATATCATTTCACAGAAAGATATCGCAGAAAAAAACAGTAGTTACACTTCTTTATCCTGCAAGGCGTACTTCTTTATATAGATGTGAAAATTATGGCATCAATATGCAGTTATAAGTATTTTCTCAAATGACAGAGACCCACCCACCTGGCCTGATTATAGTACTTTACCCAACATGAATACAACTGAAAGGACAAAAAAAAAAAAAAGAAAAAAACTATTGACTACATTCAACCTACCTGTACAATAGGAGCACCGATTCCTCCATTGAGCCAAACCCAGTGAAGAGTTGGGATCACTCCGTATCCCGAAACAGAACAGAAGATGATAGAACGGAGCCTCTGCCACTGCTGGGTGAGGTAATTGGGATGGATCTGTGCGAAGAACACTGCCAGGATCATGGCAAGCACTGTGATCAAGTACACTTGACGCCAGTACTAGAAGGAAATCAAGTGTTAATTGTTACACAAATAAGAGAAGGAAAAGACTAATTCTGGCTTTTACATTATATGTAGAAGACTACTTATGTAGTTTTTTCATTTCTAAACATGATGAACTTCCTTACAACATTCCTGTTCCATATAACTGTTAGGTTTCTTAGGAGGACAAACCAAATTCCAAAGAGAGCTAGTGGAAACCACACTTACTCATAAAAAAGCATTTTCTGAGTACCTATTATATGCCAGAGACAACTTCAGTCCTGTAGAAACAAAGCTGACTACGACATGGACTCTCTCAGTGAGTGAGCTCATAGACTATGGGAGGGGCAGACATAAAGAAATGATTATAATCCAATGACAAGAGCTGTGAACAGAATGTGTGAACACAGAGGAGGGGGCAATTGTTACCTAGAGTGGCTAATAAATGCTTCACAGAGGAGATGATATCTAAGCAGGGTCTTGAGGAATTCATATGATTCTGTGGGAAGAGGGAGTTCTCAAGGAAAAGGAACAGAGCATACGGTGGGAAGGTTTTGAGAAGGGAGGCTGAAAGGCAGCGTACTGTGAGGGTAAGTATTTGGAACTGTACCACGCTGGCACTGGGGGAATAGCAGCGTTAAGAAGGAGATGACGGGCTTGCATTTCAAAATGACTTATTAGAAATAGAACTCTGACATCAGTGTGAAAAACAAAGAGGTGACAGGAAGCCAACTAGAATATTAATTGGAATAACTGATTCAAAGAGAGAACAGGGGCTTGGGCTCTTGTTGAACAAAGAAGACAGATGTAAGCAGCAGATTCAGGAGACTTTTTAAAAATAAACTAAAATCTTAATGGCTGACTGGATGTGTGAGAGGGCAGTAGAAGATAGCTAGACTGTTCCTAGTAAGAAAGGCCATGCAAGTGGCTTTTACTAATGCAGCAAATGAGCAAAGATGAGCCAGGTGTGTGTGTGGGGGGGAGGGGGGGCGGGGGGGTGAGGGAAAGAGAATGGGAAAGCATGAGACAATGATCATTTTAATTTTTTTTTAATGTTTGTTTATTTTTGAGAGAGAGACCGTGTGCGAACAGGGGAGGGGCAGAGAGACAGGGAGACAGAGAATCCAAAGCAGGCTCCAGGCTCTGAGCTGTCAGCACAGAGCCTGACGTGGGCTTGAAGACACGAACTGCAAGATCATGACCTGAGCCGAAGTCAGACACTTAACCAACTGAGCCACCCGGGTGCCCCAAAACAATGTTCATTTTTAAATATTTTAAGTCTGAAGGGCTTATAGAATATTTAGGTATCTAAATGAGCAGTTGGAAGCTCAAAAGTTAGCATCACATGGGGCAGAGTTCTTCAGCTGGGCTCCAAGGACTTCTGTAGGGCTACTAGCTCCCTGAAATCCCATGTCAAATTGTTTGGTTAGTCTCTGCCCAAATGTACATTCTCCTGGACGGAGGGTCTAGAGTTTTCAATTGCATTCTCAAAGTAGCCTGTGTTCCTTAAAAGATAAAGAGCCACTATAGAAACCAGATATTTGGAAATGATCGGGTACCAGAGGAAAGAAAACAATTTTTCCTTTAAATAATCATTAGTTCCAGGGGCACCTGGGTGGCTCAGTCGGTTAAGCGTCCGACTTCGGCTCAGGTCATGATCTCACGGTCCGTGAGTTCGAGCCCCACATCGGGCTCTGTGCTGACAGCTCAGAGCCTGGAGCCTGTTTCAGATTCTGTGTCTCCCTCTTTCTCTGACCCTCCCCCGTTCATACTCTGTCTCTGTCTCAAAAATAAAATAAACATTAACAAAATTAAAAAAAAAAATCATTAGTTCCAGTAGTTGTCTTTCTCCTACTTCTAGCTTTTCTGAAGAGAGATGCACAAAGTGTCCCACTAGTCTCCTGGATTATCAGGTATGTTTAGGAACAGGTAAACAAAAAACAGCTTAGGTTTCAAAGAAAGAAAGAATAAGTAAAACAATTTAATCATTACATAACTGCACTCACAAGCTCCTAGCTATCAGCTTATTCCCTCAAATTTTCTAAAAGATGTAAACAGTTTCATGCAAAATCAGTAAGTGAAAGCTGAGCAGATGTGAGTACTTTACTCAAATCAAATCAATTTACAAGGTTAACTGCATGTATGTTTAATTATATGCTTAAGTTCCAACATGATTAGGCCTAAAAAGCAAATGGCTCATAAGTAAGTGGCTACAATGAGTAATTCTCTTACTTCAAACCAAATTTATGATTTTCCTGTTTGCTAGTTTTACACTTCAGCTTTACTGGCAGTCATCTCTGTTACTGCGTAGAGACAAAGGTCCTACTTAAGAATTCCCAAGTCAGCAGAATCCTGTGCTGTAGCCAGTCGTCCCAGGAAGTGACGGCTGGGGAGTCTGGCTTGGAGCACCTGTGACATGCGGAGGGCTTGTGGAGAGGACAGGCTCTAGTCCTTGTGAAGAGGGCTAGGGGTGCCTAGGATGTGAACTGCCCCCGAGCAGCTCTGTTCTGGCTCTGAGAGGAAGAAACTAAAGGACAAAAGAAAAAGAAAAGAGTAAGGTAGGAGGGCAGGACTTTCGGAGTGGGAGGGCTTGCTGGGCCCAGGGGAAGATTCAGTTTGTTTCCTCAACTGGGACATGAAGTAATGAGGTAGAGAGTTATCTTCAATAGTTTGGCGGCCCAATATTTTTAGCTCAGGTGCTATATGATCTGATAGCAGGGCTTCAAATGGTGCTTTGCACAAGGACACAACTGACTTTGGTGACATCAGAGTCAGAAGGTAGAGCTGATTTAGAACTCAGAATAGATGCATATTTGTTAAGTCACTTACCTCCTAGCTGGTCTGCCTCTATGCCTACCTCCAAATGTAAGACTAAGGAAAGGAAAACATATTTCTTATGAAGAATTGGGTCAACACACTCACAGACACACCCTTTATTTTTTCCACTGAAAGAGGAGTAAGGATCAGGGAAAATAGCAAGCAGCAGCCAGCTTCCTAATTTTATCAAGCGCTAACTGTAACTTCAGCTTTTGTGTCTATAGACACAAAAATAAAAGACATGTAATGTGCATCTGAGGGATCACATAGCTATATGGGTTTAGTGGAAACATAACTTTTGGTTTCGAGAAAATTAGTTTACATTAGTTTCAAGAAAATATCTTCAAATAAATATTTCAATGGAAAATTAGTAAAATGAGTATGGGACTGATAATAGATGTTAGAGATAGCAGGGCCATTTTGAAAAATGAGTTTATATATACACGAGACTCTTCTGTTTCTTCTATAACTTAATTATGTGTTTATTCAGAAGTTCAAAGGAAACATTCATGGCAATAAAACCCAAGACCTACATGAAAAGTAGAATATAAAATGTTTTAAGTTACTTACGTTATTACAATAAAAAGCATAAAATACACCAGAGACATAGCAGCCCAGTATTCCAATAGAAATTCCTGCATAATCTAATGCCATCCATCTTCGACAGGTTTTTTCTGATCGATGGCAAGAAAAAAGATGATAGCCCACAGAGCAAAGCATACAGACCTATGGAAAATAGAACAAATCTTAGCAAAGCTAAACAAAAAGAAATTAAAGCAACTCCTGTGTGGCATTCAGTTTCCTTTTTAAAAAAGTACCCACTGTAGAAGTAATCCATGTCCTTAAAAAGATAATCAAAGAACACAGAATTGTATGATGTAAAAACATAAGCTCCTCCCACTTAATCTATTACCCAGGATTAGCCCCTGATAACATTTGTTATGTGTCCTTCTAGGTATCTTCAAAGAATGTATTGAACATGTATGATATACAAGTCCACACAGACACATATGAAATATACTTTTTAAAGTTAATCAAATGGAATCAAATTATACATTCTGTTCTGCAAGTTTGGTTTCTTCACTTAAGACTTTTCGTGTCTGTGCAAGAGTTCATTGTATAGAGTTTATTTTTGGGTTGTGAGTTAAACACAGCTTTGTTGTGTCCAAGAAAAAATGATTATGACTTATGCTGACTTTATGTGTTGCCATATTGAGAGCAAAGCTAATCTGATTCAAGCAGATTGATAAGGTTGTTATGGTTGAACTCCCTTCAGCCATTAAATACCTGCTGTGTATCATGCACTGAGGATACAAGGATGAGACCTCTATTCTCTGAGAGATTTTTCTGAAATGAATGAACGAACAGTGGTAATAGAAGAAGTCCTACAGGAAAAGTCAGTGCAGAGCACAGGGGAGGAGGGGAGGACTGGGCTTGTGGGTGTATGTGTGCATTTGGTGGGTGAAATGGTGGGAAAAAGAGCTTCACAGAAGGGATGCCACTGACACTGGATCTTAAAAGGCTGTTCCGGCATTCCTCAAGAATATAAATAAAAGTGCTCACATGTTTATTGGAGGGTCCACAGGAAAAGCAACATATTGAAAACACAGACCATTAAGGACTGTCATGTGGCCCTCTCATAATACAATTATGACAAGTTCTACACATCAAAGAATTTTAACATCAATATGATGGGCTAGGTGGGATACTACTGAAGAGTTTAAGTGCAGTCTTACAGAAAGGCTAAGATGGGAGGTTTTAAGAGTAGCCCTAGAGAGCAATGGCAAGACCCTATCCTAAGCCAGTGACAGTGGGGGTACAGAAAATGGCACAGATAGATTATATGAAGTAGGTCAAACTGACAAGTATTTTGTAAGCAACTGCTAAGGCAGACAAATAGTCAGGTAGCTATTCCAGAATCTGGTCATTAAACAAACCTAATCAGGCACCACAGCCTCAATGCCATTATTTAAAAGTGTACCTAGCCGCAATGTCATTTCTTCATCCATAGTCTAAAATCTTCATCAGTCTGTGGCTTTGGCTACTAAGCCACAAGTCAGGAGTTCACTGACCCAATTAAATATAATTCTAAGAAGCTTGGTTATTTGTTTTCTCAGATTACCCTTGAGATTAAACACAGTAAATCCAGAGAATACCAAGGTACATATTTTCATTGACAAGGAAAGATCTCATCGTCACAATGTTGAGTGACACAAAACAGCAAGCAGAGATGATCACAGCTCAGAATTAGGTAGACAGGTAGGTAGGCAGGCAGGAGGCAATTGCTCATACACAAATGTCTGGGGGAACTTAACCAAAATGTCAAATGTGGTTACCTCTGGAAAGCAGAATTTCAAATGGCTTTTACTTTCTTCCATATACTGTTTTGTTTGTTTGAACTCCTACATGAATATATTTTATGGCAATAGTAAGAAATAGTAAAGCCAGTTTCATTGTGAAAAGGAAAATAAAGAGAAAAATTACACTTATCAAAAGGAAAGTCGAATATAGAGTGTTAGTAAAGAACACTGAGTTTTTAAAAAGTAAACCTATACTTAGTACGTTCTGTTTTAAAAGAAATGTATTATTATTAGAGTTCCTTAAAAAAAACTGCCTGAAAAATTATCTGACAAATGGAGTATGGTTTCAGTTTTCTGGGAACTTTCCTTCTGTGGAATATCTCTCTCCATCAAGGTAGACAGAAAATCAGAGTGTGACATCCTATATCAATCTCCTTGGCATGATAACCAAATACTTCAGGATCTGGCTTCTTCTTCTCCAGCCTCATCTTTCTCCATTCTCCTATGATCCAACCAGAAAGGTCAATACCTACAAGTCCAGAAAGTGCTGAACTATCTCTTGCTTCTGGGCCTTTACACAAACTATTTTTTCTGCTTAAATGCCCTGCCTCACTCCCTTCGGCCCTCCCACCTAGGTGACTTGATTTTTATGACAGGTTGGTTTTGTTCAGCACTGTATTCCCAATGCCTAGCTTAGTGCCTGGGTCTAGATAGGAGGCATTCAAAAAAATATTTGTGGAACTGAATGTAAATGAAATGAATCTAGGGAAAGGCATGCCTATATTCTACTCTTCCCTCATACAGAAAGACCTCTAGGAAAGTTCAAAGCCCTTGAAATTACATTTTACTATTCTACATTCAGAATGTACTCTAATAATCTGGTTGGTAGGAAAACACTGAGCATATAAAATGGTACAAGTGAAAGAGGAAAAAATGTTATGTCTTTTAAAAATTACATGCAAATTGGGGCACTGGGTGGCTCAGTTGGTTAAGTATCTGACTTCGACTCAGGTCATGATCTCACAGTTCGTGGGTTCGAGCCCTGCATTGGGCTCTGTGCTGACAGCTCAGAGCCTGGAGCCTGCTTCAGATTCTGTGTCTCCTTCTCTCTCTGCCCCTCCCCTCCTTGTGCTCTGTCTCTCAAAAATAAATGAATGTTAAAAAAATTTTTTTTAATTACATGTAAATCAATCCTTGTGATTTACCATATTGCCTGCTCACTCTAAGAATTTAGAAAAATTGAGCGAGCAAGTTATAAATTTAATTTCATAAAAATAAAATAACAGAAATGGTAGTTTTCAGTAGGGAAGATGTGCTGTCTTCAGCTGTCATTAGCATCTTGTCCAGAAAGATCATTGCACTAGTAGCTAGAACAGGATTTAACTGTCCTGCTCAGTAACCCTGGGCAAGTCACTGTAACATTTTGGGTGTTTTTTCGTTGGCAGTTGTAATTATTTCAGCTTTTCAGCTCTGCAATGCATTGTTTTCTTAAGCCAATATAAAAATTAATATGCTTTCCCTGAATTAACATCAGTTCTGGCTAGATGGTGAAGGAATAAAGGGAAGAGCTGGGGGCTGAGGAAAACATGTGGGATTCTCAAAGTAGATACTATCCATGTAATTAACAGTAGAATATAAACCAGTTCTGCTTATTAATGGTTATTAAGGGCATCTTAGTCTGTAAGATATATCTAAAAATTTAACTGTAAAGAAATTGATTCATTTTCATTTTCAAACCAGAGATGGATTCTAAGAGATGTTTAGGCTGCCATCAGGACAAAAATCAAACCTGAGAATGAGTATACCGTAAAAAATACTTAAAGAAAAAATAAATTTCAAATAATAATAACATAAAAATACAGGTATTCTTTCCCTTAAAGAAATTTAAAATTATTCCAGAAACTAGATTAGGAAAAAAAGGGGAGGGGAGATGTTCCCAATGTGTTTTTGGTCATTTAGCTCCCAAGTTTTAACTTGAGTTGAATGATGAAGGTCTGAAGTTAAACAACACATTGTGCAATATCTGTGCAGCTGGCTTACAGATACACCTTTCAAACAGCAGCCACAGGTTAACTGCAGGGAGTGCTGGCCTCTGTTTGGAAGAATGGAGATGATAGCTTTCTCTTTTAATTTTTTTGTTTTTCTGTACTCTCTACATTTTATTTAATTTAAAAAATGTCAGCAGGATTTTGGTCCACATTTGACTTCTTCTTTAGGATTATTTGCTTTTAAAACTATTATATGTAACTGTTAAAGGAATTTTACAGATCCTTGAAGAAAAATGTAAGTGCTAGGGAACTAACAAATACAACAGGTAGAGAGGAGGAGAAACTAAAAGAATCTGAAACCAGGCAAGCATAAAAAGACCAAAGGAAATGAACATTAAAGCAACAGCAAAACAAGACGTTAAAATTAAGACAGTAAGGAAGCAAATGCAAAATCTCAGACCTATAAATAGGAAAAAGACGGGGAACACTTCTCAAACAAGTTTTAAGCAGTAACTAGTGTTCTATCTCTGCCAGAAAATAAGAGTACAGGGGTTCCTACCCTTATATTTTTTTTATGCTTACCTTAATCTTACAACAGAAATGTCTAAAAAGGGAAAGAAAAGGAAAGAAACTTTCTCAGTCTTTAAAGTCTGTTGGATTTCAAGTATACTCTAACAGTAAAGTCCAAATATACTCTCATAAAAACATTTTTGGTGCTTATATTATAAAAATGAATAAACTAACCTATATGCTAGGTTGGGACTCTGTAAAGCAAGTGGTGGGCGTGAAGTAAGATCACTTGCCCAAGCTTGTCTGACTAAAGTTCTCTTTACCAATAATAGTGTTTGTGAAATGACTTACCTGGAAGCAGAAAAGACAAATAGAACAAATTACAAAATCTTCTCTGGATGCACTTGCCGAAGGTAACACAGATGTCATGTCATATATTCCCAGTGTAAAGAAGAGAAAGAAACCCAGCAAATGACTCCAGATATTTACCGTCTCATTAGATAAAATAAACAAACTGGAAAACAAACAAAAATGCATCTCAGATTTATACTGGCTTGTTCACTGTCAGCATCTAAAAGATTAGGGACAGTTTTGGGGGGCAGTTATCCAACACTTGTTGCTTTAAGCCCTTACCCTCATATTTGCCTTTTAAATACAACATCTCACTCTGCTCAATTAATCTTTAAAAGGATATTAAAAACATTTTTTAATGTTTATTTTTTGAAAGAGACAGAGTGTGAGCAGGGGAGGGGCAGAGAGAGAAGGAGATACACAATCCTAAGCAGGCTCCAGGCTCTGAGCTGTTAGCACGGAGCCTGACGCCAGGCTTCAGTTCATGAACTGAGAAATCATGATTTGAGCTGAATTCAGACATTTCACTGACTGAGCCACCCAGGCACCCCTGTTTAATTAAATTTTTAAGTTCATCCATGTCTCCACCAATCCTGACATTTTAGAGCTCTTTTGGTGCTCACCCTATTATCATATTTACCATTTCCCTCCTCATATGAGTTATTTATGTATAAATTCCTTCTTGTCCTCCAGCCTATCAACTCCCTGATGGCTGGCACCATCCTTCTTTATGACACCACTGTCCCAAGCATAGTGCCTTGCTCAGATTAGATGCTAAATGTCCATAGAAATGAATGTGCAGATTAAATCTGGATGTTAGCTACATACTTACATGTTTAAAAGCAGGTATCTGAAAGCCTGCCAAGTATAAGGTCAGGCACAAACTTAAAGTACCTTTTTAGTACTCATCAAATGTAAATGCAAAATTAAACAGACTCAAGAGAAGCAGAATAAATACAAACTGTACCACTGGAAATGTCCTTTAAGACAGGCATGTCAGGGGTAGTGCCTGGGTGGCTCAGTCGGTTGAGCGTCTGACGTTTGATTTTGGCTCAGGTCATGATCTCACGATTTGTGAGATGGAGCCCCACGCTGGGCTCTATGCTAACAGTGCAGAGCCTGCTTGGGATTCTCCCTCTCTGCCCCTCCCCGGCTTGCCTGCACACACCTGTGCTCTCTCCCTCCCTCTCTCTCAAAATAAATAAATGAACGTTAAAAAAAAAAAAAAGATAGGCATGCTGGAACAATTTTGCAGTGGCTGTTTGAAACCAAACTAGTTCACAGGTGGCATGAGTTTCTCCTTTTTTAGGGACAATCGGTTACTTTTAATATCAGTACTATTTGCTCACTAAATGCCTAACTGCTTTGAGTTTAAGTCGTCTTGACAGCACAGGCTGGTGTAAAATGCACCACGCCAACCACGAGTCACAAGGGTCACTGCTCCTGCATCCTCACCCTCAGTAACAAATTAGCTCTGTGATCATGAGCAAGTCACTTCCAGCTCCTCCATTTTGTGAACTGCTTCCCCAGCTGTGAATAGAACTCATCAATAGAAGGTGACATCATGCCTAATGATTAAAATTCTCTTGCAGTTCTCTTGCAAAATCAAATCTTTTTGTTTAAACTAAGATCTTTGACGTTTACTGGTTCAGAATCGTTATTAATAAGCATTAACGTATATACCTCCAATGTACTGAATTGGTAGGAATCACCATGGTTCTCATTTTCCCGCATCATAAACATAACAGGGTCTCACACTATCAATTGATTATCAAGAATAAAGTGAATCTTGTTATGAATTTCAGGTTTTACCCTGTACAAGCGTCAAGTATCAAGACCACTTATATTGGGACGGGGTAAGGACGCAGGAATGTGAAGGAACACCTGTAACTATACAACTGTTTTGACGATCAATACTCTGCTCTGCCTGTTGCCTCAAAACTTTTCACTTAGTGAAACCCAGTATACCCTGATTAACTGAACTGAGAGCAAGCTTTGGCATGCTCCTTCCAACTAACAGTGTTGGCAGAACAGCTGTGACATACAAAACCTCTCCTTCCATCCAAAATCTGTTCTGGTCACTCTTGACAGCCAGAAGAAGAGAGGGCAGAAGCTGAACCTGGAAAAGACCAAGCTGGTGGGACGAGCACTTGGAAAAATATTCCCCGTAGAGAATCTACTCTTATGCTGTGAGAAGTTACCCATACTTTGTTCACCTTCAAAATCAATAATCACAACGATAACAAGTGAGTCACCATTTACCGAGGGCTTGTTAGGTGCCACACCCTGTGTAGCATTTTATATACATAATCTCATTTAATCCTTGATATTTTTTGGAGCACACATTGTGATTACCCTCATTTTTACAAGAGGGGAAAATAAGGCTCAGAGAGGTTAACCTTTGTTCAAGGTCCCACAATGGTTAAGTGCAGATCTGGATAACCAAGTCTTTTTGACTCAACAACCCAACATTAAAGCACTGTATGTATTTTGTTTCTCAATCCATGAGATTTGGACACTAACATCAGAATGCAGAGGACTATTGCTACGTGGGTATAAAATACTTAACGGCAATTCGCTACCTGTTCTGTTCTTGTGGACTCCACATCCATAGCAGGGCCTAGCTCTGATTTCTTGTGTAATAAATTTATGCAAAGGAGACAGTGGGGGTTGGGGGGGGACAGTACTTAGGATTCAAACTGTGAAGGCTTGTGGGCCATCCACTGAAGTAGGGATGGGCAGAAATGTCACTTTGTGACTGTGAGTCCAAAACACTTTCAAGACAGGACAGAAAAAACTGAGGAAAGACTATGCTCAAAAGAAGACCAAGAATCAGACGCGTGGTTGCTTCTTGAGCAACTTAACAGCCTACATTCCAGCGTTGGGGTTTGTCACCACGGTATCCTAGAGCTAACCAATATCTGCACCTTAATTCTCTTATGTTTAAAAATGTTTATTTTGAGAGAGAGAGAGAGAGCAGAGGAGAGGCAGGGTCGGGGGTGGGGAGAGAAAAGGAGAGAGAGAAAATCCCAAGCACACTCCGAGCTGTCAGAGCAGAGCCTGATGTGGGGCTCAAACTCATGAACCTTGAGATCATGACCTGAGCTGAAATCAAGAGTCTGGATGGTAACCTACTGAGCCCCCCAGGCGCCCCTGTACCTTAATTCTCTTAAAGTGGAGTTCTATAAGTATATTCCTTATACACACAAAGTTTTAACACAAAGTTATTCTGCTATTTTAAGAACTAGAACACTGGTTTTTCAGTTTTGTTTTTTAAAACCCAGGCTTTCAAGGGACTCATAGTTTTAAAGGTTTAGATGATGAAGAAAGTCCTTTCTTAGAAATGCTTCTAGGGCTCTAGTGGAGGGTGGTGCCCGTTATAGGCTCTCTTTGCTACAGCACTTTTACTACACAGCGTTTTTCACACTGGTTATTATGCAATAGAGTTATTACCTCTTTAATGCGTGTCACTCAGACCAAACCTTAGTTTCATGAGAAGAACAAGGGCCTTGTCTGCTGTTCTCTGCTTGACTTAGTATAGTACCTGGCACCTAGGAGGGGCTCCATAGTATCTGCTCAATGAATGAATTGGGTTTCTCTCTCTCTCTCTCTCTCTCTATATATATATATATGTATATACATATACATATATATACCCATACATTGCATATGGCAATGTGAACTTGTTTTCTATTATATTATTATAATTTCCTATTATATATCATGTTAGACATTTTATTTGGCCCAAAGCATCTGAGTTTCCACAGGGCTGCTCTAAAAATAAAGCTTAGGTATACACAGGGGCAAGTATCACTTGGCCATCGTCAGTGGGGTCGACTCTAATAAGCACCAAATGGGATAAAGGATCTAGAAGCCCTCTGTAAAATGCAAAGCGCCATAGGAAAAATTGCTATAGTGGTAATTATAAACATTGTTAACTGTCATTATTCCGTGGATCTGGCACCCGGGCGGGGGAGGAGGAAAGATAACGAGATGGGAGAGGTGGCAAAAAGGAATGAAAGGGATGGGGCAGCTAGGAAATGACAGGCACGGAGAAAAGCAGGGAAAACACCAGGGACCCCAGACAAAAAAGGGTGTAGGTGGGGAGGAGGGGCTGCCGGCGCGCCCCCCAGGCGCGCCCCGCGGAGGCGGCCAGACTGTACCTTTTGATACACAGCCTGGAGGGCAGGTAGGCCCGGTAGCCGTCGGTGATGTACGGGTTGTCCTTGAGGGACACGGGGATCTGTTCGTAGGTGTAGAGACGGATGCCGCGGGGCACCAGGACTGGCCAGTACTGGTAGCTGCCCAGCTCGATGTAATGAGCGCTCTTCAGCAGCTTCTGATGCATCCTTCCCAGCCGCCGCCGCTCCCCGGCTGGGGAGCTCGCCCAGGCCCCGCCTCCCCGGGGAGGGGGCTTCGCCGCCGCCGCCCCCGCCCCGGAGCCCGCGAACGCAGCGCGAGGTCCTACGGCCCCGCCGCTGCCCAGGCCCCGCTCAGAGCTCTGACCGGCCACCGCCGTCAGCGCCGCTGCTGACCGGGCGGCGTCGCAGCCTTCTCTGACGTCAGCGCGCCGCGGCGGGCCCCGCCCCTCGCCTTCTTTAGGGCGGGGCTGGATGGGCCTCGGTTGGTGCGACGCAAGGAAGGATGTGCTCCTGGGCTGGCGGCTCGGAGCCGGTCGTTCGGGCACCTTCAGGCTCGCGGGACGGAGGCGGCTGAGTCCGTACTCATCGGTGAGAAGAGCGCAGAACTGTGCAGGCGAATACAGGTGGTGTTTTCTTCAAGGGGAAAAGAAAAGTGTTCATTGGAAGAAAAATAAGAACAAGAGCTAACTCTGCTCCGTTTACTTTATGCCTAGAATTTCACACATAGCATTAGAAGGGACTCTGGAAGTTTAAGTAGCTGAAAATAGAGGAAAGATGATGCACAGGGAACATTTACCAAAATCGAGCATTACACTAAGCCATAAAGAAACCCCTAGCACGTTCAGAACACTGAAACCATTCAGGGTATGTTCTCTGACCACAATAGAATTACAGTAGAAATAAACAAGAAAACGAAAAATTCCCAAATGTCTGAAATGGAACAAAACACTTGTAAGTATTTCATGGGTTTGATGAAGAAATTACAGTGGAAATGAGGAAATCTACTGAACTGAATGATAAAGATGGAACAGAGCCAAACTTGGGGTGCAGCTAATACAGTGCTTAGAGGAAAAGTTACAGCTTTCTTTGTTTCTGGCAGTGAATTATGATGCAAATGATTTTCCTTTCTTTCTTTTTTTTGTTTCTTTATTTTATTATTTTTTTTTAACAGCAACAGGGCAGAACAGTTTTGCATTCCTATATGTAGCATCCTTAGCCTATTATTTGGCATACAATAATCACGCGTGATTTCTAATATTTATTTATTATTATGATGTTAGTAATATTAGCTGATGTTTGGGAAACAGTGTGGCTTAGTGATTAAGTTCGGAGCTTTGAAGCTCTACCTGGATTTGAATTCTTGTTCAGCCATTTACTAGCTATGTGCCCTGGTGTAAGTACTTAACCTCTTTGTGTCTCAGTTTCCTTATTGGTAAAATAGGGATAATAGCAGTACTTTATGTTGTGAGGATTAAATGAGTGAATCCATGTAACAGAAAAGTGCCAGGCATATTGTTAGCACCCAACAAATGTTGGCCATTATTAGAGTTCAAGTGAAGGTATATTAGTAGGTAAAACTGGAAAGATAAATTGAAGTATATCCTAAATGGACTTAATGTCATGCAAAGGCATTCTTTCAGCCATGGAGCTAAAATTAATGTTTGAGAGCTAACTGTGTGCCCAGTACATTATCTTTATTGAAGCTTACTATGTACAGGAATGCTTATTTCCTAACGGAGGAAGTTCATGTCTGAGAATGCCTGTCACTCCCATTGACCCCTTCTGGGAAGCTCCTTCTGCATGTATTCTTGCTGGTATCACATGACACTAACTTGTGGTTACTGCTGACCCAAAGGTGGATAAGTGATCCATGAGGTGTCCTGACACAAATGTCCATACAAAAGCAATGGTAATTAGCTTGTCCAATTAGTTTGTTTTTGGGAATTTGACCTGGACATGTGGGAAGGAAGTCTATAGCCTGGTATTTGAAAACAGAAGTAGAAAGATGCTCAGAGATGATCAGAGATTGAGAAAGAATCTGAGTTATGGTAATAATGGGACACTAGAGTGAAGAACTAAGAATGGTAGCTGCTTTGACTGTCAACAATGTACCCATTAAATCTGTTGCAAAATGACTTCTATACCGGCTTAAATAATTTATAACCCATTTCAGTTTTTTCTAATTCATTCATCTGGTTTAATTTTTAAATAAGCACTCTTTGATATCAAGCACTTAAAAAACCCCAGTTATGAAACTTGAGAGAGCTTTTTCACTGACGTCTGTAAGACCATGGAAGCAGGAGCAACATTGCTTTGGGGCACATCTAACATGACAACACAAAAGGGAGAAGTCAGAGTTCTGCATAGATAGCCATGTAATTTTGGCACTTTGAGGGATCTGGCTGTTTAGTCATGGTGCTTGACAGAGAATTAAGCGGTCTGGTAGAGGAATAACATCTGGTGGGGTCTCCAGCACCTGGAGGGATCAAGAGCGTCATGTAGCAGGAGAACTCGGTGCCACTGAAGTGACAGGTTGGGGAACTGAACCACCTAGTAAGAGATAGTGAGAAAATGGCAATGCCCCATCATGAGCACCTGTGAGACACATCTTGCATTTGAAAGACACTTGTGTGTGTGTGTGGGGGGGGGCGGGTGGCGAGAGTGTTCTCAAGGATCTGGAAGCTCTACATTCTCACATGGGCCCAAGAGCAAGGAAACTTTGAATTTTTACTGTGTCAGTGAGTCAATCTGTACTTTACAGGCATATGCAGTTTGGGAGAACTTGGGATATGCCTTGTTTTATAGGATGATTTTTAGTGAGCTGGGATGGAGAGACATGGGACCTGCATGGAGCATTTGGGTGAGTGAGATATTTTTTCCTTACCTTTCCTCCTTCCTTCCTTCCTGTATACCCTTTTTGCATTTTACAACTGTAACAGTGTTGGAGTGAGACTTGCAGGTATTGATATGGACACAACAAGGAAATTTACACTTAACGAGTTCCAACTGTGTGCCATACATTTTCCTAGACACCAAGAAAACAAAGGTGAATAAGACGTCTTTTGCATATCTCAGCAGCATTGACATTTTGACCACTCCTTCACCTTAAACTCTCTTTTCTGGACTTTTGGGACATCCCTCACCTGGATTTTTTTCCTGACCTTTCTGGCTTGTCCATGCCAGGGACCTTTGATACCTGCTATTTCTCTACCTGATCTTTTTTTTTTTTTTCAAAAAAATTTTTTAACGTTTTATTTATTTTTGAGACAGGGAGAGACAGAGCATGAACAGGGGAGGGTCAGAGAGAGGGAGACACAGAATCTGAAACAGACTCCAGGCTCTGAGTTGTCAGCACAGAGCCTGACGCGGGGCTTGAACTCACAGACCGAGAGATACGACCTGAACTGAAGTCGGCCGCTTAACTGACTGAGCCACCCAGGCGCCCCTCTACCTGATCTTTAAGCCAGAGTGTTTTTCAGGATTCTTTCTTCAGTTTTTTTTTTTAATATTCTATTTTTATTCTGTGTATTTTCATGGCTTCAGCTACTATCTTTAAGCTGATGCCTCTCAAATCTGCAGTTTCAGGCCAGATATCCCTTTCGGGCATCTGGGTTCACATATATAACTGGATATAGAAAACCTGAAATAATAAAAATGAACTCATTACCTTTTCTCATAAATCTGTTTTTCATCCCATATCCCCATTTGCTCAGCATCTTAAGCATCAGAGTTTTTTCCTCCCCAGCCCCATTTTCTCAATACCCCCCTTGTTGTCCTTCCCCATCACTTTAACCAGTTCCTCGCCAGTGATGCCAACTCCCCTGCCTCATTAGGCTGGTCTGAAGAAATATGAACAACAAAGAGTTCATCAATTTAACTATACCCTCTTTAATCCTTTGCTCGAGTTTCTGAAGAAAATGACAAAATGGCATGGATTGGTGTCACTACAAATTCAGCTTGCAGTCTCTAGGGAACTTCCAACACTACTTTGGCTGTTTTCAACATTCACTGAATACCTTATGCTCCCCACCTGCCACCTGCATCAGCAGATAACCTTCTTCCTATTTCACAGAGAAAATAGAGAACAGAGAGTGGGAACTTCCTCACCTTTCTGCTGTTAGCACTCCATCTCTAAGCTCACCACAAATTCTTTGTTTCCTTTCCATTGTCTCAGTAGAAATGACCACTTTCAGCCTCCTACGTAAGGTCAACCTGCTACCTATTTTTTGTATCATATTCCCTTTAGTATCTTTATGGATTTTGCTCTGTCAGAATTACTCTTCTCTCAGATGTATCTCCAACATTCGCCTCTCTATATTTTCTCTCCTTTTGCCGCATAAACATGTTCAAATCTCATTCATTTTAAAGCAAACAAGCAAAGAGAGAAAACTTCTCTCTTTGCCCTATGTCATTCTAAACCTATAGATAGCTGTCTCTCCTTCCATTCTCAGCCACACTTCTAGACACAGGAGTCTTCGTTTATTGTTCCTGTTTCTAATTTTCCTTTCTTATCTCACTGCAATCTAACGTTTGTTCTAAGTTTCTATTGAAGCTTCTTCTGCCAGTAATGCTAAACTCAATGGACGCTGTTTTTTTTTTAAACACCTCTTAATTTTAAAATGAAAATACAAGAATAAACAAATAAACCACAACAAAATGGACTTTGCCAGCCACATCAGTATCCCCTTCATGTACCTCATACCACTCACAGTCTTTAACCTTCCTCTAAAAGTAATGAATACCCTGACTATTAATTGCAAAAGTCAAAAGTTACCCTCTAGTGTTGTTTGATTTTTTTTTTTAATTTTTTTTTCAACGTTTATTTATTTTTGGGACAGAGAGAGACAGAGCATGAACGGGGGAGGGGCAGAGAGAGAGGGAGACACAGAATCGGAAACAGGCTCCAGGCTCTGAGCCGTCAGCCCAGAGCCCGACGCGGGGCTCGAACTCCCGGACCGCGAGATCGTGACCTGGCTGAAGTCGGACGCTTAACCGGCTGTGCCACCCAGGCGCCCCTGATTTTTTTTTTAATCCAAGTGTGTATCCCTTGACATGGTAGTTTGTCTGCCCATTTTTTTTTTAAACTTGATCTATCTTTTTAAGTCCTTTTTTAAATGTATAGATTTTCTTCCATTCCTTTCATTGCTTATAACTTATCTGTGAAAAAACTCATAAAGTTTCTCATAGTCTATATTCTGCTAGAATCATGATACAGTTCCATATGTTACTCTGTCCTCTATATTTTCTGCAAATTGGTAGTGGGATCCAGAGGTTTGATCACATTCCTGTTTGATCCTTTTGGCAAGACTATAGGTGGTAAAGTGTTCTTTCATGTGGAGACACATAATGTCTGGTTTTTGTTCTTCCTTGATGTTACCAACCAGTGATGTGCCTAGATCCATTAATTCATGGTGGTTGCAAAATAGTGATAATAAACTTTTGTCATTTTGTTTCCATATGTTAACTGGAATGATTTTCATAAGGAGATACTCCTCATCTACTGTTTGGTTACCTAGTGGTATAGTTCAAATAGGGAAAACAAGATATTTGATTCTTTTATTTACCTAAGTCTCAAGAGAGCAAGCTGGTTCCCTGTCATCTTCACAAGGACCAATTCAACTGAAAAAATTACTTTGAACTCATGAGTTCAAAGATATTTGATCATTTCCAATTTATTGTTCATTTCTTCATTCATGCTGAAATTTTTAAATTTTTGGTCAGTGGGAACCTCTTCAAATTGGCTCCTAAGTTCTGATGACATGACCTCAGTAGTCTTTAATGGCTCTTTCTTTCTGGTCCTGGATCATCTTGTGAATTTACTGCTCCAGATTTAGAATTTATACTCAATCACTTCTCCCCAAAGCCCTCAATGAATAGCTTTCAAAAGGTGTATTCAAGTCCTAAATTCTGGTACCTCTGAATGTGACTATATGGGGGCGCCTGGGTGGCGCAGTCGGTTAAGCGTCCGACTTCAGCCAGGTCACGATCTCGCGGTCCGTGAGTTCGAGCCCCGCGTCAGGCTCTGGGCTGATGGCTCAGAGCCTGGAGCCTGGTTTCCGATTCTGTGTCTCCCTCTCTCTGCCCCTCCCCCGTTCATGCTCTGTCTCTCTCTGTCCCAAAAATAAATAAACGCTGAATGTGACTATATGGAAATAGGGTCTTCACAAATATAATTAAGTTTAGGATCTCTAGATTTTCCTAGATTTAGGATGGACCTTAAATTCAATAACTGGTAGGTATCCTTATAAGACAAAGAAGAGGAAGATTTTAGACATGCAGGCACAGAAGATCATGTAAAGACAGAGGTCCAGAGGAAGGCATGTAAAATGTTAGAAGAGTAGCCTGGTTTCTCCTTGCTGCTTAAAATGTGAATCAGTGAAGAGACGAATGGGAGGAAGGAACTGTTAGGTAAAAAGATTCAAGCCCCTGATGATTTGGGAGTTCTCACACTATCCAGATCAAAAAGGATGCTAAAATTATAAAGTTCATTGTTGGAAAAGCATGCTCTAGAGAAAGGGTGAAGGATGTAGCTGAGAAACCTTTTGCTCTAAAAAATTAGGCTTGTGATTTACAGATTTATTCATCAGGAGCCAGGAAGAGAGATGAAATGATCCAGGAAAGATATGTGGAGACCCTCTCTTGTCTAATGGAGTAGACCTCCATGACATACGTAGGTGGACCACAAGGTTTTTGAAAGTGTAGCATTAGCAAAAATACTGACAGCTTGGACTGAAGGGGACAGAGAGAGACAAAATGAGGGAAGGATGTTGGTCTTTCAAGATTCTACAGGCAGAAAACTGGCTGATAGAGTTACTTGGCTGCAAACATGTGTTACCCTTTGAGAAAAAGAATGTCTCCACAGGCAGAGCCCCAGTGGCACAGAGGCTGGAAAGGCCCCATCACAGGCTCAGAGGCAGAGCATTGGGCTATAGAGGATTATGTTCAGGCCTTGAAATCTAAAGGAATTCTTCCTCCTGGATTTGGAACTTGCTTGGGACTGGTGACCTCCTTATTCCTTCCAAAAGCTCTCTTTTGTAGGGGGGAATGCCTTTCTTTTACCTGTCCCACCACTGTATTTTGGAAGCAGATAATTTGTTTTCTAGTTTCAAAGAACTACAGATGGAGAGGAATTTTGTCTCAGGATGGATCACACCCACAGTCTCATTCATACCTAATTTTAATGTGATTTGGGATTAGTGGGCCGATGATATTTAGATAAGATTTTAGAGTTGATGCTGTAATTGGTTGAGACTTGGGACTGTTGTTGTGGAGTGCATGTATTTTGTATGCTGGATAGACATGAATTTTAGGGGGCAGACTCTAGTGGGGTGAATGGTGGACCCCCAAAACATACATCCTTCTGGAACCTGTGAATGTGACCTTAGTTGAAAAAATGGTCTTTGCAGATGCAATTAAATTAAAGGACTCAAGAGGAGGTCATTCTGGATTGAGGCCCCAAGTCCAATGATATGTTTCTCTGTAAGAGATAGAAGAGAGTGAGACAGACGTACACAAGAGTCCATGTGAAGACAGAGGTGGAGATTGGGGTTACACTGTCAGAAGCGAAGGAAAATCTGAAGGCACCAGAAGTTTGGAGGAGACAAGGAATAATTCTCCCCTAGAGCTTTCACAGGAAATGTGGTCCTGCTGACACTTTGATTTCCGGCTTCTGGCTTCTAGAACTATGAGAGAATAAATTTCTGCTGTTTTAAACCACAGAATTTGTGGTAATTTGTTACAGCTGCCCTAGGAATCTAATACAGCCGTGGTATTTTTTAATGGGAAATAGTATTTCAAGACAATAATCTGGGTGGTAGATATACTCATTGAAATATTTATATTAAAGATTAGAGACCATACGAGTTCATACTGATATTTCCAATTAACAGTTCAGCACTACAGGGTTTTCACTGAAAACTCTGGTTATTAAGGATGCTTAGGCTGATTGAATTAGAACATCACATAATTGCTTGTTTTATGCTGCATTATACACACAATATCAGGTTATAATACTGATTACCACCACCAATTATGATGACTGACAAGTTATTTTTTTGCATATCCTACGTCCATTCTTGCTTCCCTTCCTTTTTGCTTTTATAATTGTAGCTATATCTACACTATCAGATCATACAGCCATTATATACAATATATATGTTATATACTATTATATAATATACATGTTATATATAGTATATATTATATATTATGTGTATGTATGTTATATATAATATAGTATGTTTATTCCAATCTCTCTTTAACCTGCATTTCTTTCTACATTTAGTTAATACAGTGAGTCCTTATGTTAATATTCTGGTCATTTTAGTTGTCTGCTGCTTGTTCTTTATGAAATTCATTGGAAAACACTTGTGGGAACAATATTCTCAGAGTTTCTGTGTATTAATAAGAGTTTGTCTGAGTCCTTCCTACATAAAGGTTAGTTTTGTGTATATAATGTCCTTAACTTACTTACATGTTCTTTCCTTGAGTATCTTTTTTTAAAAAATATTTTTTGTTTATTTATTTTTGAGAGAGAGACAGAGAGACAGAGTGTGAGAAGGGGAGGGGCAGAGAGAGGGAGACACTAAATCTGAAGCAGGATCCGGGCTCTGAGCTGTCAGCACAGAGCCTGATGCAGGGCTCAAACCCATGAACCGTGAGATCATGACCTGAGCTGAAGTCAGAAGCTTAACTGACTGAGTCACCCAGGTGCTTCATCTTTCCTTGAGTATCTTAAATATATTAATCCCTTTTCTTTTTTTTTTTTTAATGTTTTTTAATTTATTTTTAGAGAGAGTGAGAGTGTGCAAGGTGGGGGAAGGGCAGAGAGAGAGGAAGGAGAGAATCCTAAGCAGGTGTTGCATTGTCAGCCCTGAGCCTAATGCAGGGCTTGATCTCATGAACTGTGAGATCGTGACCTGAGATAAAATCAAATCAAGAGTCAGACACTTAACTGACTGAGCCACCCAGGTGCCCCATAATTTGACTATTGTTGATAGCATTGCTATAAACATTGGGGTGCTTATGCCCCTTGAAATCAGCATTTTTGTATCGTTTGTATAGACTCCTAGTAGTGCAATTGGTGGGTCAGAGGGTAGTTCTATTTTTATTTTTTTGAGGAACCTCCACACTGTTTTCTAGAGTGGCTGCACCAGTTTGCATTCCCACCAACAGTGCAAGAGGGTTCCTCTTTCTCTGCATTCTTGCCAACATCTGTTGTTTCCTGAGTTGTTCATTTTAGCTATTCTGACAGGTGTGAGGTGGTATCTCATTGTGGTTTTGATTTGTATTTCCCTGATGATGAGTGATGTTGAGCATCTTTTCATGTGTCTGTTAGCCATTTGGATGTCTTCTTTGGAAAAGTGCCTATTCATGTCTCCTGGTCATTTCTTCACTGGATTATTTGTTTTAAGAGTGTTGAGTTTGATAAATTCTTTATGGATTTGGAATACTCACCCTTTATCCGATAGGTAATTTGCAAATGTCTTCTCCCATTCCATTGGTTACTTTTTAGTTTTGTTGTTGTTTCTTTTGCTGTGCAGAAGCTTTTATTTTTATGAAGTCCCAATAGTTTATTTTTGCTTTTGTTTCCCTTGCTTCTGGAGACATATCTCATAAGAAGTTGCTGCAACCAAGGTCAAAGAGGTTGTTGCATGTTTTCTCCCTTAGGATTTGGTGGTTTCCTGTCTTACATTTAGGTCTTTCATCCATTTTGAATTTAGTTTTTGTGTGGTGTAAGAAAGTGGTCCAGTTTCATTCTTCTGCACATTGCTGTCCAGTTTTCCCAACACCATTTGTTGACGAAACTGTCTTTTTTCCACAGGATATTCTTTACTGCTTTGTTGAAGATTAGTGGCCATACATTTGTGGGTCCATTTCTGGGTTCTCTATTCTGTTCCATAGATCTCTGTTGTTTGTTTTTGTGCCAGCACCATACTGTCTTGATGATTATAGCTTTGTAATACACCTTGAAGTCTATACTACCCAAAGCAATGTACACATTCAATGCAATCCCTACCAAATACCACCAGCATTGTTCACAGAGCTAGAACAGACAGTTATAAAATTTGTATGGAACCAGAAAAGACCCTGAATAGCCAAAATAATGTTGAAAAAGAAAACCAAATCTGGAGGCATCACAATTCCAGCCTTGGAGGGTCCATCTTAAGTGTTTATAAGGGCTAGAATGCTCGAGCCCTTCTAGGTCATACCCCATACCTCTTACATTCCCTGGATTGGACAAAAATCCCTCCTAGTTTCAACTGTGGCTCTCAATTTATTCTGCATCCTTTCCAATGAATACTTTTTGGCTATTATGAAGTTCTCCTGTTCTCAGGTCTGTCAGATGCTCCGTGGCTTTCCTCTGCTTTCTCCTTCACGTATACTAGTAAAAGTATGCAAGTCTTATGATTTGCTCATATTTTGAGATTTTATTCTATCTATTTAGTTTTAGAAAATTTTTCTCATGTATTTTTTGTTTTACTTTTTAGCTTTTCTATTTTTGTGTAAGGATTGCAGAAAACCCAGAATCTGTGATGTGATCACGATCAGCATCTTCTCTGAGTCTTTTTAGTCCTTATTTTACTGACTCATCTGTAATGCTTATTTACTGACCACTTTTCCTTTCTTTTCTTCCTTGGTTTCAATAACCATGCTCTCCTGGTTTTCTTAGCATACTATTTTAGTCTCTTTTGTGGTAACTTTTTTTGTCCATCTTGTAAATACCCATGTTCTTAAGGGTTCTGCTCTTGATCTGTTTTTCTTCTCTACATGCTGTAATTTGACTGTAATCTTCTTGATTCTGTGGTTTAATTTCCACATATATGCTAGTGATTCCCAAATTTCCATCCTGAGCTATACACCTAAATATTGAGTTTCCTATTAGATATTTCTCCTTGTCTCTCGTGACCATCAGACTCAGGAACATATCAAACGAAGTCCAAAAATTTTCTCTTCAATTCTTGTTTCACCTATTTTAATGGATAGCATCACCATCTAGTTAGAAATTGAGGAGTCATCTAAGGTAGGAGGTGGAAAATAAGTACAACTTATTTGCTAACCCTTATGGACAAGTAGTGTCTCCCTTGGGAGAGCTGATTTGAGACGTGAAGAGTATGATTGCTAATAAGGATGTCTGCTCTGGGCTGGGAGGTAGCATCCTAGTTCCACTCATTTGCAACTGTGCACTATAGATTCTTCACTCACCTTCCCTTCTCATGTTTAAACAATCAGTATGTGCTGTTGGAGTCCCTCTCCATTAAGTCTCTCAAGACCACCCCCTTTCTCCACTTCTTTTGTCACTGCTGTAGTTTAAATCCTGATCATATCTCACTAGCTACTTCTGGTCCGCACCTTCAACTCAATCTAGTCTCCACCCTTATGCCCTTTAAAATCTAAATGTTATTTATTGCTATAAACAAACAGAGAGACAAGCCTGTAATGTCTGGCTGTACCCTTCAGGATATACTTCATGTCCTTTTAAATAATGTATCCTCAGGACCTAGACCTTGCCTTTGGATTGCAGTGAACCCTGTCTGTCTCTGCTCCCTTACCCACAACACAAATGACATACTGAACTACTCAGAGTTTCCTGAATGCACCACATTATTTCCAATCTCCTTTGCACAGTCTTTTCCCTTTCTTGGAATGCCTTTCACGCTTTCTCTCCTTTCTGTTCCAGGATAACTTCCACTAATCCTGCAACATCACTTTTTCTGGGAAAGTTTTCATATCTCTTATTCCAGTTATAGGTTAGTACTTTTTCTCTGTGTCCCCCTGGCATCTGTGCAAACTATAGAATTGAATTTACCACACTCCAGTGGAATTGCCTTTTCCCCCCATGTTTTTAGTGTCCTTTAAGGAGTCTTTTTAAAAAAATGTTTAATGTTTATTTATTTTGAGAAAGAGACAATGTAAGCAGTAGAGGAGTAGAGAGAGAAAGGGAGTGAGAGAGAGAATCCCAAGCAGGCTCTGCACTGTCAGCGCAGAGCCCTACATGGGGCTTGAACTCACAAAACGGTGAGATCATGACCTGAGCCAAAACCAAGAGTCAGACGCTTAACCAACTGAGCCACCCACGTGCCCCAAGGAGTCTTTATTCTGTTTGTAGTTCCAGTACTCTAGGTGTTTTTTTTTTGTTGTTGGTTTTTTTTTTTTTTTTTAGTAAACTTTTATTTTGAGGCCATTGTAGACTCCCATGCAATTGTTAGAAATAATAGAGAGAGATCCCTTGTACCCTTTGCCAAATTTCCTCCAGTGGTGACACTGGAGTCCAGTAACACAACCATGATGTTGACACTGATATGGCCCAGATACGGAGTGTTTCCATCAGCACAGGATCCTTCCTGTTGTACTCTTATAGCCATCCCTACTTCACTCTTACTCTCATTCCCTTCTTATTCCCTGGCAACTATTCACCTGTTCTCCATTTGTATGATTTTGTCATTTCAAGAATGTTACATAAATGGAATCATACAGTGTATAACCTTTTGGAATTGATCTTTTTCATTCAGGATAATTACCTAGAAATTCATCCAAGATGTGTATATGACTAGTTCATTCTTTTTTTTTTTTTTATTGCTTAATAGTGTTTCACGATATGAATATACCACCGTTTGTTTAACCAGCCACCTGTTGAAGGACATCTGGGTTATTCCACTTTTGGGCTATTATAAATGTTATTGCTATGAACAGTAGTATGCAGGTTTTTGTGCAAACATAATTTTTCATTTATTTGGAATAAATGTCCCAAAATGCAATTGTGGGGTCATGGTTATATGGCAATTTCATGCTTGTGTTTAGTTTTATATGGAACACCAAGCTACTTTATAATTATTTGTTCAGCAACAAATAATGTTGCATCAAAACCCTTAGAGTGAATATCTGGATCAAATCTATTTTTATTAATTGCACAGCCAATCATATTAGCCACAAGCATGATACTCTAAACACACTGAAACATACTACAGAGCAGAAATCAATAAGGCTTAAATGTGGTAATCTTCTTCATTACTTTAGGAGTTGGAATTTTTTAGCCTAAACTGTTTATAGCAATGGTGAGGTTTGATTTCTCACAAATGATATATAGACACTACACTATAGTTTTTAATCTCCAAATGGCTGCACATTGAAAATTATATTTTAAAGCCCCCATACATGATAAACATAGTTTGCTAACCATTAATGTACATTCAAGATGTAACCATAAGTCCTTTCATTTTTTTTCTATTTCTTTAGAAAATAATTTATAGAAAATAATTTTTATTTTAGTGCTCTACTGAAGTGTTTGCCTTGGTAGTATTGTCTCATTTTGATACCAAGTATGTCCATTTGAAATTCGCACCCAGCACTTAGATGAAGGTCCTTCAGGAATTGTGGAAGGAGCATGTGCTCTAGACTCAGATGACATGAGGCTGAAACTGAACAAGTTACAGAATCTCTTCTGACCTTATTTTCTCATCTACTAGACGAGGATTATTCTACAAGTGGTTTTTTAAAAAATATTTTTATTTACTTTTGAGACTGAGAGAGCGAGGGAGAGGCAGGCAGCGGATCCAAAGCAGGCTCTGTGCTGATAGCAGAGAGCCTGACACGGGGCTTGAACTCACAAACCATGAGATCATGACCTGAGCCGAAGTTGGACTCTCAACCCACTGAGCTACCCAGGCGTCCCTTGATGAGGATTATTCTAAACAACATACATGACATGACAGGGCAGTCAAGAGGATTGAATAAAGTAACATATACAAAGTGCCTAACATGAAAAGACACCAGTAATGTTCAATGCCTTTCTCCTACAGCATTTGTAATTTCCTGAGAAATAAATTCCCAAGGTCTGTTTATACATTTTGTTCATGTTTTTAGTGGGTTGTGAGAATATTTCCTTGTCAGGAAACTTGTTAGGAAACCAATCAAATCCAAGGAAATATTCAAGGATAGTTGGTGCAGACTGCCAGTGGGTTTTCTTAAGATCAGAGGCAGATAGTAATATAAAGAAAAACAATTTCTACCCCACTGAAAACGTTGACTTCTTGGGACACAAACCATATCTTCTTATTTCTTATGTTTTGGCAATGAATATATGTCCACTAAAATTCAGTTCAGCTAAGTGAAGGAATTGTGTTTCTTAATTTGGACTCATATATTTTTATTTTTAATAATTAAATGCTATCAAAAACAAGATCACCACTGACAGAGCCCAAACTTCTAAAGAAACACCAACTTGCAGAATGGCCAAGAGCCCACAGATCAAGAACTACTTGCAGAGATCACCTCCTGACAAGCAGGGATACTAGCTTATTAATCATCTTGTGTCTAATTTGAACTTGTAAAATTGAGAAAGAGAAGTAGTAGTGTTACCATCTGGCTATTTGCTATTTAAAATTTGGAAAAATATGCATAACAGATAAAAAATGCCAGTTAACATAATTTTGCATTTTTCAATGGCAGTTTTGGATTTCTAGAGGGAACTTCTTTATGTCAGAGAGAAGAATGAGAAGAGACATTTCCCAGGAATTTGAAGGAGCTACTCTACAGTAAAAGGTGATTGGATATATGTTCTTCAACTCTACTGAGGCGAGTAAGGAAAAAGTTTTAAACAATGGGATAAAACCAAAAAACCGAGGTTGGCTCTGCTTTATGGAAGAGGTACCTTAGTGGTGAAGAAGGGCCGTGCCATAAGGCTTGGCCAAACTCTGAATAACATCTCCATTGGTCTGACACTAAGGTCTGAATGATAATCATGTCTTCAGAGAGGCCCTGTTCAAATGTGTCAAGTTACCTTGGTGATATGATGCATTAGCAGTTGGCATAGAATAGTTTACCAGATTGGCTAGATGCTGCCTACATTGGAACCCTGGGCAAAAAGCACAGGCAGTTTAGTTTTGCTGGGAGTGAGAAAGATTATGGGAATTTCCTGGCATACAGTATTTATAAGGAAGAAGAAATGAGGAGCTGAATAAAGAGGTGAGAGACGGGAAAGGCGGCAGGAACACCTGGGGTCTTGCAGGCTCAGCAGACTGTAAACTCTTCAAGGACCGGAAATGGATCTGGCTCACCGTTGTACTTAGGTTAGATAACAGTACTTGGAACATAGGTGCACAACAAAGGTTTATTGAACAGGTGAAAGAATGTATGTTCTCAGTGCGTGGGTGGTGTCTATTCTCAAAGGAGAACTAGGGGAGCTTTCTAAACTAAATTTATATACTTAACTAAGTTTGCCTAAGTAAGTTACTTACTTAACTAAGTTGGCCCTGCTAAAGATTGTGGAAGGCTGTAGAATTTCTTTCTATAAGGTCTTTAAAAACAAGATAGATTCTTATCTGTCTGGAAGGGTTCCTGTGAAAAACAGAAGATGGATCTGAGTAATTAAAATAACCTCTGGCCTTTTTCTTCCTCGGGCTTGTTTTTGTTTTTGTTTTTAATTTCAAGAAATGCAGTGTAAAAGTACATACTATCACCATCACGCGAACAACAATAACCATTTGTTGAGAGTTTAGTGTATGCCAGGCAAAGTGCTGAGTGTGTAATCTATGCACTGATGAATTGTTTGATTTTTGGGAATGCCTGTGGCTTTTACCATGTAGCAACACAGTACTCCTGCAGATGTCACTCTTTTCCTGCACAATGCTACCCCTTGAGACCTTCACTGGAGCCTTAGAATGAGATAGGGCTGAGAAAGAAGTGATTTTAAAGTCAGTGTACCAAGGTTTAAAAAAAAAAAAAATCAGCATTGTCTACATTTGAATCTAAGTTCCTAAATAAGAATCAGCCTTCCCATTAGGAAGTTATATATAAAAAATTTTCTCAAAATAGAAAACTCAGTGGTCAAGTTCACATACTATTTAAGTGGCTTTACCATTTTACCTTCATCTTTAGCATAACAGAATATAATTTTTGTCCTATTTTCTTCAGGAACACTGAAACAAAGAATGTTTTTGAAAGGCGATCTTCCCCTTCCCTGTGTTTCATTTTGTACCATCCTCTTTATCTCATTTCTGACTTTTTCCCCTCTTTTGCTGGTGTGGTGTGACTATGCTTGGGGAAATGGTCACAGCTGACAGGTTCCTGTGTGGAGGCACAATTCATCAGTCTTCTTTCCATCTGGACCTCAGCTTTTCCTTCCAGCTTGTGGCCATACCTGACCCCTAGTGTACAGCCCTTCAAAAACATGCAGGTACAGGATAGAAGAGGAAAAGCAGGATTAAGAACATGCCTAGAAAAATAGCAATTTCTTTATTACTATCCTGTGGTATTTACAAAAACATGTTTCTAGGTTCACATCACTCTCTTGATGCTTCTGGGCAAATGCACAAAACATTTTTAGCTCTGCATGTGGCTCTGGCGAGTCAGTGTTCAGAATTCACGTTGAGTGACAGCATCTCATTTTCTGATACACTCTTGAAACATTGAGGGTGTCATATCTCAGAGGAAAATTCTGTGGAATATTTCCCCCTTTCATCAGATCCCTTGGTGCAGCTCTAAGGCAGTGCTTCTTAGCATGCGGTCTATTGATCATTTGTATCTGATGTTCATTTAAAAAAAAAAAAAAGCAAAATCTTAGACCTACCTCTCTTCACAACTATAGAACTAGATTCTCTAGGCAATTTATAAGAAATCACAACAATTCTTTCCCTCACTAAGTTTGAAAACTGCTGAAAGACAGTGCTCTCAAGAGCTAGCAGTTCCCTGAACACAGATTAGAAGTCCAATTTGGTCCTGGCCTCCAGCTGCTGTCCCTTTTCACTTGTGGTTATCTTCAGGGCTCTCCTGCCTTCTTTATCCTCAAAGTTTATTGCCAGGGCCTCTGCCTGTCTGTCTATCTATCTATCTATCTATCTGGGCGTGATGGTTTTATTTTCTATTTTCAAATTTTTATTTAAATTATAGTTAAAATACAGTGCAATATTGGCTTCGGGAGTAGAATTCAGTGATTCATCACTTACATATAATACCCAGTGCTCATCCCAACAAGTGCCCTTCTTAATACCTATCACCATCTAGCCCATCCCCCACTTTCATCCCCTTTATCAACACTCAGTTTGTTCTCTCTTTATTTTTTTTTTTTCAACGTTTATTTATTTTTGGGACAGAGAGAGACAGAGCATGAACGGGGGAGGGGCAGAGAGAGAGGGAGACACAGAATCGGAAACAGGCTCCAGGCTCTGAGCCGTCAGCACAGAGCCCGACGCGGGGCTCGAACTCACGGACCGCAAGATCCTGACCTGGCTGAAGTCGGACGCTTAACCGACTGCGCCACCCAGGCGCCCCTGTTCTCTCTTTAATAGTCTCTTATGGTTTGCTTATCTCCATGGCGTTTATTCACTAAAGAAGATCTGAGAATCCCCCAGAATTCAGTGCATTTCAGTAAAGTTGCCAATCCTAGCTTCAGGGGACTGTAAATGCCAGCATGTGTCTTCTAGGCTAAGCCTAGTATAGTCAGGACCTCCTACTGACCTTTTTTCTTTCTTTTCCCCATCTGTCTGGTGGTATTCCTATCCATACCCTTTCTTTTCTATTCTTTATCTAGCCAAAAATGATCTTTCAAGATTGTTCTGGTGTCTGTCCTCAGGGATAAATTCCTCAAATCCTCCAGGAAAATGTGGTTGACCAGTTACGGAGCAAAGCACTTACTGCCTCGTTCTCTAATTCGTTTGTTTCCCATCGGCTCCTTAGAAGTAGTTTTCATATTCTTTGTATCCCTGGTATGGAGCCTAGTGACTAGGACATAGGAGATGTTTAATAAATAAATGTTTGTTGACTCACTAAAGGATTTTTAAAAATCTCACCTCCCACTTCTGTTCCTGTAAATCAGTATAGACCAAATAATAATTAAGTTCCTTGAGGATTAGGCCCCATGTCTTCTTTGTCTATTAACATGAAAAAATGAACATTTGAATGAAAATGTGTATCTTTTGCTTTTGTTTCCATATACTAACTTGAGATACTATTGTGTGGAACTCTGAGGGTAGGGCCATATCTCATTCATGTCCAGCTCTTGGCACAGTATCTAGCACTTAATAGCACTTACTAAATGTTCGCTGAAATAAAACTCAAGGAGCTACCCACAAATTACTTTATGTGATGTCATGTAGTATAGCAAAAAAAGAATATTCTTGGGATATTCTTGGAATATTCTCCCAAGCAGAGTTAAAAAAAAATTTTTTTTAATGTTTATTTATTTTTGAGAGAGACAGAGACAATGCAAGTGGGTTAGGGGCAGAGAGAGAGGGAGACACAGAATCCAAAGGAGGCTCCAGGCTCCGAGCTGTCAGCACAGAGCCCAACATGCGGCTTGAACTCAAGCTGCAAGATCATGACCTGAGTCAAAATCAGACACTCAACCAACTGAGCCACCCAGGTGCCCCTCCCAAACAGAGAATTTAAAGATTTGTCCTGAGTGCTGCAGTATTTAGAGGGCAATGCAAGACTAGAACCCAGGGCTGTTCAGGCCTAGAGGAGTCATTCAGCCCAGAACAGAGAGATGCTGCTCTGTGGGGATCTCCTCCCAGGGAGGACCATTTGGTAGTTCTCATTTTCCAAAGATGATCAATACACATATGCCATCTTCCACCAAGCACTTTTGCTTGCCCATCTTCTAGCTGTAGTCTAGGGGAAGAATGTAGGAGGTCTTTGTAATGGTTAAAGCCCATTAAATGATATTTTTTTAGTATGTGTGTTATTCTATCACAGGTGGAAAAAAAACCATCTCTTTGAGCAGGCTGTGTAATGCAGCATGTAGTGGGTAGAGGGCAATGCTGGAATACAATATATATGAAAGAGGCAGAATTCCATTAAAAGGGGGCTTGGGCAAATTTAAGGGGTCCTTTGGAGTCAACTGATCAAACCTTTTTGCTATAATGGTAACCCCTTCTCATATACAAGTAATATTAACAGCTCAGTATATATTCTTACAGTTTTTCCTATGTGCAAAATTACCTGTCTTTCTAATGGGGATAGAAACAGAGTATGGTCCTCTTCTTTCATGGCAAACTTTATGCGGTGTGGTCAGTGTACTATCTGGACTAATGTGTTACCGAAGTTTATGCACAGCTTTGTGGGTTGCTATATGTGGGTTCCTTTTAAATGTTGGTCCTGCAGCTCCTAACAATTGTTTTTCTCCTATTCTTTTCCAGATTAGCATTACTGTGATTTTAGCCCTTTTAATTTGTAACACATGGTGTGATTCAAACCACTGAGTCTTAGCATCTGTCAATGATAAGATCATTCTTTTTAGTGATACAAGGATGGTTGCCAATAATGTGGCAGAATTTGGCTTTTCATTGTTATGTTATTAATGACTGCAAAAAAGAACTTGTGGGTAATATGTTATTTTCTACTTAAGCTTCAGTCAATATCTTGAAGTCTCTCTTAAATTTCTACAGAAAATTAAAACTAAGATGGTCTTGGATTTTCCAACGCAAAACTATTTTTCTGTATCCCTAAAGTTTGTGTTCTAAATCATTTATGTAGGGCTAGTTGACATTACTCCCTTACACCTGGAAATGTTGTATGCTGCAGTCCAAATGCTGGAACAGGGAAGTCTGGCGTAGCAGTAGATGGGACCACAGAGAGGCCACTGATGTGCTTAGTAGAGCACACATTAGGAGTATCCTTGCAAAAGAGCAGTGACCTGATGTTACTGATTTAAGGGTCTGGTTCTTTCCTTTCAACTCTTTCCCTTACTCTGTTTAGAACTATTTATTTTTCATTTTATTCCTTTTAACTTCAATTTTTGTGTGCACTTTTTTCTGATGTAATTTATCTCTATATAGACATATAGTATGGGAATATAGTAGTGTTGTCATATGTAACCTATACAGACTTTATTAATACAGTATTGTTTATAATTTTTCAATAAGGAGACATATATTTTTGGCATTGGGTGTATGTGCTCAAAAATTTTTCCTGTCGGTGGTGTACAATAAAAATAATTTGAGACTACTGTACACTATTATGAATCACTTGAGGACAGAGATCATTCATTTTCTTCTTGATATTCCTAATTGTTTACCATAATGTCTGGCCTATAATAGGTGGTTAATGAGTACTGTTGGATGGCTGGCTGGCTTGCTGGATAGGCAGATAAATTAATAAATCATGTGATTATGTTTTTCCTTATGAGTAGGAGGTAGTCTTAGGTTAGTACTTAGTAAATGCTTCAGGTACTAAGGACACATGGGTGATCAAACAACCAGACTGTGGTAATTGATTTAGATGCTATGTTTGGATGTATTAAAAACTGATTCAGCTTGCCACATTTTTCAACAATCCTCCAGACTGATGGATTACCACAAAATAAGTGGTGAATGTGATTGAGAAATTTTATGTAACCCTGCTTCCCAGGATTCATTTTTCTTAAATATTATCAGAATCCTACCTAGGGTTTAGCAAATGACATGATAACAAGCCTCAGTTAGATTTCTTTTTGGTTAATTTTTTTTTAAAGTTTATTTACTGAGAGAGAGAGAATGAGAATGAGTGGGGGAGGGGCAGAGAGAGTGAGAGAGATAAACCCAAGCAGACTCTGCCCTGTCAGTGCAGAGCCCAATGCGGGGCTCAAACTCCGAACCGTGAGATCATGACCCAAACCAAAATCAAGAGTCAGAGGCTTCACCGACTGAGCCACCTGGATATTATAATTAGATTTCTTTATATTTCTTTTACCTTTAGTGAAAAGATTGTGTGATTAGAATACTACAATACACTATAAGGGATGAAGTAAGAGAAGAAAGTCCTAAAAAGGTCTGTGGAGCTCATTTTCAACTGAAATGTTAACCCCACTAACATTAAGTCTTCTCACCCTCAACTTGTTAAGCTAACAATGATGGGACTGGGGGTCCCTGCCAAGGAACAGTGCCCCCAACTCTCTTTTTGTAACTCCTCTCCTTTGGTTGATTCTTTCCCGCATCACTGCTATTCTTGATGCCCATTTTTACCATTTTACCTGTTCAGAACAGGACCTAGTGCACGGTACATACTAAAAAAATGTTGACCAGTCACATCCCGTCTATATAATCTGTGTTCAGGTACATACAGATGGCAAATGTATATGTTTTGATGGTGGATGCAGTGTCCTGTGCTGGCCAGGGTGGAGTGGGGACAGCAGCTCACCACGCTCCTCGCCAGGGTGGCTCAGTCAGTGAATCTGGTCAGCACTACCAAGTCGGCCTGTTGGTTGGGAAATGGCAATTTGGTTTTCCTCACTTTCATCTTATCTTTTTTTACGATCCTCCTCACCTGTGCAAATAGACAAATAGACAAAAACAAAAATGAAATAAAAAAACACATTGAACACTATAGAAAACCCTGTGCTCTTTCCGTCAAAATTTCCCACATCAAATTCAGCTTGGTACATTGCTGATGTTCTCTTATTTTGAATGGTTATTTTAATGGTATGGATAAAAATAGAAAGATATATGAGTTTCTTTAAATGTGAGCATATTTGGGGGGCCCCTGGGTGGCTCAGTCGGTTTTGTGTCTGACTTCAGCTCAGGTCATGATCTCACAGTTTGTGAGTTCAAGCCCCGCATTGGGTTCTCTCCTGTCCTCACAGAGTCCGCTTCAGATCCTCTGCTACCCTCTCTCTCCGCCCCTCCCCTGGTCATTCTCTCTCTCACTCTCTCTCTCTCTCTCTCTCTCTCAAAAATGAATGAACATTAAAAAAATGGGAGCATATTTTGGAGTTTACCTATGACTTATATGAGTGTGTAGTTTTTGTTAAAACCGTTTTCTGCCTCTTGCTCTTGTTGTGTTTTTTTTTCTTTTTGCCTTGCTCAACATCACATATTAAACATGAATGCTCTCTCTTAGTGTTAGTACCATGATATACCTGATCAATTTTACAAGGGAAGGAAAGCACATTGAGGCAGAACAGTTTCTACTAGTAAGAGAGGTGAAAGTTATTCATAATTTCTTCTTTTTAACTCATTAGCTAATTTTCCAAAAAAAGGTTTTAAGTACCAATTATATTTGACAGTGATTTCCTTAAAAGTGGATGGTTTAGCACATGTTATGAAACAGCTGTCTTATGCTGAAGGATGGATCTAAATCTTCTTAGAACCATAGTAGAGAAATTCTTATTTTTTTATTGCCTATGATGGGTACAAACCATAAGCTACAAACTCAGGCTGCCAAAGATAAAATTTTCTTTTTTTTTAAACAATTTTATTTATTTTTGAGGGAGAGAGGAAGAATGAGAGAGCACACGCATGGGAGGGACAGAGAAAGAGGAAGACAGAGGATCTTAAGTGGGTTCTGTGCTGACAGCAGACAGCCTGATGCGGGGCCCGAACTCATGAACTGTGAGATCCTGACCTGAGTCAAAGTTGGACACTTAACCGACTGAGCCACCCAGGCACCCCTATAATTTTATTTTTCTAAATTTTACTTAACTTCTATTATAACCTGTAACTGGGTTAACAGTATTCCCCTCCCCAATCATGCCCACCTTGTATCTGTGGGTGTATTTGAAAATAAGGTCTTGGTAGATATAATCAACTTAAGATGAGGTCATACTGGATTAAAGTGGGCCCTAATAAGAAGAAGGTAATGTGGACACAAACAGGAGAAATGTGAAGGTGAAGGCAAAGGTTAGAGAGATGCATCTACAAGTAAAGTAGATTGCTGGCAACCATCAGAAGATAGAAGACACGAGGAAAGATTCTTTCCTAGAGACTGTGGCCCTGCTGACATATTAGTATCAGATCGTTAGCCTCTAGAACGGTGAGAAAATGAATTTCTCGTGTTTTAAGCTACCGAGTGTGATAATTTGTTATGGCATCTTAGGAAATTAATGTACAGTCCCTTTTGAATTGGAGTAGTAGAAAATGAACCTCAAAATTCTGGGGAATCCTTCTTTCCCTGGATTTGTCTTAAGAATCGGCAAGATGTGATATTGAGGTGGGGACCATAAGATCCTTAAAATTACCAAGCCACTCTGCCACTCTGGTGTCCCTGAACTGTTGCCTGATCAGCCTGGTCCCTTGTCAGTCTCTCTCTTGTTGCTGCAGAGGTGACCTTTGCTCCTGTCTGTGTGGCCCCTTCTGGTCTGCCGTTTTCGTCACTATTTCCAGGCTACTCTTGAATGACCAGAAATTTTCTGCTGCTCCCATGCCATGCTGTGGTTTACATAGATACATTTTGTAACTATTTCTTTTCTGGGATAGTGACACCTTCCATGACTTTACTAGGACAATAGATCACACGTCTCTTCTACCTTTGAAATTCTGCTTCGGTGTTGCCACATCTCCAGGACTTGGCCAAAGGAATGGCTCAGGGTTCGTTACTGATGCATATTCTTATTGTTTCCTCTTAGGCTCTATCCCTATCACTCAGACTGGGGAATATTTTTCTAGCCTTGTTTTGAAGGTGGTAATGGGCGTTGGGAGTAGGGGTGGAACAAATTCTTGCTTATGTTTTGTCTCTGTCTTGATTCTTTTCTGTTCCTCTAACAGCCTAAATCAGTGATTTTTAACCGGAGGCAATTTTGCTCTCCTTAGGTCATTAACGATGTTTGGAGACATTTTTAGTTGTCACAAGTGGGGAGTAGGAAAGATGCTAATGGTATCCAGTAGATAGAGGCTAAGGATGTTGCTAAATATCTGGTAACACACAGGATAGCCCTGTATAACAAAGAATTAATGCCCCAAATGTCAATAGTACCCCTGTTGAGAAAGCCAGGCCTAGATCCTTGAAACAAAAAGAGAAAGATAATGTTTTCTTTCCTTTGCTTTCTGCAGTTAAATTCTTCTTTGGAGGCAATGAATGGAATGTCCTGTTTTTGAATGGAGAAAGAGTCAACAGTGAAAAGGAAATATTGGGTGGGGAAAATTGACCATTACATCAGAATTATTCTGTCTGTTGTAGGGAAGGGTATTTAAAATCCTTTTCAGTTGCACTTAGATGTAAATAATTTCTTTATATTAAAATACAAAAAGGGGATGCCTGGGTGGCTCAGTTGGTTAAGTGTCTGACTCTTGGTCTTAGCTCAGGGTTGTGCGTTCAAACCGCGTGTGTTAGGCTCTGCATTAGGTGTGAAGCTTACTTAAAAAAATGAAATAAAAAAATAGAGTATTACCAGTTATTTGGGACTTCTGAATTGACTACAAATCCAATCCACTTAATTTAGGAGGGGAAAAATCTACTTTGGAGCCCAAACTTCTTGATTGACTGTCTAGGGTGTCCAAAAGGCTTAGGCAAGTGCATATTTTAGCTAATTCCTGCCAGGCTTTGGAGAACATTGGGCTGGGAATATGTATACATGGATTCCAGTCTTGATTCTCTTACCAGCTGCTTGACCAGGTAACTTCACTTCTCTGGGCCTCAATTTTCTTATGTGTTAGTAGTTAAAATTACATTATCTCAGAAATTCCTTCCCATTGAATTTTTGCCTATGGCTTATGACTCAACTTGGGACAGAAATAATTTTTTTATTTTTATTTTTTTATTATTTTTTTTTAAATTTTTTTCAACGTTTTTTATTTATTTTTGGGACAGAGAGAGACAGAGCATGAACGGGGGAGGGGCAGAGAGAGAGGGAGACACAGAATCGGAAACAGGCTCCAGGCTCTGAGCCATCAGCCCAGAGCCCGACGCGGGGCTCGAACTCACGGACCGCGAGATCGTGACCTGGCTGAAGTCGGACGCTTAACCGACTGCGCCACCCAGGCGCCCCAGAAATAATTTTTAATATATAGATTCTTAAGGTACTAATATAAAATTATCTTTTTTCATGTCATTTTTTTTTCAAAATATGGAGGAGATTGCCAGTTGTCCAACAAAATTTGCTCTCTTCTTCTCTGTGCCTGTTAATTGCAGTAGAAGGATAAGCTGCTATATTAGAGAGACTCACCAGTAGAGTGTTTTTAAATAAATGAGGCTAGACCATATTTCCCATATTCCCTTGCATCTAGATGTGATTAGGTTCTCACTAATACAATGTGAAGAGAATACCTTCTTGTCCTGAAGGTAGTGAGTGTGCCTCTTTCATGCTTTCTCTTTTCCTATAACTATAATCCCTGGTCATCCAGCTTTAACCATGCAGGTGACAAAGATGCCCTTGGGGGTGGTGAACAACAGGGTGAAAGGAATCTAGAATCTCAGATGATGGAATGGAATAGAATTGCCCCACCAAATTAGATTGCTTACATTGGAACTATTTGATAAAAAACACAAACTTATTATTATTTTTTTTAGTCAGTATATTGCTGGGTGTTTTTTATTACAGCAGTATGTAGCAGAGGAATTCTGTACATAATCACTAAAACAGCAAACTTCAAAAAAAAAAAAAGCGCATTCTGTTACAGTCCTAGTATACAGTCCTAAGTATACAGTCCTAGTAATATTCATTACTAAAATATAAGTGAAATATTTTAAAACAAGAAGAGAATAGTGACAAGATTAGGTCTATCTTGTTGGTAATTTCCTCTTTCCTCACTTGGCTCTATACCATTTTCTCTTATAAATTCTGTATTAAATAACAATCCTCATAATCCACTCCTATTTGGCCTTTTTAAAAAAGTTCATTTATTTATTTTGAGAGAGAGAGAGAGAGAGAGAAAGAGATAGAGAGAAGAGGGTGTGGGAGGAGGGGCAGAGAGAGGGAGAGACAGAATCCCAAATAGGCTCCATGCTGTCAGTGCGGAGCCTGACACAGGGCTTGACCTCATGAACTGTGAGATCATGACTTAGGCTGAGATCAAGAATCAGACACTTAACTGACTGAGCCACCCAGGTGTCCCAGCCTTTTCTTTAAGGCATGACCTATCATGCCTTAAATTATGTGCAACTGCTCAAATTTTAGATCTAGTGTATTTCCTGCTGCATTATTCCTCTTAAAGCTGTTTTTCTTCCTAGTCATATTGCATTGTTGGAACATTGGGTGTGAGGCTCTCTTCCCATTTGTCTCTGCAGATTGTCTATTGCAGCTATTTGAGAAGGACACATTGGAAAGACTTTGTCCCTTTATGCTGTAGGAAGGTACACACAGTGGTAGAGGGGAATAGTGTTTTAGATCACCTTGGCCTTTATTGTAAAGGCAGCAACTTCTTAAATTCTCAAAAAAAACCGCTACTTCCTAGCAAATGTTCTCTGTGCCTATTTTCATTGCCACTCATTTGTAACTTACAACAGTAGTGATTATTAAGTATTAAATATTAGTTCAAATATTAACCTAATTCTAACTCTGAACTGTTTTCATATTTAATAAAAATTTCATTTGTTTAACTATGCAAATAGAAATTGTTTCATTGGGATAGATATTAATTTAAAATTCATGAATAAGAGAAAGACTATGAGTATTCAATTTTATATATGTTCAAATATGGACAACTAGGTTAGTCTCTCTCTTACTGATTTTTTTCTGTCTTAAAAGGAAAAGGTAATTAGCTGAATTGTGATCTGAATGGAAATGGTTTTGATCACCTTATCAACATTTCCTTTTTAACGTTCTTTAAATGGACCTATCTTATGGGAATGTGAGCTGGTGCAGCCACTCTGGAAAACAGTATGTAGGTTCCTCAAAAAACTAAAAATAGAACTACCTACGACCCAGCAATTGCACTACTAGGCATTTATCCACGGGATACAGGTGTGCTGTTTCAAAGGGACACATACACCCCAATGTTTATAGCAGCACTATCAACAATAGCCAAAGTATGGAAAGAGCCCAAATGGCCATTGATGGATGAATGGATAAAGAAGATGTGGTATATATATACAATGGAGTATTACTCGGCAATCAAAAAGAATGAAATCTTGCCATTTGCAACTACGTGGATGGAACTGGAGGGTATTACGCTAAGTGAAATTAGTCGGTCAGAGAAAGACAAAAATCATATGACTTCACTCATATGAGGACTTTAAGAGACAAAACAGATGAACATAAGGGAAGGGAAACAAAAATAATATAAAAACAGGGAGGGGGACAAAACAGAAGAGACTCATAAATATGGAGAACAAACTGAGGGTTACTGGAGGGGTGGGGATGGGGGATGGGCTAAACGGGTAAGGGGCACTAAGGAATCTACTCCTGAAATCATTGTTGCATTATATTCTAACTAATTTGGATGTAAATTTAAAAAAAATTTAAAAATAAAGTAAAAAAAAATGGACCTAGCTTATATACTTGATCTAAGACAGCTTGTGACACGGTTGCTCTTTGAAATTAAAATCCTTCCTTGGTGACTAAGGAGATTTGGGTTATTGTTAGTTCAATGCCCTTTTTTAAATGAACCTGGAGTATAATGTCTCTTTAGAATTTCAGATCAGTCTTTTGGAAAGTAAACTTATTTGTGGGTTGAGTATTGATATTAATTCATGCAGGCCTAGATGATAGGTTTTTATTTTTCAAGTGACAAAATGAGAGCTCAACTTAATGCTTGCTATGACTTCTTTTGGATTTGAGTAGGAGACACACCTTTCTTCTGATGTTCAGAGTAGGCAGCTGTGGATGGTTTCCCAGTAAGAAAATCTCCAATACGGAACTTTTTGGAATTGTTGCATTTGCTCTGTATGCTCTCTGTGTTTTGATACACTGAGCAAGGAATGTTGATGAGACATGAGGCAGAACAGCTTGTTCCTCCACAGCAATTTTGACTTTGCAATGTTGGCAGTAGTAAAAAAAAAAAAAAAAAAAAAAAAAAAAAAGTTTAGTGTGTTAACTAAGCAAACACATGGGGCTTGGAAGAAAGCTAGGGAACAGCTAGGCTATTCTTGGTATCAAGAACCCTATTGCTTAGGAACTTTTAATTCTAGTTTATGAATGCATAGGACTTGGAGTTCTACAATTCTCTAGATGTTCTTTGTCTCTCAGGGTGTTAATAGGAACAAATGGTATTGCTAATGAAGTAAAATTCAAGTTGTGTTCAATAATCAAATTTTAGTACAAGAAAGAGGACTTAGAAGAAGAGATACCTCAAAGTAGTTAGGATGTGGTTATGGAAACCAATTTAGTTAAAATAAATATCTGTGCTACTTTAGTTATTAATAAATATAGATTATCCTGAAGAAATGGGAAATATCAACAATGGGGTTAGTTTTGCTAGGGTCATTACTAGGGATATTAGAAGATGAATGTGGATTATAAGCTTGAGTTTTGTGAATTGTTGTGGTTTTTTACTGAAGTGACTGAAGTGACAGTGTGCTTGTATTGAGCCAAGGCTCTAAGGGGCATGGCCAGTTTCCTCTGGTCTCTCATATGCTCCTGCAGTTGGCCATGAGAAGAATATGGCAGAGGTAGCCACAGCTCCTTCTGCCTGGGGTCTTGGGGTCAGATACAAGGAACCAATCTAAACTTGAGGCAAGCTAAGCCTAGTTTGAGTCCAGTCAATCCACTGCTGACATGCAGACCTGTAAGGGAAAAATACGTGTTGGTTTTGTTTTAAACCATTGAAATTTGATGGTTGTTTGTTATACAGCATTATTGCAACAAAACCTGACTAGTACACCTTTATAAGAGGTCTCTACTTTCAGGCTGTTGGTATTTGAGGACAAGAGTGTGTTTGACACAGATCTTATGTCCTGCCTCAGATTCTCTCAACATTGCTGGACCATGCTGTCAGAAGTTTGACAGTGATACATACTGTCACTATCTGTGATTGCTGCACCGTGGTCAGGTTTACTGGCTAGAACTTAAGAGTTTCTGACACGTCTCATCACTTTTAGAATTGAATGAAATCCCACAGTGCTGAGTGCAATATCCAGCATCTTAAGTGGCCACCTAAAGAGCTAGATGACACAACCCAGAAGTGTGGTGTACTAATGCCCATGGAACAAACTTTGACCAATCATCCATGGATGATTCCAGCTACACAGTTACATAGCTCATCTGAAGAAGCCCTGCAGAGCCAAGCAGATGCTTCTGCTGAAATATCTGCTGTGCCTTTTTACAGCTCATTATGAAACAGTGACCAGCAGGATAACAAGTCATTTCCACGGCTTTCTACCCTTCCTTGCCTGTCTTTCCCCTTTTCCTCTTTCACTGCCCTAGTCTGTATCCCAAAGGAAGCACCAGCACTTAATCTTGATTTAGGCTCTGTTTTCTAAGGAACCCAAGCTAAGGCCTAGATAGACCTAGATCATGGCAAGATGAACATGATAAAAATGGTGATTATGATGATGTCAACCCATACCTAGTGATGACCACTTACTATATATCAAGCAGTATTCTGATGCTTTGAATTCATTTTATTTAACATTCACTATAGCTCATAAACTGGGTAACAGTATTACCTTGCTTTATAGAGGAGGAAATTAAAGCTTTTCAAAGAGGTTTGATTATTTGGTCAGGGTAACATAGCAACTAAGTGGAGCCAGAATATAAAACTATGTATTTCAGGTGTCAAATCTTATGGGTTACGCCACTAGGCAACATAAATAAACTGCAGAGTAGGTAACAGGTGCCAAAATACAATGTCTTCTGTGCTCTAGTATACTCCAGAGTGCTTAATATAGTATATTGCATATAGCATACATTCAATATGTAATTTGTTGATTTCATAAAGTTTATTAAGATTCTACTTATTAATAATATTCTGGTAAATCTAAAGTTATTTTACATAGCATTCATGGATTGTCAGTTTTTAAAAATTAGATGAAGGAGCCATGTTTAACAATAAAACATTCTGATTCAAAGGACATTTTAGAATTTTATAGGGCCAGAGAGGCACCACAAAAATTATCTTTGTATATTGTTTGAAAATAGTAGTATTTATTTGAACCTGATGTGTTTGGGATAAGTGGATATTTATTATAATAGGAGTACTTTTTTTTTTTTAATAAACACTCCTTGTCTCAGGGAGGCAGATTATTGTAGTAAAAAAAATAGTGGGCTAAAAATAAGTGGACCTGAATTCTTTCCTTGAATTTTTCCTCTAACAAGCTTATGATTTTGGGAAAGTTGGTCTGGGGTTAGGCTTCAGATGCATCATCTATAAAATGCAAAGTTGGTTCAAGAGTATTTCCAGCTCTGACTACCATCTGTGATTTTCTTGAAGTTACCAGGGAACCCATAGCTAGATGTCATCTGAAGGAAGAGTTCCAACTAGCTACCCTTTTGATAATATGTGATTCTCTTCCTCTCTTCCAAGATTTTCCCCTATTAGTTTGGCAGATTATCCTTTAAGATTCAGTTCAAATGTTCCTTTTGTGTGTGTGTGTGTGTGTGTGTGTGTGTGTGTGTGTGTGTGTGTGTGTAAACCTCAGCTGACTTTCTTATACAGTTCCCTACTTTTTACCTCTGAATACCTACATTGTATTCTTACTCTGCCATTATGTGATTATTTGTATATGTGTCTGTCTCTCATTAAGCTATGGGCATTGTCCAAACCAGAACTAAATATTTAGTATACTTTAAGAAGGGAATCAATTCCAGTTGTTTTACAGAGGCTCTATCTTCTTTTTTCCTTAATGTCTTATGTACTCATAGACTCTAATTAGGTACAGGCACTTTTTGAAGGCAGTTTTTGTGATCATCAGATTTTACTTTTCTCCTCTATGGATGTACTAGTGATGTGCACATGGAGACATGTCATCTTGTTTGCAATAATGAGAAACTAGAACTATCTCTATTTCTCCTTTAGTAAAGGAATAGCTCAGTTCTCCTCCTCCTTCATTTCTTTATTTTTCTTCCTCTTATCTCTCCTCCTCTACTAGTATTCTACTACTACTCTTTTCTCCTGTACACTAGTGCTACAATACAACCACAACTGCCACTGGGTCCACCACCACCACCACCACCACCAATAACTCAATACTGACACCACTGTCAGCAACAATTACTTACAAAGAGCTTACTATATTGGAGAAAGGAATGGGAAGGCAGTGTTTTGGAGGGTGGTAGAGGAATTTTTAATATTATATAAAAGTATAAGACATTCTTTTTTATGGTTAGCGATTTTATTTGCTCTTTCTATGAAATCTTTAACAAGTCTGGGATCATGAAGATATCGTCCTATGTTTTCTTTGAGAAACACTATGGTATTAGCATTTTTGTGGAGGTCTATGTTAGATTTCACAAATTTTTGTGCATGTAGCAAGGTAGGAATTGAGGTTTACTTTTTTTCTCATGGATATCTAATTCATCTAGTACCTTTTGCAAATGATTTTCTTTTCCCAGTAAATTTACATGGAACCTTAGTTGATAATCACTTGTCCATATATATATATATGTATTTCTGAACTGTGTATTCTATTCCTGCATGTTATCCCTAAGCCAACACTATAGTATAATTTAGGTCATTTGTATTTCCATGTAAATTTTAGAAACAGTTTGTCAATTTCTTCAAAAAGAAAGACTGCTGGGATTTTAATAGGGTTTGCATTGAGTATGTAGATTTATTTGGGAAGAATGGAAAACAGTAATGTTGAAAATTCAAACATATACATATGGTGTATCCATTATTCAAGTCTTTAATTTTTATCAGAAATGTTTTATAGTTTTCAGGGTAGAGGTCTTACATAGCTTTCAATAAATTTCTTAGGTCTTTTATATTTTTTGGTGCTGTTTTATATGATACTGCTTTCTAATTTTTACTTTTCCATTGTTTATTGCTATTATATAGAAATATATTGTCCTCCAAAGTTTTCCTTTGCCCCTTCCTTTAGCTCCTCTGTACCTTTCTCATGCCTATGCAATCATTAATCTGCTTTTGGTCACTGTATATTAGTTTGCACTTCTAGAATTTTATATACATAGAATCATATAGATTATATTCATTTTGTCATTCAGCATAATTATTTTGAGATTCAGTCATGATGTAGCATGTATCAGTAGTTTATTCAGTTTTGTTGCTATATATTCTCTCTCTGTATTCTATTTATTCTATATATTTGGTTTATATATCTATCCTATTTATTCTATATATATTCTATTCTCTCTCTATATTTTATTTTGTGAATATACCGTAGTTTATCCATTCACCCATTGATGGACATTTTTATTCTTTCCAGTTTGGGCCATTAAAAATAAAGATACTGTGAACATTTGTGTACAAACCTGTATATGGATATATTCTTTCATTTATCTTGGATAATGAAATGGCTGATAACTTTAAAAAAAACCCGTCAACTGTTTTTCAAAGTTGTACTATTTATAATTCTGGCATCAGTGTATGAGAGTTCCAGTTCCTCCATATCTTCACCAAAATTTGCTATGACCAATCTCTTTTTAATTACTTTTAACACTGAATTTTAGCCATTCAAATAGGTAGATAGGGATATCTCATTGTGGTTTTCATTTGCATTTCTCTAATTACTAACAACATAAGCATCTTTTTATGTGCTTATTTGCCATTCATATACGTGTATGTTTTGCTGAAGTGTCTATTCAAATCTTTATCTCTTTTAAAAATTGAGGTATTTTATTTTCTCCTAAATTTTGAGGATCTTTATATATTGTGGATAGAAGTTTTTTTTAAATCATTTATATCATTTAGAACTATGTTCTCCCAGCCTGTGACTTCTCATTTTTTTAACATCATCTTTTGAAGAGCAGAACATTTTAATTTTGATAAAGTCTAATTCATCTGTTTGTTCTTTCATAGATTGTACCTTTGATGTATCTAAACAATCTTTGCCTCTCACAAAGTCAGATAATTATTTTCCCATGTTTTCTGCCAGAAGTTTTATAATTTTAGGAGTTTACAGTTATATCAGCGATCCAGGCAAAATTAATTTTTGCATGTGATACAAGATATAGATTGAAGTTTATTTTTTGCCTATGGCTATCTAGCTGTTCCAGCATTGTTGTTGAAACTACTGTCCTTTCTCCATTAGATTTCCTCTGCACCAATGTAGAAAACTTAGTGTATTGCTCTATTTCTTCATTGATCTATTGGTATGTATTTATACAAGTACCACATTCTCTTAATTACTTATAAGAAGTGTTATAATTGCGTGGTGTTAAATCTTCGACTCTGTTCTTCTTTTCCAAGGTTGTTGTTGACTATTTTAGGTTCTTTGCATTTCCATTTGTGTTTTTGTGAATTTCAATTTGTCATTTTCTACAAAAAGCCTGCTGGAATTTTGATTGGAGTTTCCTGTCATTTGTAGATCAATTTGGGGAAAACTGACACCTTAACAATATTGAGTCTTCTGATCAATGCCTATATCTTTCTATGTATTTTGGTTTTTATTTAATTCCTCTCAACAGTGTTTTGAGGTGTTTAGTGTTAAGGTTTTCCACATCTTTTTGGTGATATAGCCCTAGGTATTTTATATATTTTTGATGCTATTATAAGTAGCATGTGAAACATTCAGTTTCCAATTACCATTTGCTAATGTATAGGAATTCAGTTGATTTTTGTATGATGATCTTGTACCTGAAAACTTTGCTAAGTTCACTTTTTAGTAGCTTTTACCTTAGGTTCTGTCAGATTTTAATACAGATGATCATATTGTCTGTGAATAGAAGTTTTATATGCCTTTTATTCTGATTTGTATGCCTTTTGTTTCTTTTTCTTTCCTTATTGCACTGGCTAGACTCTCCAATAAAAAGATTATTAAAGATGAGAGTGGATATTCTTGTCTTGTTCTAGTCTTTCATCTTTATGATGTTAGCTGTAAGTTTTTCATAGATTTTTTTAAAATCAGATTGAGGAAATTCTCTTCCATTTCTACTTTGCTGAGTGATTTTATCAAGAATGCATATTGGATTTTTGTCAAGTGCTTTATGTGCCTATTTTGCAAAGATTATATGGTTGTTGTGTTTTTCTTTTAGTTTGCTAATATAGTGAATTACATGAATGGATTTCAGGTGTTAAAGCAAGATTGGATTCCTGAGATAAACCTCATTTGGTCATGGTATATTATCCTTTTTTTATATATTATTAGATTCAATTTGCTAAAATTTTGTTAAAATATTTACATGTATTTTTATGAGGAATATTGGTTCACAATTTTCTTGTATTGTCTTTTATTTTGGTATTAGGGTAATACTAGTCTCATAGTAAAATTTGGGAAGTATTCCCTCCTTTTCAATTTTCTAGAAGAGATAATGTAGCACTGGCATCATTTGCTTCTCAAATGCTTATAGAATTCCCCAATAAAACCATCTAGGCCTGAAGTTTTCTTTTTTGTTTAAATTTTTTTTGATGTGTGTTATTTTAATTTTTTGAGAGAGAGAGAGAGAGAGAGAGAGAGAGAGAGAGCGAGCAGGGGAGGAGGAGGAGAGAGAAAAAGAATGCCAAGCAGGCTCCCCACTATCAGTGCAGAGCCCAATATAGGGCTCGATCTCATGAACCATGAGTACATCAGATGCTTAACCACCTGAGTCACCCAAGCACCCCTAGACCTGAAGTTTTCTTGGACAGAGGTTTTTAATAATGAATTTGATTTCTTTAATTGATTTAGAGCTGTTCATGTTATCTACTTCTTCTTGAATAAGTTTTGGTACTTTGTATCTTTTTTTTTTTTTTTTAATTTTTTTTTCAACTTTTATTTATTTTTGGGACAGAGAGAGACAGAGCACGAATGGGGGAGGGGCAGAGAGAGAGGGAGACACAGAACCGGAAACAGGCTCCAGGCTCTGAGCCATCAGCCCAGAGCCCGACGCGGGGCTCGAACTCACGGACCGCGAGATCGTGACCTGGCTGAAGTCAGACGCTTAACCGACTGCGCCACCCAGGCGCCCCTGGTACTTTGTATCTTTTAAAATTTTTATTTCATCTAATTTGACATATTCATAAGCATAAAGTTGTTTAGAATTTTCCCTGAGTATCATTTTAATATGTATAGAATTATTAGTATTGTCACATCTTTATATTTAGTGTTTCTTTTTCTCTTTAAATTATTTCATTTTAACTATTCTTTGTTTAGATTCCTAGAGTAGGAATTGAAATCATTGAATTTTTTCTTTATCTGTAATATGTAATTTAATATATTTCGAATTTTCTTTATTTCTTTATTTCTAATATAACACATTTACTATGTCAAATTTCCCCCAACTTCTGCTTTAATAAAATCACATTTGTACTTTTTTTTTTTTTTTGGTCTGGCTTCTTATTATTAAGTATAATTATTTTGAGATTCATCATGATCAGAACTCCTCTATTCTGCTCCTGATTTTCTGTGTAATTTTCCTTTTATTGAGAGGGGTGTTTCAATCTCTATCTATAAATGTGCATCTAAATTTCCTTTTAGTTCTATTAGTTTTGCTTCATGCATTTTGGAGTTCTGTTATTAGGATTATTGTATCCTTTTGATGATTTGACCCTCATTGCAGAATGGCCCTCTTTATTTTTGGTAATATTCTTCCCTCTAAAACCTATTTTATCTGACATAAATATATCCACTCCACTTTTATTTTTATTAGTAAGTTTGATCCTTTTACATCCTTTGACTTTTAAGCTTATTCATATCTTCATATTCAATAAATGTTTCTTGTAAGGAACATCTTTGTTGGGACTTGATTTTTCTTTAAAATTCAGTTTGCCTAATGTTTAGGCAACTGGAATGTTTAGACTGTTTATGTTCAGTATGATTTTTACTATGGTTAGGTTTAAACTTATCATCTTGATACGTGTTTTCTATTTGTCCTATCTATTCTTTGTTTCTTTTTCTTTTCTTTAAAGTTTTTACTTAAATTCTAGTTGGTTAACATACAGTGTAATATTAGTTTCAGGTGTACAATATATAGTGATTCAACACTTCCATAGAACACCTGGTGCTCATCACAAGTGCACTCCTTAATCCCCATCACCTATTTCACCCATCCCTCCACCCTCCTCCCCTCTGGTAACCATCAGTTTCTTGCCTGAAGTTAAGAGTCTGTTTCTTGGATTGCCCCTCTCTCTTTTTTTCCCTTTGCTTGTTTGTTTTGTTTCTTCAATTCCACATATGAATGAAACCATATGGTATTTGTCTTCCTCTGACTTATGTCACTTAGCATAATATCTAGCTCCATCCGTGTCTTTGCAAATGGCAATATTTCATTCTTTTTTATGGCCAAGTAATACTCTATTGTGTATATATACCACATCTTCTTTATCCATTCATCAGTTGATGGACACTTTGGCTGTTTCCATAATTTGGCTATTGTAGATAGCAATGCTATCTACAGCTATAGGAATGCTGCTGTAAGCATCAGGGTGCATGTATCCCTTTAAATTAATATTTGTGTATTCTTTGGGTAAATGCCTAGTAGTGCAATTGCTGAATCACAGGATAGTTCCATTTTTAACTTTTTGAGGAACCTCAATACTGTTCTCCACAGTGGTTGCATCAGGTTGCATTCCCACTAAGAGTGTAAGAGGATTCCCCTTTCTCTGCATCTTTGCCAACACTTGTTGTTTCTTGTGTTGTTGATTTTAGCCATTCTGATAAGTGTGAGGTGACATCTCATTGTAGTTTTGGTTTATATTTCTCTGATGATGAGTGATGTTGAGAATCTTTTCATGTGTCTGTTGGCCATCTGTATTTCTTCTTTGGAAAAATTTCTATTCATGTTTTCTGCCCAGTTTTTAATCGGAGTATTTGTTTTTTGGGTGTTGAGTGTGATAGGTTCTTTATAGATTTTGGATACTAGCCCTTTATTGGATATGTCATTTACAAATATATTCTCCCATTTCATTGGTTGCCTTTTAGTTTTGTTGATTGTTTCTGTGCTGTTTAGAAACTTTTCATTTGAATGTAGTTCCGATACTTTATTTTTACATGTGTTTCCGTTGCCTCAGGAGACATATCTAGAAAGAAGTTGCTATGGTTGATGTCCAAGAGGTTACTGCCTATGTTCTCCTCTAGGAATTTTATGGTTTCAAGTCTCACATTTTGGTCTTTAATCCATTTTGAATTTATTTTTGTGTTTAGTTTCAGAAGGTGGTCTAGTTTCATTCTTTTGCAAATTATATTACAGAGTTGTAGTGATCAAAACAGTGACACTGGCACAAAAACAGACACACAAATCAATGGAACAGAATAGAAAATCCAGAAATGAACCTACAGCTATAAAATCAATTAATCTTCAACAAAGAAGGAATGACTATCCAGTAGGAAAAAGACAAGTCTCTTCAACAAATAGTGTTGGGAAAACTGGACCACAACATGCAAAAGAAGAAACTTCTTTTTCTTTTTTTTCTTGCCTTCTTTTGGATTAATTGAACATTTTTCACGATTCCATTTATCTACTTTTTTGGTTTAAGGCTATAACTGTTTATTTTATTATTTTAGTATTGCTTTAGGATTTATTGTATACATATTTAACTAATAAATGTCTACCTTGAAGTGATATTATCCCACTTCACATATAGTATAAGACCCAGATAAAGCTGTATTTTCATTTATTTCTCCTAATCTTTATGCTACTGTTAGTATATATTTTACTTTCACATATTCTGTAAACTGAATGCTACGTTGTTATTTTTTGTGTAATAGTCAATTATCTAAAGAGATTTAAATAAAAAAACTATCTAATATATTTGGTCAAGTAGTTACCCTTTCTGGTGCTTTTAATTCCTTTATATACATCCATATTTCCATCTGGTATCCATTTCCTTCTTTCTGAAAGACTTTCTTTAGCATTTCTTGTGGTATGGGTCTCTTGGTGATAAATCCTTGTAGCTTTTCTGTGTCTGAAAAAGTTATTTCACCAAAGTTTTTGAAAGATATTTTTACTGGATATAGAATTTTAGATTGACACTTTTCTTTCATACTTTAAAGATATTGCTTTACTATCTTCTTGCTTATATTAATTCCCATGGAAAATATGCCATTTACTTTGGTTATTTTTAGTATTTTCTCCATATAACTGATTTCAAGCAATGAGATTATGATGTGCCTTGTTGTGGTTTTTCATGTTCCTTATGCTTAGATTTCTTCATGTTTCTTGAGCTACATAGATTTTATCAAGCTTATGGTTTTCTCAAGCTTAGAAAATTTTTGCCATAATTTCTTGAAACTTTCTCTGTCCCATGCCTCTCTCCATTCCTTTGTGAACTCCAATTTCACATATGGTAGGCTGCTTGAAATTGTCCCAAAGTTCATTGATGCTAAAAATTATCTTTTCTCTCTGTTTTCAGAGAGAGATAGATTAGATATCTATATATATTGTTAGATAGTATCTATAGCTTTAAGTTCACTAATATTGTTTTTCCCTGTTATGTTTAATCTGCAGTTAATCCTCTCCAATGTATTTTTCATTGCACACATTGTATTTTTATCTCTAAAAGTTTGATTTGGATCTTTTCTATATATTCCACATCTACAGTCAACTTTTTCAACATATAGAATGCATTTACAGTAACTCTTGTACTTGTCTGTAACTCTATAATCTGTGTTATTTTTAATTAGTATTTAGTTAATTGTTTTCCTCATTATGGGTTATATTTTCCTAATTTTTTATATGTTGGAAAATTTTGATTTCATGTCAGATGTGAGTTTTACTTTTTTGCTTCCTGAATATTTTTTATATTCCTCTAAATATACCTGAGTATTGTTTTGGGATTCCATTAAGTTACTTGAAAACAGTTTGATCCTTTGGGTCTTGCTCTGAACACTTGTTAGGTGGTAGCTTGAAAGTACTCATTTTAGGGTTGTTTTCCATTACTGAGGTAAGACCTTCTGTATACTTGTCCAATGTCCTGTGAATCTTGAAGTTTTCCATTCTGTCTGGTGGGAATGGACATTATTACTGATAGGCCTGTGTGGGCACCAGGTACTCTTTCTTGAGGATGATTCTTTTCCTGGATTTGGATAATTTCCTCACATGTCTGTGCTGATCAGTACTTTGCTGAATGTACAAGGCTGACCCATGGTAGATCTCTTAGGTTTTCTCTGTGTGCCACTCTCTCTTCTCTTCTGCAATAAGCTCTTGCTGCCTGGAGGGTTTTTGGCCCTCAACACTGTCTCCCCAACTCAGTGTGTCTCTTGGTCTCTACCTGGGGTTTCTCTTATCGGAAATTCTATCTTAAGGCCGATTCCTAGAGTTTGCCTCATTCTTCCCACCCTCAAAGTCAAGGAATCTCTATTCTTTATTGTCAGTGACTTTCACACCATTGCTTTGTATATTTTGTCTGTATTTTGTTTGTTTCAGGCAGGAGGATAAATCTAGTCCCTGTTACTCTATCATGGCCAGAAGCAGATTTAGATTGATTTATTTTTTGAGTGTCAAACCAACCTTGAATTTCTTCAAATTCATCCTACTTGACACACCCCATTTGACCATGCTTTAAAAAAAATTTTTTTTAATGTTTATTTAGTTTTGAAGGAGAGAGAGACAGAGCATGAGTTGGGGGAGGGCAAAGAGAGAGAGAGACGGAGACACAGAATCTGTAGAAGGCTTCAGCTCTGAGGTGTCAGCACAGAGCCTGGTGCGGGGCTCAAACTCACGAGCGTTAAGATCATGACCTGAGCTGATGTCAGAAGCTTAACTGACTGAGCCACCCAGGCGCCCCATGATTTTTTTAAAAATAATGTTGGTTTTAGTTTTTAAAAGGATTTTCAGCATATATGAAGGATATTGGCCTTTGTTGTTTTTTGTTTGTTTGTTTTGTTTTTTGGTCAAGTATGTCATATTCTTTGTCACAAGGTTTTTGTTCCAGAATTATGCTGGCCTCATAAAAATGAGTTGGGAAATGTCAACTCTACTGAAAGAGTTTATGTATTATTTGTATTTTTTTTCTTCCTTAAATATTTAGTAGAATTCACCTGGCAAGCAAACATTGCTTGGATTTTCTTTATGGAAAACTTTTTGATTACATATTTAATTTTTTAAAAAATGTTATTTATTTTAGAGAGAGAGAGAGAACATGCATGCAAGCAGGGGAGAGGCAGAGAGAGAGGGAGACAGAGGATCCAAAGCAGGCTCTGTGCAGACAGCAGAGAGCCCAATGGGGCTTGAACTTACTAACTGTGAGATCATGACCTGAGCTGAAGTCGGTTGCTTAGCTGACTGAGCCACCCAGGTGCCCACATATTTAACTTTTTAACATATGTTTAGATATTCAATTTCTTGCATTGTAAGTTTTGAAATTTGTGGTTTAGAAGAAATGTGTCCATTTCACCCAAGATACTGTGTCTATTGACATAAATTTTTAAATAATATTTCAGTATCATTTTTTTTTTTAAATCTGGAGGATCTGTTTCAATATTCCTTCTTTAATTCCTGATAGTGATAATTTAGTTTTCTCCTTTTGGGGCATCTGGGTGGCTCAGTTGGTTAGGCATCCGACTTTGGCTCAGGTCATGATCTCGTGGTTTGTGAGTTTGAGCCCTGAGTTGGGCTCTGTGCTGACAACTCAGAGCTTAGAGCCTGCTTTGGATTCTGTGTGTGTGTGTCTCTCTCTCTGCCCCTCCCTGGTTCACACCCTGTCTCTCTCTCTCTCTCTCTCTCTAAAAAATAAGTAAACATTAAAAAAAATTAAAAATTTACTTTTCTCCTTTTTACTTGGACAAGCTTCCTTAGAGTATATTTATTGAATTAATTTCTTGAAGAACCAACTTTGACTTTATTTTTTAATCTTCTCTTTTAATTCATTGATTTATGCTATGGTGTTTATTTTCTTTTACTTACTTTAGGAATAATTTGCTGTTTTCTAGTTTCTTAAAGCTTAAATAATTGATTTTATACTGATCTCTTAAAAATAAGTTCTTAAATTACAGATTACTTTTTAAGCACTATTGTAGCTGCAACTCACATATTTTGATATGCTATGTTTAATTATCTTAGTTCAAAATATTTTTAGTTTTCCATGTATTGTTTCCTTAATCTATGGTTTGCTTAGAAGTGTGATGCTTATTTTCTCAATATTATATCTTATTTTTATTGATTTGAACTTATTTCATCATGGTCAGATAAAGTACTCTGCAGTATTTGGCTCCTTAAATAATTGGGACTTATTTTAAGGAATGGTATATTATTTATTTTGGTGCATGTTCAGTGTGCACTGAAAATAATGTGTATTTTGCTATTGTTGAATGTAGTGTTTTATAAATGTCAAGCAAGTCAAGCTAGTTGATAGCATTGTTCAAATATTCTGTATACTTTCTGACCTTTTTATTTTGGTGTTTACATATACTGAGATTTTAAAATTTCCAACTATGAATGTAAATTTGTCTATTTCTGCCTTTAGTTCTGTCAGTTTTTGCTTTATTTACTCTAAAAAAATCTGTTTGGATGAGTATACACTTAGGCTTCTTATGTGTTCCTAATAAATTGATCCTTTTTGATTTTGAAATTTCCTCATTCCACTTTCTTCTGGATTTCATTGTTTTTGATGGTTTATCAGACATAATTCTCATCATTTTTTTTTTTTTTTTGTATGTAATGTTTCTGTTGTCTCTGGCCACTTTTAACATTTTTTTTTTTTTTTTTTTAACCATCTTTGACTCTCAGCATTGTAACTCTGGTTTACATAGGTGTGGCTTTTTTGTGTGTTTATCCTCTTTTGGAAGTACTACAATTCTTGATTCTGAGGTTTTTTATCAATTAAAAAAATTCTTGGTCATTATGTCCTCAGATATTTCAAGTGTACTTGAAAGTTTTTTAGGCTATTTAACATTATCCTACAGATCATGGACTCTTTTCAATGTTTCCACTCTTTTTTTTTCCCTTTTAGTTTCATTTTGGATAATGACTTAAGTCTACTGTTTTTATTTGCTCTTAATAGTCTATTGTTCATAAATGTATTGTTTATTGCTGATATTATATTTTCATTTCTGGTATTTCACTTTGGTTCCTTTTTATAGTTTCCATTTCTCTGCTAAAATTCTCCATTGATTGATGCATGTTGTTGCCAACTTTTTTCCACTAAATTCTTTGACATGGTTATCATAATTATGCTAAAATTATTTCCTGAAAATTTTAACTTCTGGGCTCTCTAGGATCTGATTGTATTGACTGTTTTCTTATTTGGTTGCTCACATTTTCTTGCTTCTTTGTGTGCTTCATAATTTATTAGACTGCATATTGGTCATTGTGAGTGAAAGAAAAAATAAGTAGAGATTGAAGTAATGAGTATTTCTTCCAGAAAAGGGCATGCCCTTTCTTCTGTCAGGTCTTGATTTGGGAAGGTTGAATGAATCTGATGCGTGTTTGAGTTGTGTGCGTATTGCTTCAGCTTTAGGTTGATTTATCATTGACACTAAATATTTTGGGGAACGTAATCAGGACTTTTCCATCATTAGGGCTTGTAATCTCAGCACTGGCAAGATTTAGAAATCTCTTAATGCTTCCAGCCTGTTTTGGTTGCTTAGGAGTTCTCTTTGTTTTCTTGATCCTGATTGTATTCATCTTGGGAGGTCTTTCTTCTTTCTGATGCTCGCTTCCAGCTTTTGGCATCCAGTGCATTGTGCTTAATGAAAGTCCACAGTACCTTTAGGAATTCCTCTCAGGTCTCCTACATCATTTCTGGTTTCCATTGCAACTGTCTTGACTTAAGTGAAAGCCCAGGTTTTCTACCCTGACTCCAGAGATGTTGCCTGCATTTCGGGAAATTCTCACGTGCCTCAGGGCTATCTCTCATAGATTCCTAACTTTTCTCTAGTCTTTAGTGTTGTACTCCTATGTCTCTGAGGAATGCCTACTATGAAGTGTTGGCAGGTAGATGCAGCCACACTCTGTGGATGGGTTCCTTGTAATTCCAACGTGTCAAACCAGTCTATACACAGGTGCTAATAGTTCTTTAAGATTCAAATAATTTCTCTTCCCCCCCCCCAATAATGCATTCTCCTTCATGACACTTTACCAGGGATGAAAGCATTCATTGGTCCCCTCTTTCTTAGAATGGGATCGTAAATATAGATTTTAGTTAACTTAGCTTTGTGTCCTCAGCTCTCTTCATGGGTTAAAAAACTATGATTTTGTGTATTATCTGCTTTTCCCTTAGTCTTAAGTTTGAGCAATCATCTCTATAATTCCTAAATTTCAACTTTCTTGTATAATTAAAAGTTCTTAAAAGCAAGCATTGTGCTAAAGTCAGATGATGGGTTTTTTAGGTAGAGTACTACTTTTTACTGTTTGTGTAGCTTTGGGTAAATTAGTTCTGTGAACCTGCTTTGCCCACTTCACAAGGTAGACTTTTAGCTCCACATGGGCAAAGACTAGGTCTGTATTTGATTGTCATTGCATCCTCAGTGTCTAGAAAATACTAGTATCTAGTATGCATTAGGAACTAAGTGGATTGTTATTGAACCAATGAAAGCAATTTGAAAGAGAAAATGGATCTGATTTTATAGATTTTTAAACTCTATTTTTTAAGTCAAGTTTTTTGTTTTATAAGTTTAATGATTGGAATAAGTCTTTTAACCAGGAGTCCATAGAATGCTGTAGATCTGCAGATGTATTCAAGTTTCATAAATATTGGGTTAGAAGATGGGTGAAAAGATTGGTGTTTGTGTGCTTATTAGAAAATCCGAATAGGAAGTGTGATTCTCACAGGAAAGCCTTAATTGAGAAAGAAAGGTGAGGGTGTGTTCTGCACTGCAAAAATATACTGGCTTGATACAAATTCCTGCCTTAACAGGGTTCTAGTCACATTGAAGGATAGGAAACAGGCAGAACCCTTGGATTTGTACCAGAGCTCCAGGAAAAGAACTGAGAGAGTATGCTCCTACTGTCTTAAAGTATAATGATAATATGAGGTGGGTGGGCCGGGGGGCAGATCATGGTATGTGTATATAGGTATATATACAAAAGATGTATGGAGAACTCTCAGTCCTTTGAAATAATGTTTATGGAAAGTCTTTGTCCAGAATTTAGCTAAGCTACTCTACTGCACTGCTATCTTGGCATCCATTTTGTTTGTCTAAGCAGCCTGTGAGGGCCTTAAACTGACACTAGTCCCCTCATGTAAGTGCATGCCCTAGAAAACAACCTGCAGAGTCACAAGCAAGTATAAGTTCCTGACACCCTCAGTAGCCCTTTTGATCAACGATGTCCCCTGCCTCACATGTCTTCATTTGTGCCTACTTAGAAATTATTCCCATGGAGCTTACCAATACTCTACTCTTTTTGGTTAGAATTGACCAATCCGGCCTTAGCCCAGAATGCCAAAGCACTGTATCATGGACCCTAGTAAAGGCATATGCCCCAGGTCCTATTGTTCTCTCTCTGCCTGCACCCTGCTTTGACCTTTCAGCATGACCTCCCAAGGCATGTTGTATACTTTCTCTAGTACCTGTAAGTAATAAACCTCTCTGTGTTTCTGTTATAGTCTTTTGTTGAACCATGGCTCACTGTCTGGTACCCTGTGTTCTCCTTAACAAATGTCAACATTTATTGAATGCTTTCTCTGTGCCACTCGCTGTTCCAATTTTTTCCTAAAAAGTAATTCATCTAATCCTTATAGTAATAGTAGGAGACTGGTTTTTATCCTCATTTTTCCAATGAGGAAGCTGAAACACATAAAAGTGCAGAAACTTACTTAGCATTTTACAGCTAGTAAGTGATAAACCTGGGCTTGGGACCCAGATAGTCAGGATCTAGATCTTGTGCTTATGACATCTCTTCTATGGTGCCTCCCAGGAGAACATCTTAGTACTTCCATTGTTGTGTCTGTTATTATTTTCTTATTTTTTTTATCTCATTGGTGGAAACTGGCTCTGAAGTTGTACTTGTTGGATTCCTACAGTCTTTGCTCCTTACCAGGCTTAGTCTCTTGCCCTTTTTTTTTATATTCCTTTCCCTCCCCCAAATTTTAGAGATCTTATCTTTTTGACAGATGAAAATTTTATATATTTAAGGTATGCAGTATGATGTTTTGATATACATATACATTGTGAAGTGGTTATCATCATTAAGCTAATTAAGATATCCACCACCTTACATAGTTAATTTTTTGTGGTGGAAATACTTAAGATCTACTTTTTAAGCAAATTTAAGTGTATAATACAGTATTACTAATTATAGTCACCCTGGTGTACATTAGATTTCTCTTATTCATCTAGTATAACTGAAACTTTGTCTCCCCATTGCCCCCACCTCCCTGGAAACCGCCACTCTACTATCTATTTCCAAATTTGGCTATTTTAGCTTCTGCCTTCTCGATTGTCACCTCGCTTAGCCAGGGCTTTTTTGTTACCTTTGAAATGGCACTGAACCACCAAAGCCCGGTTGTTACCTTTGAAATGAAAGCTGAATTCACAAAACATGTTGCAGTGCTGCTAGTAGAATGCCTCTATGTTAGAACTACCATTCTTTTTTCTGAATCTAGTGCCATAGCCATTTGAACTAAGGATCTTTAAAAATATCAGTAAAGGTTCTGGAGCAGCAGCGGTGATAGCTTCAATAGTGGTGACAGTAGTGAATTTGGCTGAGTCTATGAATGAGATAGACAGATTTATTGACGGCAGAGGAAACTCTGGGATTTAACATTTTATTCCTTCAAAAACTATTTACAGGACACAGATACTGGGTACCGGAAGTCCAGTGAGAATAATACAGACACAGTTCTCACCTTCATGTACCTTACAGTGTAGCGAGGGAAGATCAACAGCTTATGGATAATAATAGCAAACACCATTTGTATACAACTTACTATGTGTCAGATGCTTTCCTAAATGCTTTACATGAATTAACTTACCTCCATCAATAATCCTAAGAGATGGGTACTCTGGTCTCCAGTGTACAGATGAGGAAACTGAAGCACAGAGGTTAAGAAACTTGTCCAAGATCTCACAGCTAGTAAATGACAGAGCTGATATTTGAACCCAGGAAGACTGGCTCCAGAATCTGGCACCCAAACACTATCCTAGTGTATGGGCAGTCATGAGTCAATTGACAGCTGTGGTAAGCACTACAAAGACAATGAGAGGATGAGGGGGACTGAACCTTGTCTGGAGGGTCTGGGAAGGCTCGTCTGATAAAATAATGAGGAGGGATTAAAAAAAAGAGTCACGAGATGAAGGTGTGTATGCATGCGTGTGCATGTGTGGTGGGTGGTGGGTGGGTGGTAGAGACACTGGAGGAGCATTTCAGGGAGGGGGAGAAGCTTATCTGTAGGACTTGTTGTGGAACACATCTCTGTAAATATCTTTGAAGCAAATAGCAATTTGTGATTCTTTTAATGAAAATTCACTTCCTCTACAACTTTCAGGGCCTATTTTGTAGCATAGTTCAAAATGGTGCTGGGTTTGTATATGATTTTAAGCCAACTGTGGAGTATGTACCTCTGGTGTTTCCTGCTCTATAGGCAGGGAATGGGAAGCAGCCGATCTTGGGAATCCTGGAAAGCTAAGTTCACATCCCAGCTTCTTAGTCATGGTCGTTTCTCAGTTATTTAAGGTTGTGTTCTCTGTTTTTTGGATTAATAGAAAATGCATTAAAAGTGCATAAAATATAAAAATTACCTCAGATTGCTGCAAACGTCCTCATAGCTGAAGGTTTTCATTGCTTCTAGCTGTCTGGTAACCCTCAGACCCCTCCAGCCAGCCAATCAGGTTGGTTCTGGGCCCTATCCTCAGTCGATGGGCCTTTAAAGACGAAGCTGTAGTTTACTATCAGTGAAGACAAATGGAATTTGGAGAGCTGTGGCTTTAAGCACTGCAAAGACAGGGTGGAGAGATTAAGTGAGAAAAGAGAAGGAAGAAGAAGACTGAAGCACCGCGACTACTTCTATGCCCAACTCGGTTCTGTTCTAACATTAAAAAAAAAGAGATGAACTAGGAAGCAAATAGAAATTAGATTTTTAGCAAGTTTTTAGCAGTTTCTCATCAAGTTACACATGTGGTATTTAGTGTTCCTAATGAGTTGGCCTAAAATTATTTTTACACTTTTGGACATCTGTGGAGTGGTAATTGTGTTCCTAAATATTACAAATAATTACAAGGAAATATGTTCATATAAATTCCTTTGGTACCAGGTTATGACTAGTTTTTTTTAAGATATATTTTTTAAATGTTTATTTATTTATTTTGAGAGAGAGAGAGAGAGAGAGAAGGGAATCAAATCCTAAGCAGGCTCTGCACTGTCACCATGGAACCCAATGTGGGGCTCAATCCCATGAACCATGAGATCATGACCTGAACTGAAATCAAGAGTCAGATGCTTAACCGACTGAGCCACCCAGGCACCCCAACTAGTTTTGTTTTAATCAGGGTTTTAGATTATACATGACTTTCTTTCCTCTCTCTCTTTATCCTCATTAATTGAGAGATGACTATATTGGGTGTCTGAACTTGAGTTTCTGCACCAGATCTCTTTGAACCTTGGCTTCCTAACCTATGAAAATGAAGCCAGTACCCCTATCACTCAAGATATTTGTAAGAATGACATAAAATAATATGCAGCAAAGTGACATGTGTGAGGTCTGGTACAGGATGGATACCCAAATCATTTTAATTCCCTGCCTTCTTTTTTCTCTGCCTTTCTGTCTTTCTTCTTGCCTGCCTTCCTTTCTCCCCTTCTGGTAAGGGAGTAGAATGTAAGGAGAACAAGTCTGAAGTTTGCTACTCAGAGGCTGGTGAGCTTGGCTTAATCTTTCTGCTCCTTAGTTTTCTCACTGTTAAAAGGAAAGAATTCATTAAGTAGATCCCCTAGGAACACTGCAGGTTATCAAATTCTACAAGTCTATTTTCTTTGATTCCTGAATTATGCATGAAAATATTTCACTGTACTTTCAGTCAAAAAGTTGTTTCAGTTTTTGCCATCTAAAAGAAGGTTGTGATCCTAGCTCCAACCCATTGTACACCTGGGAAAGATTTTCACAAATACAGCTTTTGTTGCCTCCCAGCTGACTTAGCAAAATCCAGACAGCAGAATGGATGGGCTTCTATTAGCACAATGATGTTTGATTATGCAGCTGTAGCACTGGGGAGAAGAGACTAAACCAGTATTTATGAGGTGGGACTGTGCCTTGAACTTTAAAACTGGTTCTCCTGGAGGATTTAGATCATTCTTTTTCATTTCCTTGGAAAAATGAATACCCATGTAAGGTTGGCCGAATAAAGTCCTCCCTCCCCCAGGATGTCCATTTTCTAATGTTTAAAACCTGTGAATATGTTAAGTAACATGACAAAAGAACTTTGTAGGTGTGATTAAGTTAAAGATTTTGAGATGGAGAGATTATCCAGGTGGGCCCAGTGTAAGCATAAGGGTATTTATAAGTAAGAGCCAAGAAAGCCAGAGTGAGTAAATGGTAATGTAATTATAGAAACAGAGAGAGGGTTGGGTGTTTTGTGGGTGGTTTGAAGATGCCACATTGCTAATGTTGAGGATGGATGGGTTCACAAGCCGGGGAAGGTAGGCAGCCTCTAGGAGCTGGGAATGGTAAGAAAATGAACTATGTCATAGAGCCTCCAGAAGGAATGCAATCCTGCTAACACCTTGATTTTAGCCTGTAAAAGTGTCTGCTATTACATACTACTGCATTTGTAGTGATTTAGTAAGTAGCAATAGGAAACAGATATACCATGGCTCCTGGAGCAAAAACTGTCTATTTTAAGACATTTATTCTTCTTCCAAATAAGTGTGGATCAACAGCTTTAAGGATGGGAGAATAATTTTACTCATTACAACTTGGTACATGGAGAAAGAACTTAGTGAGTGGAGTATTTTCAATACTTTGAGGTAAAAAAGCTTCAAAATTGCTAGTTACTGTGGGGCCTGAGGTAGGCTACAGCAGAAAGCTTCATTCAAGGGAGTTATTGATTTATTGAGGTGGAAATTGACTTGAATGAATCTGTTTCCTGTTGGGAATCCATATAAGCTATTCAATTTCAGCTCTATTTCCTCTCCTGTTCCAGGAATATGACGCCCTAGAAAAGCCAATGGGTATTGAATGAGATGGTATTAAGACTATAGCTCCTTTCCCCCAATCCCACTTTTCTATAAAGCTTAGCAGGGTTTCTTTCCTTTGGTAGAAGTAGGAGACTGTTAGCAATAGGGTACTTTGTTGGAACAATAAGGAGGGATCATGGACAAAAAAGTAGCCATGGACTGACATTGGGTGTGGGGGTTTTCAGTGAGGCTTTTCCTTTCTAGGTTTCAGTCCAGTTTTTCTGTACGTAAAGAGAGTTCCTTTTGTAGGTCATGTTCTGGGTAGTCAGCTCTGAGCCAAAATTTGTGGGCAGGAAATTTACTGAGAGTCTCTTAGGAACAATACTTGTTTGGGAAGCAGGATTGGACAGAAGGAGAGTTGAAAAGTGATTGAATTGCAACAGAGCCCTCAGCTGATCCCACATGAAGCTCTGAAGTGTGATAAGCCTACAGAGATGTCCTAAATTGAGGTGAGGGGATTGGGCCTTTGTGTCCCCACCTTGCCCAGTCACTCGATGTGTGGCTGTCTCAGGTCAGTTTGCTTAGTTTGAGGTGAGGCAGCTCCCTTCTGCTGAGGACAATACCCCAGGAGAGAGTCAGCTGTGACCCACAGGCAGCCAGCACCTGCAGGCAGCAGGGAAATGAGTGCCTCAGTCCTGAAGCAGGGAGCTGGGCGGTATACCAGAGCTGTCCCACAGACCGGTGATTGAGTGTGGAGAAGGGAAAGCACAAAAGTGAGGTCAGTACCGAATAGAGCACTCAGCTGGATTCAGATTCAGAAAGACAGATTTATGGGTTCTATGCCATTGGCTTAACCAAGGTACTCGCTTAATTACTTAGTTCCACTTCCAGTGATCACCCTTTTCATTGCTTATACATCCCCATGAGGATGAGGAATAGAGAATTAAGATAGTTGAAAGTCAAAGATTAGCCTTATTTTAAATCTCTAATTTCAACCTTGATAAGAAACATTTCCATGTGTCTTCTCACATTTACCTTCTTTGAACATTTTCATCTTTGCCTTCTTTGTCTACTGTGATTGAAACAGTATTAAGCAAAAGAATTCTGCAAAGTTGGGTATGAGGAAGGAAAATAAACACAAGTAAAGGACTTGGATTCAGTGTGACATATGTTTATGGAACTTCTGTGTCCAGATCAAATATTTATTTTAGGTGATAGAAAATCCATAGGTTAAGAAAAATCCGTAGATTAAGTAGTCTTTTTACATGAAAGTAGGCAGCAGGTTTGGGCTGATAGCACATCAAGAAGGTCAGGAGTCTTTCTTTGGGATTTCCTTATTCCTACAGGTTATTCTTAGTTTGTTTCTGTTGATGAAGAATCCATTTTCTTCTGTAACTTAAGTAATATTGTGAGGACTACTGAAGGTAGATTCTAGCTCATTTACATAAAGTTACCAGTCATTCTACATGTCTGTTAAGTCCTTTCACCCCAGTTGTTGTTAGCCTTTCCTTTTCTCCCATCTCACTTTTATATTTTACAAATGTTATTCCCATCTACCCTATCTTATTATTAATTCATTTAACTTCTGTTACAAAGAGACCAAGCATTCATTGCTTTTTGAACATTCACTTCCCTAATAAGCTTAGAAATATTTGACTGACAGCAACAGCTACCCCCATGAAGCCTGTGTAAACATGAGTTTATGGGCTGCTGTGCAGGCATCTTTGGTGATTTACTTTCTGGTTCTTGGGATTTATTTATTTTTTGATGGACTGGTAAATTATGAGGCTGTGGACCTTGCCAGGTTTTCAGGTATCAACTCAAAATGCCTTGCTGGAAAAACTGTGGCTGGCACTGCAACACAGAGAATGATCAATGATGCATCATATTTTTTTAATAGATATAATGTTTTAATAAACACTCTCCTCCTAAAGCAATGGATTTTAAAATAGGCTTTTGCCTTGAGCCATGTAGCTACCCAGCTGTGAGTTTTATAAGGCAACAATCTCCACATCATTAGATGTTATGACTAATATTCCAGCAACTGAAATAATAGCTATTTACATGAGCATAAAAAGTTAAAATGATGTTTAAGGTGCACTTACACTCAGAAAAGTGTTCTTGTAAAAGTGATACCACAAGTTCCTCATTCATTTTCCCCTTAATGAACTTTGTCTTGAACTTTCTACTGACGTTTCCTCTTCTGGGCAGGTGAAGAAAAGAGGATTGTAAGGATTCTTTGCAAGCAAAAAGGTGGCTTAGAAAACTTATCCCAGGCTGACACCAGGGACCTCCCCAACCTTGAGAGCAAGGTAGGATCGCTTCTCACCTCCAATCCCACTACCGTTTAAGAGGTTAGGCTTCCTGAAGATTTCTGTTCATTTTGTTGGCTCATGGCTTAGAAGTCTGTTCCTGCATTTGCAAGGTGCCTGTGATGTTTTTCTTCAAGTTACCATTTTGCTCTTCTACTGGTTTCTATATGAAACCTACTCACATCAACATTTGCTGAGCTTTTTGTAGGTTTTACTAACAATTTGGAAGATTCTGACAAGTCAGTTGGTACACCTTATAACCTGCCATTTCTGTGGCTCTGTCTGCTTCCCTCCTATCCAACACCCCCCCCCCCCCACCGCCCCGCAACTTCACTGGAAAAACAAACACATTCCTCTCCTTGTCTTATTCAGACCACTGCTTGGCCTTCTGAGATCTCATCTCTTATTCCACCAAACACTTCTCAAGGTGTATTTTTCCCCCTAAACAATGAGTCTGTTACCAATTATAACTATAAAGTTATTTTTCCCATCTCATTACATGTTTGAAGTCTTTTTAAAAAATTCTTTTTAACATTTATTTATTTTTGAGAGACAGAGAGAGACAGAGCACAAGCAGGAGAGGGGCAGAGAGAGAGGGTGACACAGAATCCAAAGCAGGCTCCAGGCTCTGAGCTGTCAGCACAGAGCCCGATGCCTGGCTCGAACCCACAAACCATGAGATCATGACCTTCACTGAAGTCAGACGCTTAACCGACTGAGCCACCCAGGAACCCCAGAAGTCTTTTATTTTCTATTCCCGCTAAGTATTTTGCTCACAGGCATTCACTGGTTATATGGACATGGAAGGGGAATTTCTCTTGAACTTTCTACTGATGTTTCCTCTTCTGGGCAGGTGAACAAAAGAGGAAAAGTACTAGCAAGAAGTTCAGGATGGACAGCTTTTAGAGAGGAAATGCAGGTGTTTTGGTTTCCTCTCTCTAGTGCTACATGAAATGCTCAATTAAGAGATTTGCTTCTACTCAGTCTAACTGGCTCACCCTTAGAAACATGCAACCCAATCTCATCTATTTTTTAAACTGTAAATCTTTATCATTCAAATGACAACTAGGGGGCTTCATTCTATCTCCCCTGCTACTTTGGCTTATCACATAGACATTTTGATTCTTTTGGAAACACAGAACAGCATAATTTTTCCTCTTCATTTTCTTCTCACATCTTGCCATGGTCTGACTGCCTGTGTCCCTGCCAAATTCATATGTTCAGATCCTAATGCCCAATGTGATAGTATTAGGAAGTAGGGTCTTTGAGAGGTAAATTAGGTCATGAGGACACATCCCTCATGAATAAGATTAATGTCCTTATAGAAGAGGCCTCTTTCCCATGCGAGGACACAGTGAGAAGTCTGTGACTCAGAAGGGGGCTCTCACCCACACGTGCTGGCACCCTGATCTTAGACGTCCAACCTCCAGAACCATGACAAATAAACTTGTTGTTTACAAGCCATCTGACCTGTGGTATTTTGTTATAGTAGCCCAAATGGATTAAGACAAATCTCTTAAGTGATTTATCCTATTAAAAGAATAAACAGCATATTTGGCTCAACCTCTGCTATTTCGTCTCAATAAAATATTCAAATATAGCATGAGTATCTGATTGGATTATGATGATGTGAAGGGTAATTTACTTCCTAAACTTAATCTAGTTTTAGTTGTATAATCTAGAAAATTATATTTGATATGAAGGAACTGAATTTTATTCAAAAACTAAGTTTTTAAAATAATAGACTTCAGTGGATTCTATCCTAATGTTTTTCTTGTTTACTGTGTGTGAAAGTTGCACCTATTTTCTTTATCCCTGGAGAATGTGGATTAAGTATCAGTGACAATGTCAAGCTTTAAAGCTTTTATTTATTTTAAACTATAATTTTGGTTGTTTACAGGATTGTGTTGTTTTAAGGGTCCTTGTAAAGTGAGTGAATCTGATAGATCATCTTCCATCCTCCTCTACATTCTAATTTTAATCTAAATATAAAATTCCTTTAAGTGGCCCAACTGCCACTCCCCATGGTATACAGAAATTCTTGAGAGACCAAGACCAAGAATGCATTTCCATCATAGCTTTGCCCATAATAGATGATCAGTTTGCTCTGTAGAGTGAATTCTTCCTCTCTTAATTTGATAAGAGAACATTAGCTCCTGAAGTTGTTTCATGCAGTTGTTTGTCAGTACAGAAGAAAATATGAATTGATCTGAAAATCTTTATGCTCTTACACTGAACCCATCTTATATCAGGCATCCAAGAATTTTTTACTTGGTAACACTGAGTGTCCCTGCACACATCCCTTCCTCCTTAGTCATTTGAAACTATTAAGGCATTTTGTAAATAATGGGGAAAATCAGAGTCCCTTTTCTTAGTTCTCTGTAGTTTTATTGATATTAATGAAACAGCATGAAAATGTTGCTTGAAGAGAAAACAAAGTAGGCCAGTGGATACCGAGCAAATAGAGCTGCCTTCTTGTCAGTATATAATTCCACTGTGAGTGAATCTGGTTGCTTCAAAAAGCAGGAGAGGTATTTCTTGTGATTTGATTTCCTCTCCCATCTTATCTGTAGGAATCCCAGGATTCACAATAGAGTCATCCTGACATATGCTTTCTCCTTCACTGTTTTGATACTGAAAAAGGAGTACCACATTGCCTAGCACAATATTTGCACAGCATGCCCGCAGCTTCAGCTGAGTCTTGAAAGACTTTGCGGGTTATGACATTCCCCTAAATGTGCTGAGCTTTCTTTAACCTTTCATAAAACATTGTGATCTTTATGGACTGTATCATATTGTGCAGTAATGTGCTTTATTGTCCACAGAATAAGCTTTTCTTAAAGATAATTGGAAAGCTGGAAATGGCTGCTATCGGCTGATTTTTAAAAAATACATTATTTCTGAAATGGGGCTGGTGTAATAATGACCCTATCTGTTCAAGATTTAAGATTTGTCTTGGCAGAGAAAATTGATCCATTTCACCTTTGTCTAATGGAAATTTTTATCTAGGATTATCTGTTTATGTAAATGAATGTTCCTCTGAAAAGGGAACTTGAGAGGCTGTAAATCTTGGTGACACTTCAGTTTCATAGGGGAGACATTGGAAAGGATTTTAGTATTTATCTGCCTGAAATTGGTTATAAAAACAAAATTATCTTCATGTACCTGCAGCATCTGATGTTTCCTGGAATTTCATTATATTTTTGAATAATTCAGTGCAATAGTAAGAATGGTGTTTCTCTATTACCTCATTCAGGAGTTGTTTTTACTTCTATTTTCCAGTTGCTTTCTAATGCTGACATTAACAAGGAAGGAAAACCTTTCACTTACCCACATTTTTAGAGATGAGATTTTTTTTCTGCATAATCTTAATAGTCTTCAGCCATTGTAGGCTCGTTATCTGCAGTTATATTAAATGTGTTAGCAGAACAGCCATCATTTCTCTTCTTAAAAAACTATGGTTTATATGAATTCTGATCTGTTGACCAAAATACTGAGGTTACTATCAGAATTGCTCTACATTAAACAAAATATTTAGGTTCTTCAAAGTAATCTTAGGGCCAAGCTTAATCTGTAGTATTTGGAAGTTGTAAGGGTGATAACTTTGAAGAGTCATCAGTGTTACAACAGATTCTTTTTCCTCAAGTCAAAGGAAAATTGGAGAGTAAGATGAAGTCATTTAAATGGCAGCTGATTAGAGAAAAATCAAGGGAGGCAAAAATGTAATTGCATTAGCTTTTTTTGAAGAAATGCATTATTTTTCTTTATAGAGACTGCTAACTTTCTTATTACCTGGTAGTTATCAGAATTACACTGTTTTTATGTTTCTCTTATAGCTACTTGCTTGGAAGTTTTACTCCTTAAGATAATATTTTAATTATCTCACCAAGACTTGGGGAGAAAATGTTGCAATCCAGAGATGAGATTAATGTAATTATTTAGTTGTGTGACATATAGACTAAAAATTGGTAAGAAATTTTATTTTTTCAGTATGAATCCATTTGTATAAAGTATGGAAAGGCAGCAACCAGAAATAGTTTTGCTGCTTGGAATGTTCATATTAAAAATCATATTTTGGTGCCTCTATTTAGGTTAATCATTGCAGTTACCTTTCAGTATTAAATGGACATGAACAATAAGTAAGGTACACAGTCATGCCTGTTTTCCAGGAAATTGAAGGAAAATGTAGCAGTGTGGTATACAAGACAGGGCTTGGGGCTGAGAGTCAGACCTGGGTCTGGCAGCTGGAGAATTGTGTGACTGTTGAAGAATCACTGCAGTTTACTGAACCCTAGAGTCCTCAGGTTTAAGATAAGCATTGAAAAGCAACTGTGCTGTGAAGAGTCAGAATCGTGGTTGTCTTGGTGGGAGAAACGATGGGGCAAAGGCGAGGGTGCACATCAATGGCTATGGGGCTTCTAGGATGCTGCCAGGGGTCTCTTTCTTGAGCTGGGCATGATTTACACAGTTATATTGTCTTTGGGAAAATTTCTCAGGATGCATGTACACAATGGTCTGGCCACTTTTCTCATTGTGTATTCAACTAATGTTGAATTAAAAAAAGTTCCCTCAAATTCCTGTTTTTCACAAGATCATTTAAAAACGTGTAAAAAATGGTAATATGCGTTCCAATTTTAGGTAAAAGCCTCTTTAAAAATTTGTAGCTATTTGGTATAGACCACATGTATTACTTTCCACATACTTCTCACCTGACTTCTTATTTATTTTTTGTGTGTGTTTCAGTACCTTATGAAGTTCAGTAGCTGGATGTTATGAAGGTCCAATGAGTTTATTTCGTACATATAAATACATATAACGTGTATATGTACACATATGTATAAATATATATAATAAACTCTCTGTGTAATACACTCTAGTTGGAGCATTGGTTAAGAAAAGAGACCTCAAGGGGCGCCTGGGTGGCTCAGTTGGTTAAGCGTCCGACTTCGGCTCAGGTCACAATCTCGTGGTCCGTGAGTTCGAGCCCCGCGTTGGGCTCTGTGCTGACTGCTCAGAGCCTGGAGCCTGTTTCAGATTCTGTGTCTCCCTCTCTCTCTGACCCTCCCCCGTTCATGTTCTGTCTCTCTCTGTCTCAAAAATAAATAAACGTTAAAAAAAATAAAAAAAAAAATAAAAAAGACCCCAAAATACAATCATATGCAGAACCAGTGACAATCTGACACTCTAAATTAAATATTTCCTTTTACTGGAAGATGCTCTGAGCCCCTCTGATCATCGACTCCAGCATCTGCTTGGCACCTTTAAGGATGTAAATAGAAAACAAACTTTAATTTAAAAAACCTTTCATTTGCATGCTGGATGTGACCTTTTAAAACATCTAGTTCAAATCCAACCTTCTAATTTTAAATATGAAAAAAGTATAACCTCTTTAGTTTTTCATATCAATATTAAAAAGTAGCTCTAAGATAAAAATAGTCACAAAGTTACAATAGTTAGAAATATTTAAATAAAAGAAACCTTCCATTTAAATATTTACATTTATAAAAAACATAAGGGATAAACATTGAATCACTGAAGACTACTTTACAAATTATTTCCTTTAAATAGCAAGCCTCCTCCCCTGGTACAGTAAAAACTATTCCTGTATACATCTTTTGTATGAAGCTTGCAGTAGACATTTAGGTTAATTACTGCGAAGACATGTTAAGTCAGGAGGCTTCCCAGGAGCATTCCAGAAGCATCAGGCCTTTATGAGGCAGATTAATGTTAGGGTTGTGGTAGAAAGTAGGTGTTTTTTTGGGACCTAAGAATGGACAGCCCTTTCCAACTAAGCTGGAGCTCTGTAAGGACCGGGCTCTGCACTATTTATCTTTGTGAGATGTGAAGTAGCCTCATCTAGGAGGGGAAAAGAGTTCTGCAGTAGGCTAACCTGGGTTTGATTCTTATTAGCTGAGTGACTTTGGACACATTTCTAAGCTTCACTTTCCACAGCAGCAAAATATGCATGGGAGCACTTACCTAGCAGACTTGTGAGCACTCACCGAGAAGACCTTCGTAGAGTCAGCTGTCATGCATGGTACAGTGAGTTCCCTTCTCCCTACCTGCAATCTCATAGTCTGACACTGGGGTCAGCTTTGTTACTGATAAAAGCTGGCTTGGAGAATGGCTTACATATGCAACAATAAGGAACTTATTGATAGAGAATTCCAGAACTACATCACACATACCCCATCCCAGATAACACTAACCAGCCTTGGGCCTCCCCAAGTAGGCACCTGCCTCTTACTGACTGAGGATATTGAGAAGATATGGGTGTTTGCTCTTTTTTTAACCAGTCTTGTTTTTAGAAGGAAGGAGAGCTGAAGAGGCTAAGCCATTCATGTTTAGTTTCTCCTTCCAAACTCATCAGACTGGTAAGTAAATTTGCCTCACTGGAGAAGTGAGAGAGCAGTAGAGGGAGACCAAGCGCTAATGGATGTGCCTCCACGGGGAAGAAAATGTCAGCTGTGTAGATCAGGATTTCCCTCAACACCTGCATGGGGGACATGATCCAGAGTAGGTGAGAGATGCATGTTTGATAGGTAAATGGGTTTGTATTTATCCCTAATAAAACTTCATTTTGTTGGAAGAAAAGGCTACATTTCAGGTGGTAAAAAGTACTTTGGATTGTGGTTTTCTTATCTGTGGTAAAACTCATCCTATTCTGGCATGCTTGTTAGATCAGCATGATCAATAACTATCCATGTCCTGGTTTGAGGTACCAGAGGCTGAACATTTTACAGTGCAAGGCTATAGGAAGGGGATATGGCTTAGTCCGATCCCTAGGAGTCAACCTGCTTTTCACGGTACCATCCCTTCATTAATTGTCAATGTTACTAACCCAGTTGGGGATCTTAGCTACACTAACTTTCTAATGCATGGCTCTCTATTTTGGTCACAAATGTATCACAAGATATTTGGTTAGATGCCTTGCCAACATCCAGGTAGGCTATTAAATATCAACAGTTTGGTGTAACAGAAAATACAGAGGTGAACTTCCAGCTCTACCATGACTTATTTAAATTTTAAAATCAAACACATAGGTAACAAACTTTCCACTTCTCATGACAGAATATTTTTATCTCAAAAGCAACCTGAAAAATCTCATAAAATTTCAACCTAGTTTTTCACTGTCAACAGAGACTTGTTGGCAAATGTAATTATTACCATGACTTATCTGTACTTTCTAGACATAGAGAAAGTAAAGACTTAGACGTTTTTCTTGAAAAGTCAGAATTCAAAAGGAACAGCAGGAATGCTAAAGGCTAGTCTGGGTGGGAGAGACATACTGTGCATGAACTATTAATTTTAGTCAGCCATGCTGAGAGCAGAAGTTGTTGCCAACTGGTTAGATCTAAAATAAATAAATAAATAAATAAATAAATAAATAAATAAATAAATAAGTAAGTAAATAAGTGTTTGTCAGGGTAGAAAAATAATGCATTGCAGTAATAAAATTCAGTATATTTGTTACCCAAAATAAATAGGGCATACTGTAAAGTTTGAGGTTTGCCAGGTTGGAGGGAGCAGAGAAGTTATATATTTGTCAGGGTTCTCTCAAGGCAACTTTCCTAAGTGATATGTTATAACCCTGCTGGATTTTGGCACATGAAGTTTATCCAATGTCCTCGTGGCCAAATTTTCCTTAGAATGCCCTTTTATGAGTGAAGGAGAGTTCAGGGCACCAAGTAAAGGGTCAGAGGCCACAAAGTATCTGTTGATTTTTCTCTTCTTTTTCACTTCTCAAATTTTAGGGAAAACCCTCACTGTCTGAGGTATAGTTTATTCAAATTATAACTCTGTCTCTGTCTCAGGTACTCTGCTAATTGCTGTCCCTGAATCTTCCTACATCATGGTGTAAAGTGACTCCCTATTGCCTACTCATCAAATCCAACATTTCTGGATTTCAAATCATGCATAGTCTTCGCTCCCCCTCTTAAATAAAATGAATGCTAAAACGTGTAATTTATATCAAAATAATGGTTAAAACATATATTTGTACACATCACCCACTTTAAGAAGTGAAATGTTGTAAATACCCAACCCATCCTCCATTGTATTGCATTGTATTCTCCTCCTAATCCCAAAGGTAGATACTGTTCTGAGTTTGAGTTTAATATGCTAACGCAAATATATGTATCCATATGATATTATTTGCATAATTTCAAACCTGATATAAATAGTACTGTTATTATATATATTCTGTAACAAGCTTCATTCACCATTATTTTTGTGAGATTTATCCATTTAAATATGAATAGTTCTAGTTCATTCATTTTCATTGAGTAGTATTCCATTGTAAGAATGTTTCACAAACCTAATTCCATTCTCCTATTGATGAACACTTACATTTTCAGTTTTTACTACTAAAAACAACAGTACCATCTGAATTCTAGTACATAGCTCTTTGTACACAAGTGTAAAAAAAAGTTCTGTTTGTTTAGGGTGATTATCTAGAGTAAATTTTTGGTTTATAATGTATGTTCATTCATACTAACCTCACTTAAAATAGTCCATTACTCTCTGACATGGTTGTACCTATAAATACTTCCATCCTCAGTAAGAGTTCCCTTTGTTCTATATCTGTTCTATCTCTCTCTATATATAGAACAAATATATTTGTTCTGTATTTCCTGACATTGACCATTTTTGTCTGTCTGATGAGTGGAAAATTGTATCTCACTGTGGTTTTAATTTTTATGGCAGAACATCTTTTCATGTTTCTTGGCCAGTCTAATTTCTTTTTCTGTGAATTGCCTATGTATATCTAAGGTTTTAGTACTATTTATTAACATAGTGATTCATTCTACAGCTGATAGACATTTGATCTGTTTTATGCATATGGCTATTGTGAATAATGCTTTGAATATTCTTTGACATGTCTTTTGATGTACAAATTCATTAATTTCTATTGAGTATACCTCTAGGCATAGAATTTCTGGGTTAACAGTAGCAGGTACAGCTGAATAGTCTTCCAATGTGGTTGTATTAATTTTCATTCCCACCAGCCATATACTAGAGTTTTGATATTCACTTTTCTTTTCTAATACTTGGTATTTTCAGCCTTCTTAATTTTAGCCAATCTGGTGTCCATATATGGTTTAATTTACATTTTGCCGATCATTAGTAAAATTGAGCATTTTTTGAGTTTACTGACCACTTAGATATCTCTTTTTTTGAAATACATGTACTATGTTTCGTGTCCATTTTTCCGTTTGTCTATATGACTGTTTTATTTATAGAGGTTCTGTGTACATATGCAGTATGAGCCTTTTGTCAGTTATCACTGTTGAAAATACATTCTTACATCCATGGTTTGCTTTTTTGCTATCTTCTTTTATTTATTTATTTATTTATTTATTTATTTATTTATTTATTTATTTTTATGAGCAGAAGTTCCTATTTTAACATTATCACATTTGTAAAAAAAATAATGTTTTTGCATCCTATTTATTATCTTTCCTCACTTGACATCAAGAGACCCTTCTACAGGATCTTCTGGGAACTTTATAATTTATCATTCATGTCATCATCTATATTCTACTTACTAATTTTTAGTGTATGGTGTAAGGTTGAGGTGAGATTAATTTTTTTCAGGTGGGTATATTATTGTCTCAGCACCACTTACCGATGTTTTCCCTCTATGCCTTAGACATTTGTAATAAGTCAAGTGTACATTTATATATGGATCCTTTCAAGGCTCTCTAATCCATTCCAATGATCTGTCAATCCCTACACAAATACTATACTTTCAAAATTACTTTAGCTTTATAAAAAGTCTTGATATCTTGTAGAACAGGTCTTCTCTATGAATGTGTTGCCTTTAAAAATATTTTCCCTCAATTTTAATAATGTTGGTACTATTTTAAATATCTTTTTTTATGTTGTTAAAAAAATAATCTTTAGTTTGTTCCTGGCATATGACATAGAATAGAATGTTGAATATTGCTTTTGAATAATTAACCTTGCTAAATTCAATGATTTATTTTGATTATTTACCTGTAGATTCTTTGGATATTCTACATATTCAGGCATACCTTCTGCAAGTAAGTTTTATTTATTACTTTCTATCATTGTATATTATTATTTTTTCTTCTCATATTGCACTGGTTGGGATCTTGAGGACAATGTTAAATATAAGGCATTAATAGGTATTTTGTAGTTTGTTTTGATCTAATAAAGAAAGGCTTTCAACATTTTAAATATGATGTTTGCCTTAGCTACTTTGTAGCCAATTTCCCTATTTCCTCCTTGTTCCCTTAGATCTACCATTAATCTTTCTCCTCTCTAATTTTTACCCTAGTCATTTGTACTGCCTCATTTGGACCCCTTGTCTACTGATTTCTGGTTGGGTTTGGCAAACAAGAGGTGTGGTAGAAAATCAGGAGGGTGAAAGGAGAAATGGGTGTGGTCCTTACCCTTCCAGATGCTTCCCTGTTGGACTTGAGGAAGTGACTGCATTCATCTAATAGGTTCTCAGGTTCTACTGAAAGGATTCAGCAGACTCTCTTGTAGCTACATGCTGTTGCAGAGTCCAGTAACTGTTTCCTCTCATTGTTCCTTCAGAGATGTAACAGCTTTTCTTTCCTGTTGTTGCTAGCTATGAGGTGCCTCACCATTCTTTGTGGGTTTCCTTATAAACATACCTTTATAAATAATTCATTTATTAACCGTATTGAGTGTGCGATTTCCTGTTGTGACCCTAATATAATATGATTATCAGATTAAGGGAGTTTCTTTCTGTTCTTTTTGCTAGTATTTAACAAAGTCATCATGGATATTAAATTATATCATTGATTTTTGTCTTTTTTGGATGATTATATGATTTTTCTAATTTATTCTGTTAATGTATTGGATTGCATTGGTTGATTTTGCTGTTTCTCCTATTTAGAATGTATCACATAGTGAAAAACATCAAAGTACCCTGTTTTAACCTCACTTGGAATAGTTACTCTCTGTAGGCTTGTTGTGGCCATACCTCAAAAATGGGATGGTTCAAAAATGGGATGTTATCAGAGACTGATGATGCTGTCTATACATGTACCAAAAGGGTACAAAAAGTTTGTTACTTGTATTATGAGACTTCCTGGGGGAGAACAGGGCAGGCCTCCCAAGATGGTCCAAAAATGGCTTGAAAGAGCAGGGAAAATAGACTGGTGTGGAGTTTTTATGGTGGTTAGGGAGTGGGTTGTACTGAGGGCTTTTGTGCATGAGTAGTGGTTTGCGTAGTTTGAACCTCCCACTGGTGCCAAAGGAGGGGGCATCTAGGTTTTCTTATTAGTTTTCCCAGGTGTGGGGCAGAAAGGGAAGAGAGAAGAGAGACTTATAGGATGTAAGAAATTACACATCAAAAATATGGAGTCCCACTTTTATTATAGGGGTTATGTTACTAATTAGATACAGAATTAGATTCATTTGTCTTATTTTCATTTTTTCAAATTTCAGGATCACTATTTGAATATGTTAACTATCTTTAGGGAATTCATGAATTATTTGTAACGGAAAACAAGTCATTTGTAAGGGAATGTTAGATTGTCATCAGACTTTCCAGCAACAATGCTTTATATTCTTTCAATGTATAGTTTCAGGTCACTTTGACCTCAAGACAGTTTTCTTGAATTATAGTTTCTAGTATATGCTTTGCCCAATACTCATATGTTGAAACCCCAACCCCAGTGTAGTGTTATTTGGAAATGGGACTTTTGGGAGGTAATTAGTTTTATATATGGTCATGAGAATGGGGTCCTGATGATGAGATTATTGTCCTAGGAAAGAAACCAGAGAGCTTGTTTGTTCTTTCTCTCTGCCATGTAAGGATACATTGAGAAGGTAGCTGTCTGCAAGTTAAGAAGAGAGTTTACCAACGAGTGGGATTGACCAGTATTTTATACTTGAACTTCCTGGACTCCAGAACTGTGAGAAATACATTCCTATTGTTTAAACTATTCAGCTATAGTATTTTGTGACAGCAGCTGGAACACGTATAAACAACAATATGTGTTGGATCTTCTTTTCCTATCTTTTATATCTAGCCTTTTTTTTTATCCTTTTGTATCTCTTATTTTTTATTTTAACATTTCCTTCTTTTCATTTTCTACCAAATCATTGTCAGATGTGTTTATTCACTCCTGCATTCTTTATTTTTTTAATTTTTATTGATTTTTGAGGGGGGCGGTGAGCAGATAGAGAGGGAGACACAGAATCTAAAGCAGGCTCCAGGCTCTGAGTTGTCAGCACAGAGCCTGATGAGGGGCTTGAACTCACAGACCATGAGATCATAATCTGAGTTGAAGTCAGACGCTCAACCAACTGAGCCACCCAGGTACCCCCAACTCCTACATTCTTTAAAATTTATTCTTGAGAGCTGGAGATCCAACATGGCAGAGAAGTAGGAGGACCTGAAGTTCCCTTGTCCCTCAAACACAGCAGTGTTGAGGCCAAAGGACTTTGAATTCCAAGAGTCCAGGCTGCAGAGTGACAGAGACAGCTCCAGGGACCCATGAGGACAACCTGGTAGGCCATAGATGTGTGATTGCAAACTGGGAGAGATAAAATGGGCGGTGTAGGCACAGAGGGAGGGATCCCCTTCTGTGAAGAGACAAAGGGAAGAAAAAGAGAGTCTGGGGAAGTGAAGGACTGAATTTGGACGAGAGAAAAACCACTGACTGAGACAGAGATATATCTGGTCTCTAACTGTGGGGCTTTCTCTGGGCTGGGGCCTGGCTGCCCTGTTCCCACCTGGGGAGGAGGGGAGCCAGCCTGGGCTTGGTAACTAGTTCAGAGGCGCAGTCCTCAGTAGAAGAAAGCAATCCCCTCCCTGGAGTGCTGTGGGAAAAAGGTACATAACCGTTCAAAGGACAAAGACTGCCCGCGCCCACCAGCCAGGGACCATATATTGGTGCAGAGCAGCGCTTCCCTAGAACCGGGCCCAAGGAGCGGGAGCCTTTAAGACATCAAGGTTTAAATCCCAGCCAAGCACCTGGGAGGCGCAGGAGAAGGCAGAGTGGGACAAAGCACCTCACTGGCGCCTATAGCACTGTGAGGATGGCCTGAACAGAGTGGTTTGGGACACCCAGTCCGTGGAGGAGAGACTAGGGTGTCGCCATTTTTCGCCCCATCACCAACAAGGTGGGGCTTTAGTGAATGAAGCGCGGGCCCATAGTGGAGGCAGGACCCGTCTACACCAAACCACGCCCCTCTGTGCCTGGTACCTGCATATCTACTAGAGCGGGATTGATGCTGACGAACCAGAACCAGACAGCCCCTCCTCCAGACTAGTGTGGCCACTGGTTCTAAGGCACCCAGCAGTTTTAGCCATTTTGCATTTCCTGATTTAATTCTTGGACGATTCTTGTTAGATATATAGGTATATAGATATTTATCTATATATCCTTTTATTTTTCTTCTTTTTCTCCTTCTTATTTCTTCCCTCCTCTAGTCTGGTTATTCTGGTTGTTGGCTTGTTTAAGCAGACATATTTAATCTATTCTCTTTATACCTGTTCTACATCTTATTTTCTTCTCTCTTTCTCTGGATTAAGCTGTGTAGTTTCTCTGCCCTGTCAATTTTCTTTTCTTCTCTTTTTCCCCACCCCTGTCATTTCTCTTTCTGTATGGGATAAGGACTCTTCTATCAACACCACCCCCATCGCATGGTTTAGTTGTAGCTGGTGTTTCTGGTTTTTTGTTTTTACTCTTTCTTTGTTTTTGGTTTTTGTTTGTTTGTTTTTGTTAGTTTGTTTTCCTTTCCAGGGCTACTTCAGTGAACAAATCAAAGCACACCTGGTGGAGGATCCAAAGCATCACTATGAATAGGGAGATAAAGCAGCCAAAGTCACAACAACAGAGAGCAACTAACACACTCCAAAAAACACCTCCTGAAGGGCCAGGCCCTGGACAGTGTATGACCACTCTTTAATTTAGTAGTGCTTACAGGTGCAGGGCACATAACAAGCTTTTTGTAAAAAAATTTGTTTTAATTTTTTATTTACTTTTGAGACAGAGAGATACAGAACGTGAGCAGGGGAGGGGCAGGAAGAGAGAGAGAGACAGATAGACAGAGTCTGATGCAGGCTCCAGGCTCTGAGCTGTCAACACAGAACCCGACACAGGGCTCAAACTCACAAACTGCGAGATCATGACCTGAGCTGAAGTTGGATGCTTAACCGACTGAGCCACCCAGGTACCCCCACATAACAAGCTTTTAAAACTTTTTTTTTTCAACGTTTATTTATTTTTGGGACAGAGAGAGACAGAGCATGAACGGGCGAGGGGCAGACAGAGAGGGAGACACAGAATCGGAAACAGGCTCCAGGCTCTGAGCCATCAGCCCAGAGCCTGACGCGGGGCTCGAACTCCCGGACCGCGAGATCGTGACCTGGCTGAAGTCAGACGCTTAACCGACTGCGCCACCCAGGCGCCCCATAACAAGCTTTTAAAACACATAAGAGACAGAAAACTAGCTAAAATGATGAAACAGAAGAATTCTCCTCAAAAGTAATTTCAGGAAGAAATGACAGCTAAAGAATTGATCAAAACAGATATAAGTAATATAATTGAACAAGAATTTAGAATAATAATCATAAGATTTATCACTGGGCTTGAAGAAAGCATAGAAGACTGCAGAGAATCTATTGCTGCAGAGATCAAGGAACTAAAAAATAGTCATGATTAATTTAAAAAAATGCTGTAAATGAGGTTCACAATAAACTAGAGGTGGTGACAGCAAGGACTGAAGAGGCAGAGGGGAAAATAAGTGAAATAGAAGATAAAATTATGGAAAAAGATAAAGCCAAGAAAAAGATAAAAAAATTCTAGACCATGAGGGGAGAATTAGAGAACTGAGTGATTCAATGAAACATAATAATATCCATATCATAGGCGTTCCAGAGAGAGAGAAAGGGTTGGAAGGTGTACTTGAACAAATAATAGCTGAGAACTTCCCCACTCTGGGGAAGGAAACAGACATTGAAAATCCAGGAGGCACAGAGAATTCCCTTCAGACATAACAGGAATTGATCTTCTGCATGACATATCATAGTGAAACTGGCAAAATACAAAGATAAAGAGACAATTCTGAAAGCAGCTACAGACAAATGGGCCTTAACCTACAAGGGTAGACACATAAGGGTAGTCGCGGACCTATCTCCTGAAACTTGGCAGGCCAGAAGGGAGTGGCAGGAAATATTCAATGTGCTGAATAGGAAAGATATGCAGCCAAGGATCCTTGATCCAGCAAGCCTGTCATTCAGAATAGAAGGAGTGATAAAGGTTTTTCCAGACAAACAAAAACAGAAGTAGTTTATCAACACTAAACCAGCCCTACAAAAGATCTAAGGGGAACTCTGTGAGTGGAATGTTGCAAAGACCACAAAGGACCAGAGACATCACTATAAGTATGGAACCTACAGATAACACAATGACTCTAAATCCATATCTTTCAATAATAACACTGAATGTAAATGGACTAAATGCTCCAATCAAAAGACATAGGGTATCAGAGTGGATAAAAAAACAAGACCCATCTATTTGCTGTCTACAAGAGACCCATTTTAGACCTGAGGACACCTTCAGACTGAGTGTGAGGGGATGGAGAACCATCTACCATGCTACTGGAAGTGAAAAGAAAGTTGGAGTAGCCATACTTAGACAAACTAGATTTTAAACTAAAGGTTGTAACAAGAGATAAAGAAGGCATTATATCATAATTATGAGGTCTATTCATCAAGAAGAGATAACAGTTATAAATGTTTATGCACCCAATTTGGAAGCATCCAAATATATAAAACGATTAATCACAAACATAAGCAATCTTATTGGTAAGAATGTGGTAATTACAGGGGACTTTAATACTCCATTTACAATGATGGACAGATCATCTAGGCAGAAAATTAATAAAGAAACAATGGCCTTGAATGATACACTGAACCAGATGGACTTGACAGATATATTCAGAGTTTTATCCTAAAGCAGCAGAATACACATTCTTCTCAGGTGCACACGGAACATTCCCCAAGATAGATCATATACTGGGTCACAAAACAGCCTTCAAAAAAATATAAAAGAATGGAGATCATACCGTGCACATTTTCAGATCACAGTGCTGTGAAACTTGAAATCAACCACAGGAAAAAGTTTGGAAAACTGCCAATGCATGGAGGCTAAAGAACATCCTACTAAAGAATGAATGGGTCAACCAGCCAATTGAAGAAATTAAAAAATATATGGAAACACATGAAAATGAAAACACGACAGTCCAAACCCTTTGGGATGCAGCAAAGGCAGTCCTAAGAGGAAAATACACTGCAATTCAGGCCTATCTCAAGAAACAAGAAAAATCCCAAATATAAAATCTAACAGCACACTTAAAGGAACTAGAAGCAGAACAGCAAAGAAACCCCAAACCCAGCAGAAGAAGAGAAATAATAAAGTTCAGAGCAGAAATAAACAATATAGAACCCCCCGGCCCCTCCCCTCCAAAAAAACCAGTAGAATAGATCAATGAAACTAAGAGCTGGTTTTTTGAAAAAATAAACAAACTTGATTAACCCCCAGCCAGACTTCTCAAAAAGAAAAAGGAGAGGACCCAAATAGATAAAATCACGAATGAAAATGGACTTATCACAACTAATCCTTCAGAAATACAAACAATTGTCAGAGAATACTATGAAAAATTATATGTCAACAAACTGGACAACCTGGAAGAAATGGACAAATTCCTAGATACCCACACACTACCAAAACTCAAATGGGAAGAAACAGAAAATTTGAACAGACCCATAATTAGTGAAGAAATTGAATCAGTTATCAAAAATCTCCCAACAAATAAGAGTCATGGGCCAGATGGCTTCCCAAGGGGATTCTACCAGACATTTAAAGCAGAGTTAATAACCATCCTTCTCAAGCTGTTCCAAAAAATAGAAATGGAAGGAAAACTCCCGGACTCATTCTATGAAGCCAGCATTACCTTGATTCTCAAACCAGACAAAGACCCCTCAAAAAAGGAGAATTATAGGGCAATATCCCTGATTAACATGGATGTGAAAATTCTCAACAAGATACTAGCAAATCGAATTCAACAGCATATAAAAAGAATTATTCACCATAATCAAGTGGGATTCATTCCTGGGCTGCAGGGCTGGTTCAATATTCGCAAATCAATCAATGTGATGCATCAATCACATTAATAAAAGAAAGGATGGGAACCATATGATCCTGTCAATAGTGCAGAAAAGCATTTGACAAAATACAGCATCATTTCTTAATAAAAACCCTCAAAAAAGTCAGGATAGAAGGAACATACCTAAACATCATGAAAGCCGTATATGAAAAGCCCACAGCTAATATCATCCTCAATGGGGAAAAACTAAGAACTTTCCCCCTGAGATCAGGAAAATGACAGGGATGTCCACTCTCACCCCTGTTGTTTAACATAGTGTTGGAAGTCCTAGCATCAGAAATGAGACAACAAAATGAAATAAAAGGCATCAAAATTGGCAAAGAAGTCAGACTTTCACTTTTCATGGACGACATGATACACTACATGGAAAACCAGAAAAGATTCTACCAAAAGACTGCTATAACTAATACTGAATTCAGCAAAGTCGTAGGGTACAAAATCAATGTACAGAAATGGGTTGTATTTCTATACACCAATAATGAAGCAACAGAAAGAGAAATCAAGAAACTGATCTCATTTCCAATTGCACCAAGAACCATAAAATACCTAGGAATAAACCTAATCTAAGATGTAAAAGATCTGTGTGCTGAAAACTATAGAAAGCTTATGAAGGAAGTTGAAGACACAAAGAAATGGAAAATGGAAAAACATTCCATGCTCATGGATTGGATGAATAAATATTGTTAAAATGTCAATACTACCCAAAGCAATCTACACATTCAGTGCAATCCCAATCAAAATTGCACTAGCATTCTTTTCAAAGCTAGAACAAACAATCCTAAAATTTGTATGGAACCCAAAAGACCCCAGGCAGCCAAAGTAATATTGGAAAAGAAAACCAAAACTGGAGACATCACAATCCCAGACTTTAGCTTCTACTACAAAGTTGTAATCATCAAGACAGTATGGTATTGACACAAAAACAGACACATAGACCAATGGAATAGAATAGAGAACCCAGAATTAGACCCACAAATGTATGACCAACTAATATTTGATAAAGCACGAAGCAGTATCCAATGGAAAAAAGACAGTCTCTTTAGCAAATAGTGCTGGGAGAACTGGACAGCAACATGCAGAGGAATGAAACTAGACCACTTTCTTACACTGTACACAAAAGTAAACTCAAAATTGATGAAACGCCTAAATGTGAGACAGGAAACCATCAAAATCCTAGAGTAGAAAGCAGGCAACAACCTCTTTGACCTCAGCCACAGCAGTTTCTTGCTCAACACATCTCCAAAGGCAAGAGAATTCAAAGCAAAAAATGAACTATTGGGGCCTCATCAAGATAAAAAGCCTATGCACTTCAAAGGAAACAATCAACAAAACTAAAAAGCAATCGATGGAATGAGAAAGACATTTGCAAATGACATATCAGATAAAGGGTTAGTATCCAAAATCTATAAAGAACTTACCAAACTCAACAACAGAAAAACAAATAATCAGTGAAGAAATGGGCAGAAGACATGAATAGACACTTTTCCAAAGAAGACATTCAGATGGCCAACACACACATGAAAAGATGCTCAATGTCACTCATCATCAGGGAAATACAGATCAAAACCACACTGAGATACCACCTCATGCCAGTCAGAGTGGCTAAAATGAACAACTCAGGAAACAACAGATGCTGGCAAGGATGTGGAGAAACGGGAACCCTCTTGCACTATTGGTGGAATGCAAATTGGTGCAGCTGCTCTGGAAAACAGTGTGGAGGTTCCTCAAAAAGTTAAAAGTAGAACTACCCTACGACCCAGCAATAGCACCACTGGGAATTTATCCAAAGGATCCAGCAGTGATGATTCATAGGGGCATATGTACCCCAATGTTTATCACAGTGCTTTCAACAATAGCCAAATTATGGAAAGAGCCCAAATGTCCATCAAGTGATGAATGGATAAAGAAGATGTGGTTTATATATACAATGGAATCCTACTTGGCAATGAGAAAGAATAAAGTCATGCCATTTGCAGCAACGTGGATGGAACTGGAAGGTATTATGCTGAGTGAAATCAGAGAAAGATAGATATCATGTTTTCACTTGTGTGTAGAACTTGAGAAACTTAACAGAAGACCATGGGGGAAGGGGAGGGGAAAAATAGTTACAAACAGGAGGGAGGGAGGTAAACCATAAGAGACTCTTAATACAGAGAACAAACTGAGGGTTGATGGCAGGGGGTGGGGGTGAGGGGAAAATGGGTGATGGGCATTGAGGAGGGCACTTACTAGAATGAGCACTGGGTGTTGTATGTAAGTGATGAACCACGGGAATCTACCCCCAAAACAAGAGCACACTGTGCACACTGTATGTTAGCCAATTTGGCAATAAATTATATTAAACAAAAATACTTATAATGAACAAGAAAACAATAGAAATGTAGTAATGAGCAGGATCACGAAGAGAAGAGTATATAAATGTCCAAAAAACACACCAGAAGTTGTTTAAGCAGATATTTTTCAGGCATGACATTTGTTAGGACTTAAACATTAACATTGTTAGTATCAATATGAGTGTGAATTATACACTGATATCTTTTTAGATTTCAAGTTAGTAATATAATTTGAGCTTATTAACTTAGATAGTTATCCTAAGAAAGTAATTAGATAAGTGTGTGTTTATGTATAAGGGTGCTTATTGCAGTTTTGTTTGTATTTCTTAAAATGATAAGAACTTAATGTCCAATGATTGGGGGTTTATGACCATTTAAAATTTTTTTTTAATGTTCATTCATCTTTGAGAGACAGAGAGAGAGCATGAGAGGAGAAGGGGCAGAGAGAGGGAGACACAGAATTGGAAGCAGGCTCTAGGCTGTCAGCACAGAGCCCGACGCAGGGCTTGAACTCACGAACTGCGAGATCATGACCTGAGCTGAAGTCGGACGCTCAACTGACTGAGCCACCCAGGCACCCCATGACCATTTAAAATGGGTGACATTAAAAAGTATACATACCGGGGCACCTGGGTGGCTCAGTCTGTTGAGAGTCTGGCTTCGGCTTAGGTCATGATCTCCCAACTTGTGAGTTTGGCCCTGTGTCGGGCTCTGTGCTGACAGCTTAGAGCCTGGAGCCTGCTTCGAATTCTGTGTCTCCCTCTCTCTCTGCTCCTCCCTAGCTCATGCTCTGTCTCTTTCTCTCCTTCAAAAATAAACAAAAACATTAAAAAAAAAAAGTATACATGCCACATTATTAAGAGAAAAAGAACAGGTTATGCAAATAGCTTAAGGCAGATAACCTCCAAGACTATTTTCTAAGGGTGCATAACTAGAACTATTAGTAGCAGCTATCTCTGGGTAGAAGATCTTCATTTTCTTCATAATCAACTGAAAAGTTTGCAGTGAGGATGAATTTTTCTTAAATTAAAAAGATGAAAAAAAAAGATGACATGTCTATTTTCATTAAAAGAGTCTTATTTAACTAAATAAGTAATGAATGAAGTAATTCTTTTATGTTTTGACTTACTTTCATACACTATTTTGTTGGGACCATGGAAGTTTTCCAACAGCCAGTGACTTTATCATTTTACTTGTAACTCTTCAAAAAAAATGACTTTATTCATTTCTAGATAACTTTATTTCAAACAATATGTATCACTTGAAAGCCATTAAAATATTAAAAAAATTTTTTTAACGTTTATTTTTTTGAGAGAGAGAGAGACAGAGCATGAACGGGGGAGGGTCAGAGAGAGAGGGAGACATAGAATCTGAAATAGGCTCCAGGCTCCGAGCTGTCGGCAAAGAGCCCAATGCAGGGCTCCAACTCACAGACTGTGAGATCATGACCTGAGCCGAAGTCAGATGCTCAACTGACTGAGCCACCCAGGCTCCCCGAAAGCCATTAAAATATTTAAATAAATGACTGAAATTAAAAACAAACAAAAACAAAACAAAAAAAATTGACAAAATTCAGCACCCTTTCATGGTAAAAATTTTCAACAAATCAGGTATAGTAGTATGTTACCACAACACAATATATGCCATGTAACTCAAACTCAACACCTTACTCATGCTCAATGGTGAAAAACTAAAGCTTTTTCCTGGATAATTTTAATAAGGAAAAAAATCACCATTCTCATTTCTCCTATTCAATGTCATATTGGAATTGCTAGCCAAAGTAATCATATCAAAAAAAAAAAAGACATCCAAGTCTGAAAAAGTACATAAATAAAATTTAGTCTTCTAACATTCTAAAATCTAAAAATTCTATTTTTCTTTTTATTTCTAATTGTTTCCCAAGCTCTGTTACCTCTCTTTTCAAAGGTGCCAAATGTTCTCTTTTTTTTTCAAACATCTCATTTGTATATTTCTTCTAATTCTTATATATGTTTTTCATTCATACTTCTGTCATTTCTTCTAATTCTTTTTGATGTCTTTGGTTACAATTTTTACCTATTTTGTTGACATGTCTTTATTTTGATTATTGATTATTGTTCTTTTTTTCCATAAAATAATTTCAAAAATTTGAGCACTATCCTTTACTATTGCTAATATTTATGAGTTTTCTCATAATTTCGAGAGATTATGATAAGCAATGATGTCTTTTCTAGCTTCACTGTTTAACACTCTGTCTTGCGTTGTTCTCATACTATTATGTCTGTTTACAGTTGCCCATTGAACAAGGTGGAATTGAAGGGCACTGACCTTCTGCATAGTGAAAAATCCATGTATAGCTTTTGGGTCCCCCTAAACTTGGTTGTCCAGGAGCCTAACTGATAACTCAAATAGTTAACACATGATTTGTATGATATATGTATTAGATACTATATTCTTGTAATAAAGTAAGCTCGAGAAATGGAAATGTTATTAAGAAAATTGTAAGGAAGAGAAAAAACACTTAACGATACTGTACTGTACTTATTGAAAAAAAACCCATGTGTAAGTGGATCTGTGCAGTTCAAACCCATGTTGTTCAGCGTCAGTTGTACTTCCAAAATTCTGTGTCTTCTGCTCTCCTTCCACACTTTATCTGGGTCTTCTTTATCTTTTGCCTCCATTATCTCTATCCTGCTCAACTAGATTCTATTCCAAGCATTTTTTTTTCTTGATGTGGGATTTTGTGTTGTAAATGAGATTTGGCATGCTAATTTTGATAGTTTACTGGGCTGAGACTGTTCCAGCACCACCAGATCTTGTTGCTGTCCCGTTGCATTCACATAGAATTGGATTCTGTAGAACACCCCTGCAGTTTCAGTTGCTGTTCTTGTATTGCCCCACTGCATTTACTGTTGGAAAATTTGAGAGTCTCTTCATGTAAAGCTATCACAATCCCTATTGCCTTCCCTCTGTTTCTCCTTAGATTGTTTCTGATACTACAGGGATTTTGCCGCTGATATTACAGTGAACAGTAGTTTTCCTATACCTATTCATATTTTCAAGTTTCCAAGGCTTCCACATCACTTAGTTTTGTTGTAGATGTTGTCTGAGGGTTGTTGGTTTTGCCATGCTATTTTCTGTGTTTATTTTCATGAAGAGATTTAGATGTTAAAGATATTAAGAGATATGTTAAGATAAAGATATCTTAAGAGATTAAGATACTAAAAAAAAAAAAAAATCTTGCTCCAGCTTCTTTCTTCCCAGAATCTTTCTGATCCCCCATCTGTAATTATTTAATTGACATCTTTCCCTCATTAAGATGATTTTGAGACATTTTTCGGCAGGAAAAAATGCCCACTTTCAGAAAGTAATTGCTTATTTTGAAAAAAAAAAAAAAAACAACAACGTTTGAATATATATACACCAAATAAGTAAGTAAATAAATAAATAAAGTAACCATGTGAGGTAATGGATGTGTTACTTAGCTTGATTGTGGTAATCATTTCACAGTGTATACATATATCAAGTTACCACATTTTATACCTCAAATATGTACGATTTTATCTGTCAATTATACCCCCAATAAAGCTAAAAAACAAAGTATCAATATAATAAAGCACTGTATAACTTTTCCCTGGATTTGACAATTACTATCATTTTGCCTTTTTTGCTTTATTACTCTTTCTCTCCACTCATATAGACGCATAGATATTCATATTGTATTACTTTTGTTATTGTCTTGCTGAACAATTTGAAAATACATTACAGATATCATTTCCCTTTATTTTTAAAACCTTCATCCTGTTGTAAGGAATGAGGAAATTCTCTTTTATAAACACATGCACTGATCAAATTCAAGAAATTTAATGTTGAAACAATGCTATTATCTCAGACATATTCATATTTCACCAGTTGTTGAAATAATGTCCTCAATTTTACAAATTCAAGATCCAGTGCAGGATCTCCCATTACATTCAGTGATCAGGTCTCTTCAGCCTCACATAATCTAGTATAGGCTCAGAGTTCAGCCTTTCTTTGTCACAACATTTTTTTTTTTTTTTAAGAAGGGAATCCAATTGTACTGTGGAATGTCCCTCGAATGGTGTTTGTCTAATTTTTTCTTCATGATTAAATTATGCATTTTTTTTCAGAGTTATGACACAATACAATTGATGTTGTGTCTCCTCAGTGTATGTGTCAAGTTGGTTTCATTATTGGTGATATTAGTTTGATTGCTTGGTTTAATGTGATGTTCATTAGTTTCTCCACTGTATAGTTATGATTTTCCCTTTTTAATTAATTGTTTGTGGGGAGATGATACAAGACTCTGTGGATATCTTATTCTCCATCAAGATTTCACTTGGTGGCTTTAGCATTTCTTTGTGGTTCTTATGTGTAGCAATTATTACTGTGATATTTGTAAAATAATTTTATGACTGTATCTGTCTTTCTGTACTTACTATTTGGCATGTTAATATAAAGAAGAGTTTCCCTTCTATCATCTTAAATAATTAGTAGTATGGTCTTACAAATGTAAAAAAAAAATTAAACTGGTTATAATTAATTATTATCACCTTGCATTTTTGTACTCAAATTGTCTCAGATTTGGCCAATGGAAGCCCCTCTATGCTGATTTCTAAGTTTTTTTTTTTTATGTTTCTATAATTTTTGAAGACTTATTAACCTTCTGGAACAAAAAGACATTCCTGGAATGTTGTATTGCAAGGAGACTTGGTTCATTTTAGTAGGGTGTGATATCTAGAAGCCAAGATCTCAGTACTAGGTGTGCTCATGGCTATTGCAATATCATTGTTTTGAAACCCCCTCATTTTTTTTTTTTTTAGAAAGAGCTAGAAAATCTTTCTCTTTAATTTTCTCGCTTCCTTTCTCTCTCCCTTATATTGATACTACAAGGTTATTCATTACTTTGTCCCATTCCTTATCTGTATCACATTCTTCCACAGTAAGAAATTCGGCTCCTCAAGGCTCCTCAAAATAGAAATTTATTTACTTGATTTACTCATTTGCTTCATCATATTATACACTTAGTTTTAGAATACTTTTATTTTTTTAATTTAATGTTTATTCATTTTTGAGAGACAGAGAGAGACAGAGCATGAGTGGGGAAGGGGCAGAGAGAGGGAGACACAGAACCCGAAGCAGGCTCCAGGCTCTGAGCTGTCAGCACAGAGCCCAACGTGGGGCTTGAACTCATGAAATGCGAGATCGTGACCTGAGCCGAAGTCAGATGCTCAACCGACTGAGCCACCCAGGCGCCCTTAGAATACTTTGTCATTACTGACATTGACAACCAACTTACTAAGTAGAATTAATGATTTCTTTGTGGTTCTTTTTATCTTTAGACACTAAGTTTGTAGTCAAATAGCCCCCTTTTTCCTTCCTTTTTATGGCTAAATTTATATATATATAATCAACCACATTTTATCAGTCAATGGACACTTAAGTTGTATATCTTGGCTATTATAAATAATGCTGCAATGAACATGGGGTGCTTATATCTTTTTAAGTTAGTGTTTTTGTTGCCTTTGGATAAATATGCAGATGTGAGATTGCTGGATATATTTCTATTTTTAACTTTTTGAGACACCTCCATACTGTCTTCCATAATGGCTATATCAATTTACATTACCATGAACAGTTTACCAGAGTGCCTTTTCTCCACATCTTCACTATACTTGTTATCTTTTATTTTTTGATAAAAGCCATCTTAACAGGAGGGAGGTAATATGTCATTGTGATTTTGATTTACATTTTCCTGATGATTAGTGATGTTGAACCCACTTTTATATACCTGTTGGCCATTTGTATGTCTTCTTTGAAGAAATATCTATTCAGGTCCTTTGTTCATTTTTAATTTTTTTTAATTTACTTTTTATTTATTTGCTTTTGAGTTGTGAGTCCTTATATATTTTGAATATTAATTAGCCCCTTACCAAATATATGGTTTGCAAGTATTATCTCTCATTTGCTTTTTAATTTGGTTAATTGTTTTTTTAATAGTTTTTTTTTAATGTTTTTATTTATTTTTGTGACAGAGAGAGACAGAGCATGAGCAGGGGATGAGCAGAGAGAGAGAGGGAGACACAGAATCCGAAGCAGGCTTCAGGCTTTGCGCTGTCAGCACAGAGCCCAACGCAGGGCTCGAACTCATGGACCGTGAGATCATGACCTGAGCTGAAGTCGGATGCTTAACCAACTGAGCCACCCAGGTGCCCCTAGTTGTTGTTGTTTTTTTTTTTAATTTTTTAATGTTTTATTTTTTGAGAGAGAGAGAGAGAGAGAGAGAGAGAGAGACAGAACATGAACAGGGCAGGGGCAGAGAGAGAGGGAGACAGAGTGTGAGGCAGAATCCAGGCTCTAAACTGTCAGCACAGAGCCTGACGTGGGGCTCCAACCACAAACCGTGAGATCACGACTTGAGCCTAAGTTGGACACTTAACTGCCTGAGCTACCCGGGTGCCCTTAATTTAGTTAATTATTTACTTTATTGTAAAGATTTTTAGTTTGATCTAATCCTACTTTTTAAACTTTTGATGACTTTTTTTTTTTTTTTTTGCCTGTTCTTTTGGTATCATCTCTAAATACCGTTGTCGAGACCAATGACAAAGGTTTTTTTCCTTATATTTTCTTCTAGGAGTTTTATGTTTTCAGGTCTCATGTTTAAGTCTTTAATTCATGCTGTTCAGCATCTGTTGAGATGATCATATAATTTTATTCTTTATTCTGTTAATTTAATGTATCACATTGATTTGTGTATGCTGAACCATCCATGCATCCCATTGATAAATCCTTCTTGGTCATGGAATATGTTCCTTACAGTGTGCTGTTGAATTTAGTGTGATAGTATTTCATAGAGCATTTTTTACATCTATGTTCATCAGGAATATTGGCGTATAATTTTTTCTTGGAGTTTCCTTAACTGGCTTTGGTATCAGGGTAATGCTAGCCTAATAAAATGAGTTTTGAAGTGTTTCTCCTGCTTCAGTTTTTTGGAAGAATTTGAAAAGGATTGGCATTAATCCTTCTTTAAAAGGTTGATAGGAGGCATGCCTGGGTGGCTCAGTTAGTTAAACATCTGACTTCAGGTCAGGTTGCAGTCTCACAGTTCGTGAGTTCAAGCCCCGCATCGGGCTTTGTGCTAACAGCTCAGAACCTGGAGCCTGCTTTGGATTCTGTGTCTCTCTCTCTCTCTCTGCTCCTCTCCAGCTCATGCTCTGTCTCTGTCTCTCCCCAAAATAAATAGACATTAAAAAAATTTTTAAAGGTTGTTAGGATTCACTGGTGAATCCATGTGGTCCTGAGCTTTTCTTTGGAGGTTTTTTATTACTGATTCAGTACACTTACTTGCTATTGGTATGCTCAGATTTTCTATTTCTTCATGATTCTGTCTTTTTTCTTATTTACTTATTTATTTTAATTCCAGCATAGTGAAATACAGTGTTATATTAGTTTCAGGTGTACAATACAGTGATTCAGCAATTCCATTTACACTCAGTGCTCATCAAGATAAATGTACTTTTAATCCTCTTCACCTATTTCACCCATCTCCCCCCATCACCCACCTCCACTCTGGTAACCATCTGTTTGTTCTCTATAGTTAAGAATCTGTTTGTTGCTTTGTTTCTTTTTTTTCCTTTGATCATTTGTTTTGTTTCTTAAATTTCACATATGATTGAAATCATACAGTATTTGTCTTTCTCTGGCTGGATTATTTTGCTTAGCATTATACTTTTTAGATCCATCCATGTCATTGCAAATGGCAAGATTTCATTTTTTATGGCTGAATAATATTCCATATATATATATATATATATATATATATATATATATATATATATACCACTTCTTTAACCATTCATCTATTGATGGGCACTTGGGTTGCTTCCATAATTTGGCTATTATAAATAATGCTGCTGTGAACATCAAGGTGCATGTATCCCTTTGAATTAGTGTTTTCATATTCTTTGGGTAAATACCTAGTAGTGTGATTACTGGATTATATGGTAGGTCTCTTTAATTTTTTGAGGAACCTCCGTACTGCTTTCCACAGTGGCTGCACCAGTTTGCATTTTCACCAAAGGTGCATAAGGGTTCCTTTTTCTCCACATCCTTGCCAACACTAGTTGTTTCTTGTATTTTTGATTTTAGTCATTTTGACAGGTATGAGGTGATATCTCCATGTAGTTTTAATTTGCATTTCCCTGATGATGAGTGATGCTGAGCATCTTTTCATGTGTCTGTTGGCCATCAGTATGTCTTCTTTGGAGAAATGTTTGTTCATGTCCTCTGCCCATTTTTTAATTGGATTATTTGTTTTTTGGGTGTTGAGTTTTATAAGTTTTTTATGTATTTTGGATACTAACCCTTTACTGGATATGTCATTTGCAAATATTTTCTCCTATTCAGTAGGTTTTCTTTTAATTTTTGTTGGCTGTTTTCTTTGCTGTGCAGAAGCTTTTAATTTTGATGTAGTCCCATTAGTTATTTTTGCTTTTGCTTCCCTTGATTCAGGAGACATATCTAGAAAAATGTCATGGCCAATGTCAGAGAGATTACTGCCTTTTTTAGGATTTTTATGGTTTCATGTCTCATGTTTAGGTCCTTAACCCATATGACTGTATTTATGTGTATGGTGTAAGAAAGTGATCCAGTTTTATTCTTTTGCATGTAGCTTTCCAGTTTTCCTATCATCCATTAGTTGAAGAGACGTTGTCCTATCACATATTCCTGCCTCCTTTTTTGAAGTTTAATTGACCATACAATTTTTTTGGGTTTATTTCTGGGCTTTTGATTCTATTATGTTGATCTGTGTGTCTTTTGTGTGCCAGTACCATACTGTTTTTATTACTACAGCTTTGCAGTATATCTTGGAATTTGGAATTGTGAGACCTCCAGCTTTGTTTTTCTTTTTCAAGATTGCTTTGGCTATTCATGGCCTTCTGTGATTCTATACAAATTTTAGGATTATTTATAATAGTTCTGTGAAAAATGCTGTTGGTATTTTGATAGGAATTACATTAAATCTGTAAATTACTTTGGGTAGTGTAGACATTTTAACAATATTTCCAACCGTGAGTACGAAATGTCTTTCCATGTGTGTTGTTTTCAATTTCTTTCATCAGTGTTTTTAAAAATATTTATTTATTTATTTATTTATTTATTTATTTATTTATTTAGAGCAGAGAGGGGTAGAAAGAGAAGGAAATAGAGAATCCTGAGCAGGCTCCGCACTGTCAGCATAGAGCCCAATGCAGGGCACGATCTCATGAATCTGAGATCATAAGCTGAGCCAAAATCAAGAGTCAGATGCTCAACCAACTGAGCCATCCAGGTGCCCCATGTGTTTTATAGTTTCAGAGTACAAGTCAGTCTCCTTCTTGGTGAAGTTTATTCCTAGGTATTTTATTATTTTTGGTGTAATTTTAAATGGGATTGTTTTCTTAATTTTTCTGCTGCTTCATTATTGGTGTATAGAAATACAATGGATTTCTCTACATTGATTTTGTATCCTGCAAACTTACTGAATTCATTTATCAGTTCTAGTAGTTTTTTGGTGGAGTCGTTAGGGTTTTCTATTTATAGTATCATGTCATCTGCAAATATTGAAAGTTTTACTTCTTCCTTACCAATTTGGATCTTTTATTTCTCATCTGATTGCTATGGCTAGGACTCCCACTACTGTGTTGAATAAAAGTGGTTAAGAGTGTACATCTTTTTCTTGTTTGTGACCTTAGGTGAAAAGCTCTAAGTTTTCACCATTGAGTGTGATGTTACCTGTGGGTTTTTCATATATGGCCTTTATTATATTCAGGTATGTTTCCTCTAAAACTACTTTGTTGAGGGTTTTTATCATGAGTGGCTGTTGTACTTTGTCACATGCTTTTTTTTTTGCATCTATTGAAATGATCACATGGTTTTTATCCTTTTTCTTGTTGATGTGATGTATGTTGATTTGATGTTATATATATTCATGTGTGTTGATTGATTTATGAATATTGAACCATACTTGCATCCAAAGAATAAATTCCACTTGATCATAGCAAATGATTTTTTAAATGTATTGTTGGATTTGGTTTGCTAATATTATCTTGAGGATTTTTGCATTTATTTTCATCACAGATATTTGCCTGTAGTTCTCTTTTTTTGCAGTGTCTTTATCTGGTTTTGGTATCAGGGTAATCCTGGCCTCATAAAATAAAGTTGGAAGTTTTTCTTCCTCTTCTATTTTTTGAAATAGTTTGAGAAGGGTAGGCATTAACTAAATGCTTGGTAGAATTTGCCTGTGAAGCCATTTTGTCCTGGACTTTTATTTGTTGGGAGTTTTTTGATAACTTATCCAGTTTCATTATTGGTAATTGGTCTGTTCAAGTTTTCTATTTCTACCTGATTCACTTTTGGTAAGTTATATGTTTCTAGGAATTTTTCCATTTCTTCTAGGTTGTCCAATTTTGTGGCATATAGTTTTTCATAATATTTTCTTACAATTCTCTGTATTTCTGTGATGTTGGTTGTTATTTCTCCTCTTTCATTTATGATTGTGTTTGAGTCCTCTCTCAATCTTTCTTTTTCTTTTTGTTTGATGAGTCTGGCTAAAGGATTATCAATTTTGTTGATCATTTCAAAGAAGCAGCTCCTGGTTTTATTGTTCTGTTCTATTGGTTTTTGTTTGTTTGTTTTTAGTTCCAGTATCATTTATTTCTGCTCTAATCATTATTATTTACTTCCCTCTGCTGGTTTTCTTGCTCTTTTAGATATAACGTTAAGTGGTTTGTTTACTTCTTGCTTCTTGAAGTAGACCTATATTGCTATATATTTCCCTCTTGGGAAATGCTTTGGTGCATCCCAAAGATTTTGGGTCATTGTTTTCTTTTTTTTCTTTTCTTTTCTTTCTTTCTTTCTTTCTTTGGGTCATTGTTTTCTTTTTTTCCTTTCCTTTCCTTTCCTTTCCTTTCCTTTCCTTTCCTTTCCTTCCTTTCTTTTGTTTCCATATACTTTTTGATTTCTTCTTTGGTTCCTTGGTTGACCCACTTATTGTTTAGTAGTGTGTGATTTAACCTGCATGTATTTATGGTCTTTCCAGATTTTTTCTTGTGGTTGATTTCTAGGTTCATAGTATTGTAGTTAGAAAAGATGCATGGGATAACTTAGATGTTTTTGAATTTGTTGAGACTTATTTTGTGGCCTAATATGTGACCTATTCTGGAGAACATTCAATGTGCACTTGCCAAAAATGTGTATTCTACTGTTTTAGGATAGAATGTTGGGAATATATCTGTTAAATCCATCTGGTCCAATGTGTCATTCAAAGCCACTCTTGTCTTGTTGACTTTCTATTTGGATTATCTGTACATTGATGTAAGTGGGGTGTTAAATTGCTCTACTATTCTTGTATTATTATCAATTAGTTCCTTTATGCTTGTCATTAACTGTTTTATGTATTTAGGTGCTCTCATGTTGGGTGCATAAATATTTACAATTGTTATATCTTCTTGTGGGATTGTAACCTTTATCATTATATAGAGTGCTTCTTTGTCTTGTTACAGTCTCTGTTTTAATGTCTGTTTTGTTTCTGTAAGTATTGTTGCTCTGGTTTTCTTTTCACATCCATTTGCATGATAAATATCTCTCCAACCCCCCACTTTCAGTCTGCAGGTGTCTTCATGTCTGAAATGAATCTCTTTAGGAGCATATAGGTGGATCTTGTTTTTTATCCATTCCATCTCCCTATGTCTTTTGATTGCAGCATTTACTCTATTTATTTTCAGGGTAATTATTGATGTGTATTTATTGCAATTTTGTTACTTGTTTTATGATTATGAATGTAGTTCTCTGTTCCGTTCTTCCTTTACCTCTCTCACAATAAGTTGGCTTTTTAGTGATATATTTAGATTCCTTTCTGTTTATTTTTTGCATTTATTACTGGTTTGTGATTTGTGGTTATCATTAGGTTTTGTGTACCATCTTCTGCATATAGTGTCTATATTAAGTTGATGATCACTTAAATTTGAACCTATTCTTTATTCCTCTTCCCCCCGACCCCTGCATTTTGGGTATATGATGTCATACTTTAAATCTTTTTATTTTGTGAGCCCCTTGATTATTTTCTACAGATACACTTATTTTTACTGCTTTTGTGCTTCTTACTTTTCTTATTCCTACTTACAGTCTTTCCACTCAAAATGTCCCCCTTTAACATTTTTTATAGGGATGGTTTAGTGGTCATGAATTCCTTTAACTTTTGTATGTCTGGGAAACACTTTTTCTCTCCCATCTATTTTAATTTTTTTTTAACATTTATTTATTTTTGAGAGACAGAGAGACTGAGCATGAGTGGGAGAGGGGCAGAGAGAGGGGGAGACACAGTATCTGAAGCAGTCTCTAGGCTCCTGATGTGGGGCTCAAACTCACAAACCATGAGATAATGACCTGGGCTGAAGTCAGACACTTAACTGACTGAGTCACCCAGGTGCCCCTCTCCATCTATTCTTTAAAAAATTTTAAGTTTATGTATTTATTTTTGAGAGAGAGAGACAGAGAGAGTGAGCAGGAGAGGGACAGAGAGAGAGGGAGAGAGAGAATCCCAAGCAAGCTCCACACTGTCAGTCTGGAGCCCCATGTGAGGCTCAAATTCACAAACTGTGAGATCTTGACCTGAGCTAAAAAAAAGAGTTAGACACTTAGTCCACTGAACCACCCAGGTGCCCTCCTCTCCATCTATTCTTAATGATAGCCTTGCTGGGTAGAGTATTCTTGTCTACGGATTTTTTTTTTTTTCCTTTCAGCACTTTGAATATGTCATGCCATTCCCTTTCAGCCTACAAGGTTTCTGCTGAAAAATCATCTAGTAACCTTATGGGGTTTCCCTGGTATAGAACTGCTTTCATTTTTCTTGCTGCTTTTAAAAATGTCTTTTTATCACTCCTTTTGCCATTTTAATCACTGTGTGTCCTGGTGTGGACCTCCTTGGGTTGATTTTGTTGGGGGAATCTCTGTACCTTCTGAATCTGAATTTTCACTTCCTTTCCCAGATTCAGGAAGTTTTCAGCTGTGTTTTATTCAAATAAATTCTCTGTTCCCTTTTCTCTCTCTTCTCCTGGGACTCCTATAATGCAAATGTGATTATGCTTGATGGAGTTACTGAGTTCCCTAAGTCAACTCTCATTTTGCACAATTTATTTTTTCTCACCTGCTCAGCTTGATTACTTTCCATTACCCTGTCCTCCAGGTCACCAGTTCGTTCCTCTGCTTCCTCTATCTGGTATTTATTTCATCTAGTGTATTTTTAATTTCATTTATTGTGTTATTCATCTCTGATTGGCTCTTTTTTATCTCTTTGTTAGGGGTCTCACTGATGTCCTCCACTCTTTTCTGAAGTCCAATGAGTATCTTTATAATGATTTTAAATTCTCTATCAGGCATGTTACTTATATCCATTTCACTTAGGTCTCTTGCTGTGGTTTTGTTCTGTTCTTCATTTGGGACATATTCCTCTGTCTTCTCATTTTGTGTACCTCTCTGTATGTGTTTCTCTGTGTTAAGAAAGTCAGCTATGTCTTCTGCTCTTGAAAGTAGTGGCGTTATGAAGAGGTCCTATAGTGCTCTGCAGTGCAGAGTTCCCTGTTTATTGGAACCTGGCACTTCCTTTTGACAATTTCATAATGAGTATATTGATTCTGTTAATGTGTCCTATGCACCTCATAGGCTTTCTTCATTTTTCATTTTTTTCCCCTCCGATTGGATAATTTCTAGTAACCTGTCTTCAAGTTCACTAATTTTTTCTTCTGCTTGATTGAATCTGTCATTGAAGCTCTATTTTGAGTTTTCAGTTCAGTTGTTGCATTTTTCAGCTCCAGAATTTGTTTGGTTCTTTTTTATATTTCTATATCTTTGTTGAACTTCTGATTTTGTTATTATTTTCTTGATTTAATTTATTTTTCTCTCTATGTTGTCTTGAAGCTCAGTGACCAACTTTAAGACAATTAGTTTGAATTCTTTGTGAAGTAACTTATAGATACGCATTTCTTTGCAGTCAGTTATTGGAACTTCATTTTTTTCTTTAGTGTTGTCATATTTTCTTGATCATTTTTATGTTCCTCTAAGCTTTGCATTGCTGATTTAACATTTGAAAAGCATTCACCTCTTCCAGTCTTTGCTGACTGACTTCAGGAGGGAAAAACCTTCACCCATCAGCCTATATAGAGATTCTGGAGGTCTCTCAACCTTTTCTATGGATGTGCCCACTTTGTTCCTCTTGTCCTTTTTTGAGGGGGAAGTCACTGTGCCTGTTCTCAGTCCCACAAAGCTAAGCTGGATGCCAAAAGACTTCCATTTATTTTTCTTAGGGCAGTGCCCTGAGATATTTAAGGTTGAATGCTTCCCAATCCAGTAGAATCGAATTGCATGCTTATGTCCATGTACTCCTGTGGAGGCTTACAAGCTCTATCTGCAGAGCAGCAAGGGGTTCTGGCTATAGGGGAGATGTGTGGAGTGATGGGGGCAAGCAATAACTAACTGTTGGGGTTCACAGTTAAGGCATCCTAGGGGTCCATGGATGGAGCTCTTGGTGGTGACTATGAGCTGTTAGTACAATCTGTAACTGAGATCCACACATTGGTTCTTTCCCCTGAGCCTAGCTATCCCCAGACTATTCTTCTGTGTTGATCCTCCATGTGTATTGGGTGAGGTGTGACAGAAATGGGCCTTTTTGGAAATGTCCTGTAAGGCTGGAGAAGTCACATGCTCACTACATTTTTACTTTCCCCTGTGGGAAAAATCAGCCTGAAGGGGTCTCTCTTGGGAGAGAGCTGTGCTATCTTGGTGAAGGGGTGATGTGAGTTAAATAAAACTGTTCTTAACTTCCTCAATGTCTCTATTCTCAGATTTTTTGCTATATTCAGTTGCTGGAACCTCTCATTGAAGTCCAGGGCTTCTGTAAATGTTTTCTTATCTGTGGGTAGTTGTTAAAATCAGTGTTCCTGTGGGGGTTGAGGGCTGGAACCTATTATTCTGCCATATTGCTGATATCACTGAATATTCATTGTTGAATGAATAAAGTTTATATTTAATTTTTGGTAGTTTCTCTCACCCTTATTGATTTAATTATTCTTTTGAATACATAAAACATTAATATGGTTCAAAATATCAAGACTATACTAAAATATTCAGAAAATTGTCACCTCTTCATCTTTTTTATCTTGTTCTGACCCCCATTCCCAATACACACTAGTAACCAATGTTATTAATTTTCACTTTTCCTTCCTTTTGTTGCCTTTTGAAAAACAAGTATATTTACTTTCTTCATCTTTCTTACTCAAGGCCACACATTTTTTTTACTTCATTTATTTTCTATGCTATATACTCTTTCCCCACCCCCAATAGCATAGAAAATCTTTTTCTATATTTCATAGAGACCTTTTTTATTCTTTTTTTTACATTATGTTGATTTACCATTTATTCAATAGTCTCCTTTATTTAAGCATTTAGGATATTCCCATATTTCATAATTATAGATAAAGCCACAGTGAATAACTTTTTATATATGTAGTTTGATAATGTTAGAAGTGTATTTTCAGGGCAATTTCCTAGAAGTGTTATTGTCATGTTAAAGTATAAATGCATATGTGGTTTTCTTGGATACTGTTAAACTTCCCTTCCCACATTGTACCATTCTGCATTCCCAGAAGTAATGTATTAGAGTGTCCATTTCTCTATAGCCTCACCAACAGAATATGTTGTTAAGCTTTTGTTTTTTTTCCCATTCTGACATGTGAGAAATATTCAGTGTAGTTATATATAAAAATGCAGTCAAATATCTTTTCATGTATCTATGATCCATTTTTTAATAATTGTTTTGGTCAGTTGTCTGTGTATTTTGCTCATTTTTCTATAAGGTTTCTGGGTCTTCCCCTTGACTTTAAGAATTCTATTTAAAAGGGGCATCTGAGTGGCTCAGTCGGTTAAGCGTCTGCACAGGTCAGGTCATGATCTCACAGTTTGTGAGTTTCAGCCCCGCGGTGGGCTTTCTGCTGTCAGCTTAGAGCCTGCTTTAGCTCCTCTATCTCTTTCTGTCTATCTGTCCCTCCCCTACTTGCATGGGTGTATGCATGCTCTCTCTCTGTCTCAAAAATAAACATTAAAAATAATTCTATTCATTAGGAAAAAAAATCTATTTATTATGGGAATTAAATATTTTCCATTTTATATATTGAAAATATTTTCCTTATTTTCATTTGTCTTTTCATTTTGCTTATGGTATTTTCTTAAATGTGTATGTATTAAAATCTATCAATATTTCTTTAATATGATCTGAATTTTAAGCCATAGTTAGAATGCTTTTTTCTACCAGCTCCCTTCTAGTATATTTATAATTTCATTTTTTTAAATTTTTTTTTCAACGTTTTTTATTTATTTTGGGACAGAGAGAGACAGAGCATGAACGGGGGAGGGGCAGAGAGAGAGGGAGACACAGAATCAGAAACAGGCTCCAGGCTCCGAGCCATCAGCCCAGAGCCTGACGCGGGGCTCGAACTCACGGACCGCGAGATCGTGACCTGGCTGAAGTCGGACGCTTAACCGACTGCGCCACCCAGGCGCCCCAATTTCATTTTTTTTTACATTAGATCTCTGATCCATTGGGGTTTATTTTTGTATATGATGTGAGATATTCTATCTTATCTTTTAAATATATATTTTGTAGTACCAAAATAACTTATTAAAAATATAATTACACTAATAATTTGAGATGTTACCTCTATTATATTGTAAATATCCATATGTATTTGAGTCTATTTCTGGACTTTCTATTCTATTCTTATGTAACTATTCATGCCCGAGTGTCATCCTGTTTTATTTATAGTATTGTCAAAAGTTCACAAATAACGGAAGTAAAATCAATGAAACATTAAAGTAGTCATTAGAAAAAGTTTATTGTGCACAAACCAGAAAGACAGTTTGCAAACCGGGAGCACTCAAACCAAAATACGGAATGAGGCTCAGTAGTGTATTTCTATAAAGCAGCTTAAATAGCTGGAAGGCAATGCTGATTTATTCTTCACAGTGATTGGTTATATTAGAATTTTCTTAGATGATAGAGAATAGGTTAATGGTCACCTCATATCGATTTAAGAAAACAGTGAATATTTTGCTTATGATTTTCAGATTCATAAGTAAGAAATGACCCAGGTCAAGTTAGTCCTGCAAAATAAGCTGAATTAATGTTTTTTTGTATGACTAAACTGGTTTTATCTTCTCAAGGAATTTTTAATGCTGGTCTCTTTTTAATTTTAACAGTATGTTTAATATCTTCCATGTCTTTTCCCCCAATAGTTCTTTTTTTCTATTGTTTTTGTAGTTATTTTTGCATGTTTTTTTAAAAATATGAGCTTTTGTACAAATTTGTCTAGTTTCACAAAAATGGTTATTTTTATTAGTATTACTTTACATTTGTGAATTAAGACCATCTTGAGTTTTAAATTATTGTTAAATACTTACTACTTAGCATGTTGCCAGACTCACAACAGACATTTAACAAATATGTGTTGGAAGGAGGGCACTTGTGATGGGCACTGGTGTTGTATGTAAGTGATGAATCACTAAATTCTACTCCTGAAACCAATTTTACACTATATGTTAACTAACTAGAATTTAAGTAAAAACTTGAAACAAACAAGCACAAATATATGTTGGATGGACAATTGGATGAATAAACTAATACTTTTATGGTTTACATGTTTTATAACTTGACTCGAAGAGGCATAATTTTGAGTATGTTTTATTTTAGTTACAAGGTAAAAACTACCTTCTTGTGATAAAAGAAATAATTACAATATTTTGAAAGGGTTTTTATTTATTTATTTTTTTAACGTTTATTTGTTTTTGAGAGACAGAGACAGAGTGCGAGTGGGGGAGGGGCAGAGAGAGAGGGAGACACAGAATCTGAAGCAAGCTGAAGGCTCTGAGCTGTCACACAGAGCCTGATGCTGGGCTTGAACCCATGAACTGTGAGATCATGACCTGAGCTGAAGTTGGGTCAACTGACTGAGCCACCCAGGTGCTCCTTTTATTCATGTATTTTTAATTCCAGTATAGTTAACATACAGTGTTATATGGGTTTCAAATGTGCAGTATAGTGATTCAATAATTCTATACATTATTTAGTGCTCATCAAGATAAATGTACTCTTTATCCTCTTCACCTATTTACCCTTTTTCCCCACCCAACTCTCCTCTGGCAACCACCAGTTCTGTATATGTATTTGAGTCTTTTTTGTTTCCTTTTTTATTTGTTCATTTGTTTCTTAAATTCCACATATGAGTGAAATCATATGGTATTTGTCTTTCCCTGACTGATGTATTTCATGTAGCATTCTGCCTTCTAGATCCATTCACATTGTTGCAAGTGGCAAGATTTTACTCTTATTTATGGCTGGATTACCATATGACACAGTAATTTGACTGCTGGTTGTTTACCCAAAGAAGATGAAAACACTAATTCAAAAAGATATATGCACCCCTATATTTACTGCAACATTATTTACAATAGCCAAGATGTGGAAGCTACCTAAGTTGTCCATCAATAGATAAATAGATAAAGAAGATATGGTATATATGTACAAACAATAACAGTATTAACAAGCATATTTTTCCGTCTTAATAAAAAGGTCCTTATGAAGAATTATTAAGAAACAAACACCAACTGGCTCCTATGGCAACATTGAATGTATTTTAAAAAGCACCCTTTCCTCAAAAACTTTACTATCATTTGATGGAAAATTATCCTAATACCCTGATTTTTTTTTAAAACGACATTGCTTTATTATTTAAATAAATATACAAATATATGATTTCTGTCATGTGACTAGTTCCCCTTTGGGTCATGCAGTGTAGAACACTCAGAGGTGTACAGGACTGTCTTGTGTAATAGTGTTTAAAACAGATTTGAAGTGGGATAATGACATGAGCAATAATAGTGTCATTTCCACCTGAAGATGATAAGCCTAAACACTAGCAATAGGTATATTGTTCTCCGATTTTTTTTCCTTAGTCCTTTCCATCAGCTTATCTATACTGTTTTATGACATAATCCCTATATCCTTTCAAGGGAAGGTTTACTTACGCCTTCTTCCGTGTGTACCCACAAGTACACAATTCCTTTAATTTTAAGAAATCCCAATAGACTTTTCAATCTCTTTGTGCCTCTTTCACTGCTGAAATGCAGCTGCCTCAGCTATGTAAGACAGCAGCCAACTGGCACAAAACAAGAAGTACAACAGTTGGCAGAAAGGAAATTTTGTTAATGACACCAATAATGTGAGTCAATTTTCCTCTTAAAAATTGCATGATTAAATCTTTGATGGAGCAATGGCAAACTTTTCTTTTAGTCATCTCTTCACATACATGTTAGTCTTTCTTACATTTGATTTTTCAATATCAATAATATTTCTTCTTTTGAAAAGAAGAGAGTAGAGGAAACCACTCACCAACAAAAGGTAAAAGCTGTAAACATAGTTTGCCAAACTTTTTTGTTTGTTTATGAAAATAAACTATTGTCATCTGCAGTGCTAGGTGATCAATTAAGGATTTCCCTGGATTTATGGGAAGTTTTCTTCACTTACTCATGATTGTGGGTAAAGTTAAAAGTATAGGGTTTGAGACCTGATGACTGGTATAGCTACTGGAGCATGTTTCATTCTTGCATCATAAACTCCATGGAAAGAGTTAAGGAATTATAGTATAGGCTGCACACTGATACATTGTTTGGAGAAGCTCCCATGAGCTTTCATAAGGCACCTAACTCAGCAAGAGATAGTCTTGCATAGTGGTTAGGGGCAAAGAGTTTGTCTCCAGATAGACCTGGTTCATGTCCTGTCTCTGCTGAAATCTTTTAACAAGTTGATAAACTAACTCTTCTAAATGTTAACTTTGTCATGAGTAAATCTGGAATGTGGATATGATATAACAATACACTTGTGTTGCAAGCACTAGAGTAGGGAATGCTTAGTCTTCTGCTAGCTGTTATATTCATTAAGTAGGTAGGACAGCTGTTTACAAATGTGAACTAGTCAAACAAAGTACAGAAAGTTAATGGAACCATACATTTGTTCTAAGTCTATATGTCATTTCAATTACACAGAGGAAATGAGAGTCTAAAATTTAATATTCAGTTACTTAATTGTCTGTAGACAGTGGTCACCACAGATTTTCAAGTTTTCATAGGTGAGTTATTTTGGTGCCTTCCAAAAAAAGAATATTGATCCTGTTGTAAAAAATTCTTACAGGATGTTTGTAGGAAAGAAAAAAGTATTGACCAACTTAAGAGGTGTTAAGAGTCAATAAAAATTATGGCAGAAATATCCACTGCTGATTAAACCATTTTCCCTGGAGACAGCAATATTCAATAGAAATTGCTGTGGTAATATAAGTGTTCTACTTCTGTGCTGTGCAGTACGCTAGCCACTAGCCATGTGTGGCTACTAAGCACTTTATATGTACCTAGTTTAATAGAGGAACTAAATGTTTAGTATTGTATAATGTTAGTTATTTTAAATAGCCAAGTGTAGCTAGTGGCTATTGTATTGGAGAGTATAACTTTATGGTGTCCAGTCCACAATTGAAGGTATAAATTATTCTAAAAGGAAAGCATCCCTTCATTTAACAAGTTTTAAAAAGATCAAAGGTATGGGGGCACCTGAGTGGTTTAGTTGGTTAAGTGTTTGACTTTTGATTTTGGGTCAGGTCATGATCTCACGGTTAGTGAGATCAAGTCCTGCGTTGGGCTCCTCACTGACAGCATGGGTCCGGCTTGGGACTCTTTCTCTTTCCCTCTCTCTCTACCCCTCCCCTGCTTGCACACACATACACTCTAAATAAATAAACTTAAAAAAAAGTTTGAAAGATCAATGCTATGCAGTGTACCAAAGGTGGTTTTCTCCTACGTAATGTTTGTGTATGTCTGTAGCATAATTCTTGAGACACGGTTTGCCAGCGTTGGATAAGTATAGTTCTATAAATTTGTTTTTTGGATGCACTATAGTTCAACAGGACTGAACACTCACCTGACTAGGGCAGCTTGGCTGTGAAACCTTCATTCCCCCTCCCCCCAAGAGCTGTTACAAACCCTGGAAAAAAATTGTGGACCATCTGTAGCTGCAGATGGGGATTTGTGGACGGTGTACAAGTTGCAGTCATAGAATCAGAAGAGATGCCCAAAATATGTCATCCAAATTGACCAGTCAGGATGGTGAGCAGAACATTATCTTGTTCAGATACTTGGTCTCACAAACCTACCATGGTGAATGGGCCCTTCATGGGGTGACAGGCTCGTTCTCTTTCCCCATTCTCTGATAATACTACTGCTTTAACTTTCAACAGTCTGGACTCAGAGATTCAGGGACAGTTTCACTGTGTGGCCATTTGAAATACTACAAAATGTATTTCTATTGTCATTTTTTACCATTTTATTTTTGCTGCACAAAATACGTGGTGAGCAACTGATCTTTTGACTTGTCTGAAGCAATAAGCACTGTGGGAAATGGCTGTACTGACTTGATCATGTTGGTGGAGTAAGTTTTTTTTTTTATCCATAATCTTTGAGGTTTTCTTGTGTGGAGCATCTAATATATATCACTTGCCATGTCAAGATTAAAGTCACATTGAAGTTAATAGATTAAACTGTTTGAATTTGCTGAGAAGGCCACAGTTAAATAGGTAGTTGTCAGCTTCAGAACATGAGGGCCATTTAACGAAACTCCATTTATTTGTGAGGCCAACATCCCCTTTCTCTGAGGCCAGCAGCCCCTTTCTCTCAGACCGAGAATTTTATACTTCTCTAAGATGCCTTTGTTTTATGGATTTGTTTATCACATTTGTTTAAGATGCATTGCAGGGATGTTGAACATGGGCCAGTTTGAGCCCATGAATCTAGTAGAATGAGCCCAACAGAGAATACCAATGTGGAATTAAATAAACCAGAGCACCACTGGCCTAGGTTTTTATCTGAGAAGGCTGGGCTAAGGAGACTCGGAAGGAGCATTTTAACTTGGAGAAAGATGTGGAATGCTTTATGGTTCAGCAGGAAGTGGTTGGCAAAAGCTAGCCAATTTCTGGAATTCTTGGTACTTGGTTAAGGACAGTTGTCAGAGAACACAGAGTTTGTTGTGTGGCCAAGCAGTGATTGTTGGGCAATTTGGATCTTATCAGGAGGGCTGGAGAGGAACAGTTAGGGGTAAGCCTGTGTGCAAGAGGATGGGGAGGAGCAGTGGCAGGGCACAAGGATGTGCAAGGGCCACTGTGGAAAACCCACAGTCCTTCAGTGTCTCTCACAGCAAGTTATGCAATTAAATAGTTAAATGGTGCTTTCTTTCAAGGAAGCAAAATTAGGCTAACATGAAACCCATAGTTCTGTGGGTTTTTGCGGACTGAAGAAATACATATTCTGAAGTGGGATCTGAACCAAGCATTCTGGGGGCACAGTGGTTGTAGCCATGCTTGGTGAGAGTACTTACTCCCCACGCCTGTCTCCAGGGAGAAGCTTGATTAGAGAATCCCTACTGGCCCTTCTCTGTCCCTGGAGAAGGAGAAAAGTCTGTCCTGACAGGTGAGTTGAGAGGAGAGGCAAACAGCAGGACCCAGTCCTTCCTAGGCCTGCATAGAGGGTGCAGTCCAGTCAGCTCACCTCATTTGGCAGTGAACTTGGCAGCACAGCTCTGCCCTGTGCTGGTCCAGGTGTCTGTGCCCAGGTGTGTGAGTCTCATTCATGGGAGTGTCAGCCAGCTTTGTGGCTGCAAAGCTCACCCATGTTCTCCAGCCCAACTTTACCCAGTAATACAATTGACATTTTGATCTCCATCTGTCTGAACTATGCATCTACTTCTTTATTAGTTCCAAACTCAGGATGGAGAATAGGGCAATTTAATTATTGACCTGCCAAACCCCAACAGGTCTAGGAATTATTAGGATAAATCTTAAGTAATACAGTACTACTTAAATAATACTACTAGTATGTGAAGAAAAATATATTGGCATCATCTGGGCTACTTTCCGAATTAATTTCCAACTAAATAACAACAACAACTATAATTAAATAGTTAATATGTACCAGGTAATGTCCTAAGCATTTTTTTTTTCTTGGTGGAAAATGTGGGTAGCCTAAGCACTTCATGTACGTTTTCTCAGTTCTTACATTAAGTCTATAAAGTATATATAATTAATCCCATTTTTTTTTCAGGTGAAAAGACAGGTTTAGAGAGATTGGGTAGCTTGCTCAGGGTTGCATTGCTCTAAGTGGTTATTAATGCCACATAGTTTCTCACACTCTTGAACTCTGCATTTGTCTCCGTGCTCTGGACTCACCCATGCTCTCAGTGTTTCCTGGTGACTCACACAAATGGCCACTCTAGGGGTGGCCTTGAAATTGCCTTTACCTTCCTCCTTATTCTCTTACACTTGCTTTTTTCTTTCTCTGGTTCAGACTCAGATAGATGCCTATGACCTCACTGTGTCTCAGTGAGCCTCTGAACCCTGTCTCTTTTTATACCTTGGTTTTCTCATGTAGTATTTTACTTTGATCGTATGCTTGGCTCTGTGGTCCAACTTACCTTGGTCATAAACATCAGCTACAATTTTAGCTCTGTAGAACTTTGTCTCTCTTTCTTCCTACAAGAGGAATATGATTCAGAGGGGTTGAAGGAGGGGTAAACTCTTATATATGCAGTGTTCAAAATAGCTGTGTGATCCTGTGGTCAGAAAATAATTCTTCCTCTGTATCTGCTTTAGTACAAAGCAATGCCTTTTTGCCTTTTGGAGAAAAATACCCAGCAAATGATCATATATTGCTGTTAGTACCCAGGCAGTAGTAGCCAAAGTGATGCTGAGATGCCTAGGCTCAGAAGCAGGTGCTGGAAGACTGTGGAGGACACCAGGAACCCTGATCAGAGTGGAAGCAGGTAAAACACTGTGTTGGTGAGTCCCCTAGAGAAATCAGTTCCACATGGGAAATGTGAGGACAAAGCTCAAGAAAATGTGACATCAAAGCCAGCAGGAGTACATGAAGAAGAAAATTCTGGGGTCCTTTTGAAATCCAAGGCCCACCTCTCTCACCATGGGGTCCACCAGCCATCTCCCAAGTACCAGGACTCATGTTAATTTTAATACGTTTTGTTCATCTGGGCAACCAATGAATATTTATTGGATCTTTATTATGTGCACAGTACTTGCAGGGAGTCGATTTACTAGTGAAAAAATATTATGTTTATTATTTATTTATTTTGAGAGACAGAGAGAGTGAGCAGGGGAGGGGCAGAGATAGAAAGAGAGAGAGAGAGAGAGAGAGAGAAAGAGATAGGAGAATTCCAAGCAGACTCCACACCATCATTGCAGAGCGTGATGTGGGGGTTAAACCCATGAACCATGAGATTATGACCTGAGCTGAAATCAAGAGTCAGATGTTCAACTGACTGAGCCACCCAGGCACCCCACTAGTGAACAAATTTTAGATGCTAGTGAGGGAAACAGAGATTAGTAGTCAGAATACAGTGCAGGAAATCCTTTCATAGGGCCCTTCAGGAGGGAAGGGCATCTACCCAACTGTCCTGGAGAGGTCAAGGAAAGCTTCCTGTAGGCAGTGCTGTCTAGTCTTTGAATTTCAGGATGAGTAGGGGTCAACAAAGTTTGGGGAAAGGATGTTGAGTGTTCTGGGTAGAGTGCTTGAGAGCCCAAGGGTAAGGAAGAGCATGCACACTGAAATTACCCAAAGACGTTCAATACAGCTCAGTCATAGAATGTGATATGAGGACCATCAGGCATTGACTCTGGAGAGGACAGCCTGAGTCAGATTGGCCAGGACTTACAGCTTATGGTAAGGACCCTGGAAGCCACCAAAGGATTTTGAGCAGGACAGTGACCTGGTCAGGAGTTTGGTTTAGAGAGGAGGATCCAGTGGCCAAACTGCTCTGCTATAGCAAAGCCCCATTCTCAAGTGGTCACATGTAGTGCCTGGAACATGGGACATTTGTCCAGACTGCTGCTTAGTAACAAGTGTCCGGGCCTCAAAAATCAGGGTCACTTCAGATGGTAGGGACACTTGTGAGCATAGCATAACCTGTAGAGAAGTTGAATCACTGTGTTGTACACCTGAAACTAATGTAACATTGTGTGTCAACTGTACTCAATAAAAAATTTTGAAAAAAAATTTAAAACTCAGTGTTTTGTTTATTGACTGATTGAGGTATAATTGATATATAACTGTCAGTGTTTCTTTTCAGTCTTTAGGTTTCAAAATCCCAAATTGTCTAGAATTCTCAATCAGACTCTCCCATTCTGGATATTATGATTCTGAATCATGTGAACAAATACAAAACACCCTAAGCCAATCCTTATCCCCTAACAGAAAACAAAGAAACAAAAAAAACCCTTTCAATTTAAAAAGGTATTCAGGAAATAATTTTTAATTCTTATATTTAAGTTAAAAATCTAAAAACTTTGATTTAAAGTCTACTGAATAAACAGTTTGAGGAATTGAATGGCTTTTTAAAATGAGCTTTGGTTTAAGATAATATTTAGAACTTTAATTCATGTTCTTCAAGTAGCAATTCACATAAGGCTTTACTAAAGCAATCTGGCTACAAACTATAAAAACACTTTTTAAGCAAATTCCAAAAGATTTATTTTTTGTCAGTACGATTTCAAATATGCAAAAAGAAAAAAATAGTTATTTGCTTTTGTTTAATAAAAGATTCTTTGTGCCTGAATAGTCTATGGATTATTTTTTTAAATGTTATATTCTTTTTTTCAATCCGAATTCCCTGGATGAGAGTTCTTGCTTGTTCAATGTTTTTGTGTTGAACCACAAGTATTTGTTTGTATACATATGAATCTCTGTGTGTTTAAATATCATACACAAATAGATGCAAAGCATAAATACACTTGAGGGCCATAGTTGAGAATTGATAAAACCACACACTGAAAAGAGGAGGAATGTTTGATCTTTCCTCTCTACTTCCTCTCCTCTTGCCCCTACATTTCTCTCTCTACCTCCTGCTCTTTCTCCCCACACTTCTCACCCTTACCACTGGTCCTGCCCTGCCCAATAAAGCTTCTGCACCTTCCTGCTTGTAATTTGTCGCTAATCAGCTGTCACTGTCATAGCCATGATGAGAGGTTCATCTCTGGCTGAGGGTAATGGCCTTAAAAGTCACAGAGTCAATGTCAATGGGATCGCTCCAATTCAATCACTGAGCTGAATGAGGGATGGCACCTGCTGACATTAGCACTCATTTTGAGCTCAAGCATCTGGGCCCCAGTAAATAACCATCAGTGGGTGGGTCTGGGGGACAGGTCATTAGCCCCACGAAAAATAAATATCGCTTCCCTTGATGGCTGCGAGTAATTTAGCTCAGACGAGGAAATTTCACCCTAGATTAAGTATGATGAGCCAATATCAGTCAGAGGAGGCCAAACAGTGAGAGCTTGATGAGATAGAGGGAAATTTATATTCAGCTGGCTGCATGTGAGATGAGCTCAAAGAAACGACTTACCCTTCCGGCCCATCTTCATGTGCACACTCAGTGATGGGCTTATCTCATTGTTTGCCTTTTGTTTAATTTGGGTGGGGGGGACTGGTCTTTGAAGTGGAGATTGGAGGCCAGAGTAAGGTGAAGAAGAACAGGGTTCAAATTTTTCTCCACTTTGCTTTTGTGATTTTGTCCTCTAACATGTAATGTCACAGCTTAGCCCTTGTGCCAGCACTTGGCTAGTGGAAGGGCTTTGCCATGCCTGCCGGCTTTCACATGCAGACCTCCCCTCCTGAGAGAGCAGACCCAGCTTTAATTGTTTTGGAGGCCCTGGAGGCTCCTTTCCAACATTAGTAAATGGGTTGGAGAGGGAGGTAAGGTAGTGCTGGATCCTTCCTTTTTGATCCTTGGGCAGGAAGAGCCACCACCCTCGATTCACAAGAACATCTTTTTATTTGTCCTACTGATGTGATCCATCAAATCCAGAAGGGTTATTAATAGAAGGTCTTTATTAGAAGCAGTTTAGCTCACTTTAGAATCATATTTTATATCTGTAGGGACCTGCCCTCGGTCCACCCTCTCCCTCATTGAACTAGATATATCTCAAAGCTGGGTGGATCAGGTTCCCAAGCAGTTTTTTACAATAGTAACTGGGGACAATATTATTTCTTTTGCCACTGCCTTTGATAACAGACCTTGGAAGGGGTTCCAATAGGCATATACCAGCCACTAAAACATTTTCTAAGTCCTATGCTCACCGGATAATCAGCCAAAAATTCTACAGTATTTTTAAAAAGCAAGATTTTGTGATCTGACTTGTAGATCTGGATTTTGTTCTTATAATTCTGGAAACAATTTCATTACAGAGAAATTGGCCATAGCAGCATGGAGACCTAGGGGATGGTAAAGTGTATGTACATGGGTAGTAAAAGAGGATTCTTGTGCAGAGACATGGGATGCAGGGGAACTCTTACTTGGGAGACAGGATCAGTGAAGACCTTGTGTGGAAGTTGTTACTCTCATAAAGCTCAATAAGTATTTCTTGACTGAAACCATAAAGACCTGCTGTGGTGACTGAATGCATCTCATATAGGTACTGTGTTTATGTAGAGCAATGGTCACGATTCTACATAGAAAGATATTTGGGTAGTTGTTTTTGACCTATAGTGAGTGTGTTCACTGGATATTTGACAAATGAAGGTTAAACAAATATTTGCTTTAAGTTTCCTCCTCTGGACTGTACCTTCCATAGGAGCAAAGAGTGACTGTCTGTGTCTTTGTTATATTTCTGTGCCTAGCTCAGAGAATACTGCACTTAGGTGCTCAATAAATATTTGACAGATGAATAAAACTTTTTGTTGAGTACTTCTTATATGTCAAGTACTTTGTGAAGGACTAAAATGTATGGTTTATACAAACTGGAATTTATTATTTAATTGAAGGAAAAAAATGTCCATATATAAAAAAGTTGAAGAAAGCATGTGCTTTACATAATCTGTTTCCTATAATATAATCTCATGTTGTTTCTGTATTTACCAAAATGTAAAATGAATTAAAGAACAGAGTACCATGGTAAAACTAAGGCTCTTAAAGAATTCTTTTAAGAAACAAAATATACTCCTTGATGTATGGAAATTCAAGTACAATGACTTTATGCTTGGTTCTAATTAGGTAAATGCCCGCAGGATATATTCTTACTGAATGTGTAAGACTATTAAAGCTCTTCTACTCCTTTAACTGATAGATTTTTTTTCAGTGAATTGAGATTCCACAACTTTGTGATACGTATAGAGAAGGTATTTTATCAATCATTTAGATGAGAGAGAAAGAGGAGTTAGAGGGTTGCTCAATACGGCTGAAACTAAAGCTCAAGTCTTTATCACTAAACAGGTAAGGGAATAAGGAGGGTGGTATAAGTGTTAAATCCAGTGTTTAATTCATCCACACAGTACTATATTACCATTGTTGTCATTAAAGGTACCCTCATGGGCATAAATACAAAATCAAATTTATAAATCATTCTTTTATTATACATTTTATTATAGATACTTTTGTATGCTCCTATTAAGAAAAAATTACTAATTGGCTGATACTTTCTGGACCCATAATGGATGAAGTTTTCTGCATCAGGTTATTTTTAACATACTAGCCATGCTTCAGGCAGACTAAGTGAAGAGGTAATTAAAACAGCCCCTATTTTAGTGATCTAAAATCAAAGAAAAAAATTTCTCTGCAAGAATCTTTGGTATAGCAGACAATATTGATTGAATTACTTATGTTTTTACTTTTGAGTGAAATTAGATGACTCTGATTCTGTATTTTTGATTGTTTTGAAAAAAAGTAATGTTTATAGTTGGTATTTTTTAAATTTAGAATTTCATATTTCTAAATTTTAATAAAAAGTTCATACTAATTTTAGGAATTAAATTCTTTGTTGGACAGAGTATTCACTTTTTAAAAAATGTTTATTTATTTATTTATTTTGAGAGAGAGGGGGAGAGCATGAGATGGAGAGGGGTAGAGAGAGAGAGAGAGAGAGAGAGAGAGAGAGAATCTCAAGCAGGCCCTGTATTCAGCCCAGAGCCTCATGTGGGGCTTGATCCCACAAACTGTAATATCATGACCTGAATCAAATGCTTAATTGCCACCTGGGTGCCTCCAGAATATTTACTTCTATGATGAAAATTCTTATTAATAATATTTATCTTTTTTTTTTTTTTTAAATGTTTTTTCAACGTTTATTTATTTTTGGGACAGAGAGACACAGAGCATGAACGGGGGAGGGGCAGAGAGAGAGGGAGACACAGAATCGGAAACAGGCTCCAGGCTCCGAGCCATCAGCCCAGAGCCTGACGCGGGGCTCGAACTCACGGACCGCGAGATCGTGACCTGGCTGAAGTCGGATGCTTAACCGACTGCGCCACCCAGGCGCCCCAATAATATTTATCTTAAAATGTTTATCTTATACTAATATTTTACAAGGTATATGTGTGTAGATTCATATGTTTTATATACCAAAGTAGACATTGTTTTGGAATCAAATGCTGCTGTTTGTATGACTTGCAGATTGTCTGTTTTCTCTGCTTGTTCTCCTTCAATCTAAGAAATTACTGTTGAAATGTTACTATCTGATATGAAATCTACAGAGGCTCTAAGATTTAATTTTTGAATATTTATGTTTGGCTTTTAATACTTTGCATAATCACAACATTATTTAGCCTCACTTGGTAAATGAAAAGTGATTATTCTCATTTGGTTTTCTCATTTTGAGAAGGTTTTGTTGCCAAAAGGTAAAAGGTAGTAAAGGCAAAGTTTTAAGGCTGCTGACAGATATATATTCAAAATTTATGACTCAGATTTGGTAACTTTGGTATGTGGGCCAATGTTGCAGCAAAAGGTCTTATGCCATTCAAGAGAATTATTTGAATGAATTAAAGCCAAGTATTGTGTGTGTGTCTGTGTGTGGTAGATGGAGGGGAGAGGAACAGGAAATTAATTGGCTTTTTCATCACATTCTGAATGCTTCCACCAACCTTTATTGTCTCCATATTCCTCTACCCACTTTCACTTGGGAAAGAAAGATTTGGGGCTGGGTGGAGGAAAAAAAACAAGAAAAAGAAAAAAAAAGTGAATAACAGAACAAAGAAAGAAAAAACAGTTCAAATAAAAGCAGAATGAAATATATATATTTACATACAGTAAGCATAAATATAGAATAATTCAGAAAAAACCCAACAACAAACCAACCTAGAATGAAGGCTCCTGTAGGAGTAGGATTACTATGTTCTAGAGCTCAAAGGACAAGATGCTAAGCACTTACATACATTATCCTATCTCATCATCACATTAATTTATTATTCTCATATTACATATGAGAAAACTGAGGCTCAAAGAAGTTAAGTAAATTGTCCAAATTCACCTGATTAATAAAAATCCATGTCATATTTGAAACCAAGGTCTGATTCCAAACCCTGTGCTTTTAGCCATGACATTAAGTAAATGCTTGTTCAGTTGACTTGAATGTATAGTGATGCAGGTCTTGCTTTAGGATTTTCGTGTATGTGACCACTTATAATATAGAGAATGGCTGGTGGAATGAATAGGTGTGTCAGAATCACTTTGGGAAACACGTATTTTTAGGCCTCATCATTGGGGGAAGAGTTTTTTGTTTTGCTGAAAAAGAGAATGTAGTATGTTTTGAGTGTTTGGCAGGGGAGCTGGTACCAATAGTGACTGTGGTTATTTTCACAGTTATGAAAGAACGCCTTTATAGAGGAGATGAACAGCTTTTCCATTAGTTTTAAATAATAAGGGCCTTCTGGTTTCCTTCTCTTTGCAGAAATGTATACCCTGTTCCTAAGCCTGAAATTAAAGGATGACAGTGCAGTAGAGCTGTGCTTCCCAGGTCTTGGTAAAATATGAGTGCCACTAGGTTGTTTAGGAATTTGGGATTATCCATGTCCCTTGGGTTTCTTTTCCTTTTTATTCTTGCTTTGGGATTTAGGATATGTCACTTCTTTTTTTTTTTTTTTTTCTGATTAGTAACCACAGGACGAATAACATTCAGCTTTGGTAGTTATTACCAGATGTTAATAGGAGAACATAAAGGTCACATTCAAAGATCAAATTAATTTAGGGATAATTTTTACATTGAACCTTTCCAGGTTTTACCTCTTCTGTCTTAGAGTCCTGAGAATTCTTTTTTTTTTTTTTTTGTAAGTTTGAAAATCACTTCTAAATGTTTTCCATCACCATTTGTAGATACACATACACACACAATAACACCAGCCCTTTAAAGGTCCTTCAGACTCACCTTATATAGCAGAGCTCATTAAATTTTCAGAGCTTGTATGGTTTTTCTTAAGTGGACAGTGTTACTATGATATGGTGATGATATGGTAGATAGGACCTAGGTCAGAGCAATGACCTAAGTAAACCTGCAGATAATTGGACTAAATTAGGAATTTTAGTATTGTAGATCCTAGTAGTAAATATGTTTCCTAAAAGACATGATATTTAAAATGTTTTTCAAGGCAAACCCTATACTAAATTCACCAGAGGGATTTTTTTTCCATTAAAAAGAACCATCCAAAACCAGTTTGTAAATATCGTATAATTTGAAGGGTATATTCTCAACATCTATTCATTTTAGAAGCACCATTTCCATTTACTTTGAGTTTCTTTCAGTGGCCCATCCTATAAATATGATGATAATCATGGAGATACAGATTTAGCAGCATTAATACAGGTTTCATCAGCAGGATAGTATTAGTAATAATAAATTGCTGCAGCAATTTTGTTGTAAGTTTTTGGAATGAGATTTGGGGGTGTAGAATTTAAAAGACTATCAAAAGGAAAATATTTAAATGAAAAAAAATTGCATTTTTTATATTTCTATTTCATTTGGAAGTCTTATTTACATTGTCCCTCCTATTCTGTAATAGCTGGCATTTATTATGATTTGATATCTGTCTGCAGTGTTTGTGCATGAGAAACTAATGAACAAACAGTTGACAAAGTCATCACGATAAAGAGGTTGATGATGAATTGATTGCCATTACACAGGTATTGTGTGCATTCTACCAGTTGACATTTTGAACTTCTCCCCTGATGCAGGTTGCTTTCTCTCATCGAGGAAACAGATAAAAGTCAGGCATTCCCAATTAAGCCTGGTGAAATCCCATACCTTCTAATTACAGGCTAACTTACTGTGTCTAACTGTAATAGACATTTTGTTAGCAAATTGCTTTGAACACCCAAGTATGCCCAATAAAGCAAAGAGGAAAGTATTAGAATTACTAGCAAAAGTGTTCAATGTGTTGAATTTTACTATTGAACAGTTTATGATAATCTCTTAAAGTCACATCCTTTTTTTCCTTTGCTTTTCTTTTTAAAGGATGTTATAGTTTGGCCAGTAATAGAAAGACTTGAATTAAAAGTGATAGGAAGGGGGAAAAAAAAAAAAAGGACTCGGAAGATTTGTGAGAATATTGTAGAGGAGAATTCAAGTTTGTAGTGATTTAAAAGTTGTGGGAAGAGATTGATAACATAAATTTCACCAAATTGTGTAATCAGGATTTTTGTAGGTGGCTTGGAGATTGAGTTTGTGTAAATAAGAAAGAAAAAAGTTTTATTTTACTTTTGAAACTCTGTTCTGTTGCAATTTTGTTTTCTGTTTGAATTTTATGTTGATGGTGAGTTAAAGAATTCAAATTTGCACCATTCTAATACTGATAAAATGGCAAAATGTAAGATTATGGAATGTAGTTCTTGTAAATGAATTGAATTCCAGTTTTATTTTTAGACATTTTGCAGATACAGACAAAGCTATGGATAAACTAGAGAATGGCTGTTGTTTAGCCATCTATTGCGCAATGTATCTTTTCTCTTTTTTCTACTTTCATTAACTTTTTTTTTTTTTTCTTGTAGCATTCTCTTTACCGTTCTTATTAGGTTTGGGAGTACCAGATTATCATCCACTGTAGACATCTTTGGCAAGTTAATATTTGTTGGATTCTGACTCTAGAGATGGAGTTAAATTCTTCCTTTTGCTTTTTTGATTCTAAACTTGCCTAACAAACTCTTGGCAATAAACCTGAGAAGAGTTCACCAGTATACTCATTGTTACATATATGCCACCTTTGCTCTGCACAACTTTTTGTTTAGATTTAAATTTGACCGACATTCATTGAGCACTTATTCCTTCTCTTTCTGTAGTTCTTTAGTTTAGTTCTTTATTTCTTTAGTTTGCGAGGCAGTTTACATAGCCCTTTATAGTTTACAGGGAATATGGAGTCTGTATAGACCTTTATAGTTTCTAAGGAATATTCATCCATTTTTCTCACATGACATTGGCTTTATGTATACATAGAGGAATGACAATTCCTACTCTGAAGAAGCTTACAATCAAGTTGAAAAGGAAATCATAAACATAAATGACTTATTACTCCGTTATGGAGCTTCAAAATAACCCCAAGTAGAAATTTGAAAAAGATATAATAAGGTTTAAGTGCGTGTCAAATTTGACACTTGCTTAAATAGAAACACATGGCCTCACTTTTAGATATTTGGAAGTTTTATCTAAAGTCCTTTGTATTTCAGAATTTCTACATCGGATACTTTATATTAATAATGGAGATAATAATGCCTAACTCTTATAAAACATCTGATAACTTCTTAAGAAGCCTTTAAGCCTTGGATTTCATTTTATCCTCATTAATTTGATAATCCACTGAGGTTCTTTTTTGTCATTGATTTGATTACAATTGCTACACAGCAAAGAAGAGAAATGGAATAACACTATATTAGATCTTGAAGGAAGTATAAAAATAATCTAATCTAATGCCTTTATTTTAAAAATGAAACTGAGGCCAAGGTTAAGTGACTCATCTTAGGTCACATTGCTAGTTATAGCCAAATCCTCTGACATTAAATCAATCATGGTTTCTACCAAATCACACTGCTCATGTCCAATATGGGCTTTTCAAGTCTTTTGCCATGGAAGACCCATGGGTTTAGGCATAAATTACCCAGGTTGACTCCCAGTACTATCCCAGTGCCATGCTCACTGCTTTCTCTCTCTTTTCTTCTTGCCTTCTCTCTGTTCTTCTCTTTTTATTAGGATATTGTCATTCTCTGCTAGACAGACATCTATAGAATTTCATCTTTGCTTGCTGGTGTACATGGTGGTTGAAATTATTTGATCTTGATACCATGGTATCAGAATGTCTGTTCTGAATATTTGAATATTAAAATTACACAAATCTAGAACAGAGAATTATCCAATTTAGAACATATTTCTCTTATGAAATAGAATTTTTAACACTTAAGTGAGGTCCTCAAGAATTTTTGCTGCTGGAAGGGTATATTAACAACGCCTATCTATGAGTATAGATCCTAAAACATTTCTGATCTGTGGTTAATCTAGTGTGGTATTCTTTGTCAGGGACACCAAGAGAAGTTTGCCATATAGTCTCATAACCTTCCAAAAAAGGTAAATCCCACAGTGGTGGGATTGGGGGCCCTTTGGGCTCAGATCTCATATACACAAAAGGCCCTAATTTAGGCTTTTAACATCAGTTGTATACAGTGTCAGAGATAAGCTGACAGCATTGAAGAGTTGTTCATCATAAACCTTAGCCTGTTTCCCCTTGCCAGACTTCAGTACTGCCCTATGAGTTTTTAAATCCTAGAATTATCCTGTGACTAGCTCAGTCATATTACATCGCATGTTTTTCTGCTAAACATGTTAATTGGTCAAATGTGTGCATTTATATGTATACTATAATTCTGTTTTTTTTTATTGTTAAAAGTACTTACATTCTCAGTAACATATGTACAGGCTGTTTTAAGCTTTGTTAATCGATTTATTTTGTATTTAACTCCTGTTACAGATTTCTATGTAAGTTTATCTGAACTGTTTTATTTTGTTTAGAAAAGTTCTCATTTGTGCTTTCTAAACATATCCTCAGTAGTACCCAGTATAGTGCTACTAGCTATGTTGAGAAATATATTATTTGATTTAGAAGTTCCATCCTTTTGCCTTTTTGAGATTCAGTTCCAGTTTTTCAAGATGTGGTGACTGAGTTAGTGGTCACCTACATATCCTTTGCGATTCTATAGAGTTGAGGGATATATCCTCTGTGCTTCTTAGTTATAAAAATGGAATGTGCCAATGCCCCTGACTCTTTAGGTGCCATCCCTGAAACTTTTAAAGTATCATTAGGTTTAAATGTCTTCTGATATTTTTTGATCTACAGTCACAAACATTGTTCCAAAAATTAGCACACTATAACTGTGGAGGAGAGTATCTTTTTCATTTTCCTTTTTTTTATTGTGCAAAAGTAAATCAAACTGGTTTTGGATTATGAAAAAAAAATTTTTAAAAGTTTAAAATCAGCAAAAATCTTATAAGTCTAGTGTTTGAGTTTCAAAGTTGACATAATTACAAAAGTCAGATCATGCAACATATGCAAGGTAAAACATCAAAGTTGTCCCTCATTTTTCAATACAGTTTTCATCACCAGTAACTTGGTGGGTACCTTTGCACATTTTTTTAAATGTTGTCTTACCATTAAGTTATACTTATTTGAAAATGGTCACAATTAAATCTTGAATAAGGCGAGATTTCATTACTTATTCTTAAGTAACTTCTATTCTGTAATTGCTTCCTTCTACACATTCCTTGAAGTCACTGATTACAGTGTCAGTGATGGAGCCATTGTAATGTAGTAGAAATAGCCCCAAATGCTGCAACAACAATCCTGAATTTTGGCACCCACTAGCCTCACTAATGGTGTGATTGAGTAAATCACTGATTTCCTTTTTCTCATTTCTGAGATGTCATTGTTATAATTCTATAATTCTCTTACCAAATAAAGAACATTTATGGATTTTCTTTTATGAAAAAAATAAAGCACTTTGTAAATAATGAAGAATGAGAAATTTAGAAAACTTTTACCTAAGAAATCACATAACAAAAATAAACAAGTAATTTATAATGGGAAGAAGAGTTCAGTATTAACTATGCTTTGGCATAAAGTAGATAGCTTTATATTATGACCCAATGTAATACCTAGACTCATTACACTATAATCTTAGTTTTTAATATACTTTAGATTTTCTTTAAAGAAAAACTTGAAACAGGAGAATAAAACATAATTGGAGAAAATTCATTATGAAAAAATTGATTTTGCCTATATTCCTAATTGTATGGTGACTCTCTTTATAAAGCCATTACATAAATTCTAGAGGACTATAAGATAATAAATTCGACTTATATTTAGAATTTAAAGTTACAAACATAATGAATGTAAAGTTTCAGCCTACTTTATATTGCTAATGTTATAAAATGAAATGAAGAAGCAGAAATCTGACCTCCATAAATCTGAGGTCAAGTGGATATGTGCAAAGGATTTAGGTAGTGGAAAAGATATCTTTTATCTAGTAAGCAGACTTTCCCATCAGTATTTTATGAAATGTGATGCTGTAAACTATATTACTTACTCCCAAATTTATTCAGAATTTACACTCTTCTTCACTAGAGGCAATTATCAAATCTGATGTCTTTTAGGGTTGTCATAGAACGTTCATGGACAATGTATTTTTTGGATATTAAAACTGGGTATAGGCTAATAGAAACATAAGGGATTCCATGATATATGGCACAGAATTCTGTCTTTGTGAATAGAAGAAGAGCCTTAGAGAGTTGGGTTTTATTCTCCCTTATGTTGTACTCCAGTACAACTGGAGTTATACAACTGTAGTAGTTGATATACTGTCCTTGGGTTTTCCTTAACCAGTTTAAGGCAGAAAAGAAAAGTAGGCGTTTAGATACCTGCTGGAGGCATTCTTTTTTTCAGTGTTGGTTTACTGCAATAAATTCTGATGTTAATCACCTGAAGTTAGCGTCAGACACCACAGGTTTAAGGGCTTGGTCCCCAGTAAGATTGTCCTCACTTCAGATTCCGGCTGAAAATGTGGAGGTCCCTAGGCCAGCTTCACATCTGACCAACTGGCTACAAATCCAGAGGGTTCCCACACCCCCACCCCCACCGAGATTCAATAATTTACTAGAATAACTCACAGAACTCATATTATTATAGTTTTATTACCAAGGATACAAATCAGGACCAGTCAAATGTAGAGACACTTAGGGCTGGCTCTGGGAGGGTCTTGAATGCAGAACTTTCATGCTCTGTCTCTATGGGAGCAGGGGGCATCAAATTCCTGCACATCAATACATTCACCAACCTGGAAGATCCCTCAGGCTTCAGTTCCCAGAGTTTTTATTGGAGTTTCATTATGTAGGCATGGCTTATTGGATCCTTTTCAACATAATTGAATTCAGTCTTCAATCTCCAGATGTTGGGAGGGCAGGCTGGCATCACAGATCAAAGCCCTGATCCTCGAAGAGTGTGGTCAGCCTGCAAGCTGTCTAGGGTTCTACCATGAGTTACATACTTAGCATAAACTGAGGTATGAAATGAAAAGCTCCTGAAAATCAAAGACATTCCTTTTTCTCAGGAAATTCTAAGGGTTTAGAGTCTCTTTCCAAGTAACAAGGACAAAGGCCAGTCAGATTCTTGATTATATAACAAACAGTATGCTCCAAAGCCCTCTCTCTCTTTTCTCTTATTTCTTTTTTTTTTTTTTAACTTTTTGAGTATGATTGACACACAAGGTTAGTTTCAGGTGTACAACATAGTGATTGGTAAAACAAACAAACAAACAAAACATCTCTTTTTATGGCTGCATGATATTCCTGTGTGTGTGTTTATGTATTACACCATCTTTATCCATTCATTTATCTATTAATGGACACTCGGGTTGCTTCCATATTTTGTTTCTTATATATAATGCAAAACCCTTTCTTTAAAACATTAGTACAGATATTCCTCAACTTCCAGTGGAGTTGTGTCTTAACAAACCCATCACAAATCGAAGATATCTAAGTCAAAAATATACGTAACTTATCTAATTTAATATACCTAACTTACTGAGCATCCTAGCTTACTTAGCCTAGCCTACCTTAAATGTGCTCAGGACACTTACATTAGCTTACAATTGGGCAAAGTCAAATAACACAAAACCTATTTTATATTGAAGTATTGAGTATCTCATGTAATTTATTGAATACTGTACTGAAAACGAAAAACAGAATGGTTGTATAGGCATAGAATAGTTGTAAGTGTATTGGTGGTTTACCCTTGTGATTGCATGGCTGAGTGGGAACTGCGGCTTTTGCCACTAATCAGCATCGTGAGAATATCATTACCCCTGGAAAAGACTGAAAGTGGAGGTTTGGTTTCTACTGAATGTGTATCACTTTTACACCATTGTAAGGTCAAACAATCCTAAACTGAGCCATCCTAAATTAGGGATGATTATTTCAACTATATTTGTACCATAAACTAGTCATAAAGTCAAACATTCTCGTTGTTTTCTTCCAGGACATCTCAAGTGTATAATTTCCCTCTACTCCAATCCATTCTTTTCCACTCAGAGTCTGGTTCAAGTGTGAAATAATGTTCTACTATTGGTGACTTTTTTTCTGAGGAAACTGTGTGAACCAATATGAATTTCTAGGCAAGGTCTAAAGGCTGAGGCTGAGAACAACTTAAAATTTTAATAAATATTAAAAATGCCCGGGGTGTCTGGGTGGCTCAGTCGGTTAAGTGTCCAACTCTTGATTTTGGCTCAGGTCATGATCTCATTGTTGTGAGATCTCTCTTAAGATTCTCTCTCTCCTTCTCCCTCTATCCCTTCCCTGCTCATTCTCTCTTTCTCTCTCTCTCTCTCTCTCTCTCTCTCAAAAAAAAATACCAACAAATTTGGCTGTTCAGTTAGGTCTGGTTGGATTTCATGATGTGATTCATTTCATTAAATTTTGTTGCCTCATGATTAAAGTTATTATTGTTCCCGTTTCAGGGAAACTTGAAAGAGGAGACACTAGAGGAATACCTAAAAGTCCTAATTTCTCATGGAATTTTTTAACCTTAATGGAACGAAATTAAGATTTAAAAATATGCAGAAATCATTTTCTATTTTTGGAAAACCATTTTCTAACTCAACACCATGTGTTTCCTCTGGGTGGTGGTTGGATGGCAATCATGTATGCTTTTATGCTTTTATGGTTTGTGGAGTTCGTAGAAGTCTGAAATATGCCACATGCTGAGTGTTAAACTAGATGAGAATACATCAGCCTTGATGTTAGGCACAGGGATGTTAAATGTACTGATCATGAAAAGCCTTTATACATGAGGCAAAAAATAATAGGTATTGTTACTACTATTTTCCATGCAGGGTTGGTTAGGAGAGTAAGACACAGAGAGATACTGTATATTGAAATAATTTGTTTGTTGCTAATAACCAACAATGTATCTGTTGTTTTAGAATCATGGTTTATTTTGGCCAAGAAATTCTAATGAATCTTCAAGGAAAAAAAGAGCATAGAGAAAAAACATAATTATCTCAGGGTTTGAGAACTGGCTGATTCTTAGTATTCACTTTGTGTTGTAGGAAAGAAATTAATATTTAGTTTGGAAAATGAGACTAAATATAGAAATTTGGGGGGAAGTACAGAACTGCATTTATTTTGTGTTTGGTGGCTATATTACTCAACACTGTGAGCATATTTTTTTTTTTTTTGTACGAAAATGAATGTTTCCTTTGTGGGAGGGTGCCATTTTATGTGATGTTGAAATTACTCCCCTACAAACTGTATTTTATCTTGGGAAGTGATTGGTGTCAAAAGTATTGCTTGTATCAAGATATATGTACAGAGTGGCAGTGGCTCAGTAATATATAGTGCCCTGATGGTTTATGTTGATGGTGTACTGGCACAATTTACATCAGCCATTCTTTTTTACCTTGAACTGTAAGGTGCAATAGCTTCTGGATTTATATTTCTAACACTTTTAACCATTTAAGGAATTATTTTTAACCAATTCACACATATTTATGATATTCTAGTTCTATCTGAGTTGAAAATAAATATAAAACAGCACTGCCTGTAAGGACATGAATGGTTAGGGAGCTCTTCGACAAGCATCATGGTTGATGCAAGTCATAAAAAAGCAGCAACAAACAACAAGAACAACAACTATTATTATTATTATTATTATTATTATTAACAGCTTACACTTAAAAGGGTGCCCTTTTGAAGTACGTTGGTAGAGTGAATAAGCACCTGGCTTCTGGAGTCAGACTGCCCAGGTTTGAATCCCAGATCTTTTGCCAAACATGTGACCTTGGCCAAGTTGTTTCATCTTTCTGAGCCTTAGTTTCCTAAGTTTTAAAATGGAGAAAATAATGGAAGGGATGTTTTGAGGATTATATGAGAGGATATACAAAAATACATAGAATGGTAAACTATTACTTTAATGATGATGCTTTACAGCATTGCTAGTCCTTACAGCAACTCTGGCAAATATTTTTCCCTCCAAATTATACATATGGAACTGAGTCTCAGAGAAGTTAAATGACTTGCCTTGAACACAGAGATTGAAAGTTAGGGGTGGCTGCCTTTAATTTTCTAACTTATTTCACTAAGTTTTGTTGCTTCCAGGTTATTATTCCTTTTTGGGGGGAAACTTTACCAAGGGAACACTGTAGGGATATTTAAGTTCTAATTTTTCATGGAATATGTTTTAATGGTAGTGGGACCAAATATCACATACTATGCAGAAAGAAACCATTATCCAGCCTACAAATATGTTTTTTGGGGGAGAGAGATTAATATTATCACTGAGTCATATGTGTAAAATTTATGTAGTTGGGTTAAATTTGGATTTATTTATCATTCAGAGAAAGTTAGAGGAATTTTTTGAGCATGGATATTGCACACAAACAGTCACACACTCCCTAGAGCCAATTTAAATTAAATGCACACTGACTATCCAATCTGAGTACCAAACCTGGTAAATCTTACTTCAAGCTCCTATTAATATAAATACCTACTTTGCTTAATTAAATAACTTATAGAGATTATGTAAAAAGTATATCTGTCTTTCAAAGTATTCCTTGTATTCTCAAAAATCTTTAGTGGCAAAAGCTGTTGAAATGTGAGCACTGCCCCTCACATAATTGTGCCCCTCTTGTCATCTGGTTGAATCTGTGTGTATTGTAGAGAGTTGGTAGTTTGTTGAATGATTCTGTTGAAGATTCACTTCTGTTATACCCTTTGCTGTTCTTAAACTTTTAGAACCCCTCTGCCCCCGGAGCTTTCAAAGCAGTGTTAACTTTGGTATTTTCCTGCCATCTGATCTCCATATAGCTGTAGTTTGACTTGTTTGAACATAGTGTCAACACTAGTAGACTGTGTAAGCCCTATGATATCAGAGAAGCAAGACAAGAGATTTTCCCAATGCTGAAAATAGCCCTCTTGTGGTACTGGGGATAAACCCTAATGAAATTAAAAGAATTGGGTAAATACGCACCTGGGTGGCTTAGTTGGTTAAGTGTCTGGCTCTTGATTTTAGCTCAGGTCATGATCTCACAGTTTGTGGGACAGAGCCCCGCATTGGCCTTTGTGCTGACAGTGTGGAGCCTGCTTGGGATTCTCTCTCCCTCTTTCTCTTCCCCTCTCCTGCTCATGCTCTCTCTGTATCTCTCAAAATAAATAATAAACTTAAAAAAAATGGGTGTATAGTAGAATATTTATGGTTTTTTAATTTTCATTTTAATTTTTTAATTTAAATTTTAGTTAATATACAGTGCAATATTGGTTTCAGAAGTAGAATTCAGTGATTCATCACTTAAATATAACACCCAGTGCTCATCACAGCAAGTGGCCTTGTTAATCTAAGCCATCTCCCACCCACCTCCCTCCATCAACCCTTAGTTTGTTCTCTATCATTAAGAGCCTCTTGTGGTTTATTTCCCTTTATTCTCCCCCACCCATATGTTCATCTGTTTTGTTTCTTAAATTCCACATATGAGTGAAATCATATGGTATTTGTCTTTCTATGATTCGCTTTGCTTAGCATAATACATTTTGGCTCCATCCATGTCCTTGCAAATGGCAAGATTTCACTCTTTTTGATGGCTGAGTAATATGCCATTGTATAATATATGCCACATCTTCTTTATTTGTCTGTCAGTTGATTGACATTTGGGCCCTTTCCATAGTTTAGCTATTGTTGATAATGCTGCTATAAACATTGGAGTACATGTACCCCTTTGAATCTGTATTTTTGTATCTTTTGGGTAAATACCTAATAATAGTGCAATTGCTGAATTGTAGGGTGGTTCTATTTGAGGAACCTTCATACTGTTTTCCACAGTGACTATACCAGTTTGAATTCTCACCAGCAGTGCAAGAGGGTTCCCCTTTCTTCACATCCTTGTGAACACCTGTTGTTTTTTGTGTTAATTTTAGCCAGTCTGACAAGTATGAGGTGGTATCTCATCATGGTTTTGATTTGTATTTCCCTAATGGTGAGTGATGTTGGGCATCTTTTCATATGTCTGCTAGCCATCTGTATGTCTTCTTTGGAAAAGTGCCTATGCTTCTGTTTGAGAGTATTAGGTTAAGTTTTGATCTTATCATGTGTATTACTTAGTTTGGCGATAGTCTCTCCCACTCACCCCAACACCTGAGCTAGTGTCCTGTGAATAATCCCCCCAATCATTCCTATTTCCACACACTCTTTTAGTGATTGGATTAGATCTTACTACTCTGAATCTTAAAGTGTTCTTTTGTTCATCCCTTTTCCTCATTGCCATTGTTGTTTCACTTTTTTACAAATTTGGAACTGCAATGCTTTTCTCTTTTTATGAATAAGCATTTCCATATTATCTTTCAAAATACTATTTTTGTGTCTGTGTGCTACTTTATTATATGGTTCTACTTAATGAAAATTTTCCTTTATTTTTGTTTATTTTCCATTTTTTTCTTTTAGTTTTTATAAGTGATATTTCTATGAAAATTATTTATAAGCATGTCATGGGCTAGATTTCTAGAACTACAGTTTCTTTTTTTTTTTTTTTCAACGTTTATTTATTTATTTGGGACAGAGAGAGACAGAGCATGAACGGGGGAGGGGCAGAGAGAGAGGGAGACACAGAATCGGAAACAGGCTCCAGGCTCCGAGCCATCAGCCCAGAGCCTGACACGGGGCTCGAACTCACGGACCGCGAGATCGTGACCTGGCTGAAGTCGGATGCTTAACCAACTGCGCCACCCAGACGCCCCTAGAACTACAGTTTCTGGCCACAAGTTCTCAGTATATTTTAAAGTCTCTAGAAACATAAAGGCATGTTTCTTTTCAGAATGATGATCAATTTATTCTCCTATAGTAGTATGATAGTATGTGTCTCACGAGAACTTTGCTATTATCTAAAACAATGTTGTTAATACAGTAGATAAAAACTGTTCTGATCTTATTTTAGTATTTTTTAATGTTTATTTATTTTTGAGAGAGAGTGTGAGTGGGAGGGGAGCAGAGAGAGAGGGTGACCATCAGTCCAAAGCAGGCTCTGCAGTGACAGTGGAGAGCCTGATGCGAGCCCAAACTCACAAACTGAACCAAGATCGTGACCTGAGCTGAAGCCAGAGGCTCAACCTCCTGAGCCACTCAGGCACCCCTAGTTAGTATTTTTGAATGCTAGTTAGGTTTACTAGTTTTTTTTTGTATGTGTGTGTGACTTGCATTGCTAATTTTTATAGTTTGTAATGTTTGAGTAGACATTTTACATATTAAAAGAGTAAAATCTGTTTTTCCATCATTTAAAACAATTTTTTAATATTCATTTCTGAGAGAGAGAGAGAGAGAGAGAGAGAGAGAGAGAGAGAGAGAACGTGGGGGGGGGAGGGGCAGAGAGAGCCGCAGACAGAATCTGAAATGGGCTCCAGGCTCTGAGGTGTCAGCACATAGCCCAACGCGGGGCTTGAACTCACGAGCTGTGAGAGCATGACCTAAGCTGAAATCAGATGCTTAACTGACTGAACCACCTAGGTGCCCCTTCCATCATTTTTTCACTGGTTTTATACTGATAAAATGTTTTTATAAGCTGAATATTGATTTCTATTTTATTTCTGTTTTATAATATTGAAAAAAATATTTAACCCTTTAATTCATCTGAAATACCTCTTGATGCACTTTGTAAAATGAGCTTCCAATTTAATTGTTTCCAAATATTTAATATTTTTTCCTTTAATTATTTAATGTTTTCTTTACTGTATATGGTATATGCTATAGTCTGCTTTATGGCCATCTAATTGGTTCCATTGATCTGTCTGTTGATTTTTGCACAGGTTCTCAATTTGTTTTAAATACTGAAGCTTTATTTATTTATTTTTTTTTAAAGATGTCATTTATACATTTTTTTCTTTAGGAGAGAAAGAGAGCACAACTGGGGAAGAAGGCAGGAGATAGAGTAGGCTTCACGTTCAGTGTGGAGCCCCACATGGAGTTCAGTCTCACTAAGATCACGACCCGAGCTAAACTCAAGAGTCAGTTGCGCAACCCACTGAGCCACCCAGGTGCACCTAAATACTGAAGCTTTAAATTGCATTTTGATATTTAATGGAGTGAGAACCCCTTCATTGTTCTCATTTTTCAAAATGCCTTTTGTTTTTGTGTTTCAGAGGGATTTTAGAATAATTTTATATAATTTTATCAGCTTTTTTCCAGGGTATCCCACTGGAAAGAACTGACACATTTAAAATGCCTCTTTATTTAATTAGATCTTATTTTACATTTTCCGTAAAGTTGTTTAGTTTTAGTCCTATAAGTTCCATACATGTTTTTGTTATAGTTATTTGTAGACATTTTATATTCTTGATTGCTACTCTGAATGGGATATTTTTTCATGGTATTTTTTTTTTTTTAGCTCAGTTTACTGGTATACATTTTTTAAATAGTTTTGTTTTTAATAGTTCCCACTGTTAACTTGGGCACCAGAGGGAGCTGTGGTGTAGTGGAAAGGAACTTGTGAGCCGACCTGAGTCTAAGTTCTGGACCTGTAAGTGATTGTTTCCAGTGTAGCCTTGGCCAAATCTCCTATAAAATGGGAGAATTCCTCCCACTTTTCACGGTGCATTGAGAAAATTCATTCAGAAGTTTTAATGTACATGAGCCCCTTGGGAGATGACCAGAGGTATTGAGTTTGGGAAACCTTGGGAGGCAAGTAGACACTCACATTATATAATGTGGGCAACTAATTACTTTACCTAGGTATGAGGCAGTGCTTAACGGGAAATAAGGTCTTATCCTGAGATGGGGAAGAAAAAAAATCATTAGCAACGTTTTTAGTATTTGCTAATAAAGTCATCATCAGCTTCTGATTTTTATATGTTATAAATATCACATGACTTGAAAGGGTAGATTATTAGAATGGCAGCATGGTGTTGTAGAACAAATAATGATCTTGAAACCAGGGAACATGCGTTCTAGTCCCCCTGTGCCACTTTGTAAGGTGATCCTGAGTGGTTCAGTCTTTTGGGACCTCAGTTTACTAATATGGAAAACAGAGAGGTTCAAGTATGAATCAAGACAGTACAGATTTTTGCAAATTAAATTATGGTGCTAAATGGAGTACTTGATTTATTCAGCATGTGCTTGATGGTTCTCTAGATTGGTTTCTAGCGGCTTGGTGTAGGTACATGATGCCTGAATTGGGTGGGTTTCCTGCATTCTCTAAAGTTACCATCATTGATAGATCAAAAATCGTGGATATTCCAGGAAAGGTTTTGTTTTTTCTTTTTTTTTTTTTAAGTAAAACTAGAGTAAAAATGCTATAGTTTTTTTGATTCAAATGTATTTTTAAAAAATTATCAAACTATTCATGTCTTTTAGACTGTTAAAGTGTTTGACAGACTCTTAACTAGAGCCTTGGGAGGAGCAACGCTGTAATCCAATGAATAATATCCACAAATCCAGGATCATGTTGGATATTATCACTCATTACCATTGTGAGAAAAGGATGATTAAACTAATAGTTACTGGGAGATATTTCTGGTGACAGGAGGCAATGATGAAAATAAACTGACTTCAATATACATTTAGAATCAGAAATAATGGGACGTGGCAGGAAGCCAATAAATGAACATGGCCCTCGGCTCTAATCAATGAATTACTTTCCCCTCTCTCTCCCTCCTCTTGAGAGCAGCGCAGGACCCTTAATGAAAAATCAATAGCCCTCTGTAATTCAAAACTGGAATCAGCCATTTGACCTGCCTTTTCTTTCTTTCTTTTTTTTTTTTTTTTTCCTTCCTCAGAGAATATCTTGGCTCAAGACAGAGTTTAGTTATAAGCAGTAGTTCTTTAAAAAGCCTATGGAAGAAAGCTAACATCAGTCCACAATTTATGCCTGCTATGGGCAGGGCTCTTCTTTTTTGGCATCTCAAGAGGTTTTGGGTTTTAGATTTACTCCCTGCCTCCCTCCAGCCCACCCAGAGTTCCTCCTTCTAATCCCATAAAAATTGCATAAAAATTATATGCAACAATCGTTTGTTTTCTTGATGGTTCTTATGGCAGTTACAGCTACCAGTGCTGCAGATGTTTTAAAACATAGGTTTCTAGTTCTGGATGCTATCTTTAGACCCATCTTGGACTGAATGGGAATCAATTTTTCTAGCAGCCCTCTCTGAATATCTTCTCTAGCATCTGTTATCTATTATGTCTGTGCTCAAAACAAGTCAGGGCCCACAAGCCCTTGACCTAAAAGCAAATAGGACATACTAAAAGGAAACTGGGATGTAGATTTTAAAATCGTATTTTCTGCTTTTATTTCAAATCTGTCACAATATGACAGAGGTCCTCTGGGTCTCTACCAGCCCTTATGCAATGATATGTTGGTAAATCTTCAACAACTGGCTCTCTTATTGGGGCAGCCCTTCTTTGTAGGATTTACTACAATTTCCTTAATATAAATACTCCCACCATGGCTGATTTCAAGCTATCAGTGTGATTATCCTTGAACATGGGGTTGGGCAGAGAGGCACACAATGAGCTCAGCTTGACAGCTGGTGTGAGCTGGTCCTACTACACCCCTACCACTACAAGGCACCTTTGAACAAATTAGAAAACAGTATCCCCCCTGGGTGGATACAGCATGGCTTAGTGAATAATATAGGAGATGGATTCAGTTTCCCTTCACCCCTTGACCGAGCATGATCATGTAATAGATCAACGTGTACATCCATGTGTGAGCCCTGGGAGTTCTTCGCTTGAGGTCTGCAAACCCTGAAGGGCCCCTGGATGGGCATCAAAGAATTTGTAGCCTCCTATACAGTCAGTTGTGTTTGTGTGTGTGTGTGTCTGTGTGTGCCTGTGTATGAATGGGTTTTAATCTGGGGAGAAGATCCCAGATTTTTATTAGATTTTTAAGAGTACCTAATCCAAAAGTTTAAATCTTGAAAATTCTAATTACATTGGCATGAATCTGGGGGTTTTGGAACTACTTTTAAGTGTAATTTTGTGGGATATGGAGATATAAGACCTAGTGAGAGTCCTGATTTTGCAGCTTTCTAGATATTAAGAGAGCATAATTTGGCAAAATGGAAGCAAACTGGTATTTTGCTAGGCCTGTACACTTTTGAATACCTCATAGATATATGCAATATTCACATTCTATATAATGATGAAGCCAGGAGGCAGCAGAATTTGGTTTTTCTGCATTCACCGCATGCTAATCCCAACCACAGTCATTAAGAAAATAGAATATTTCTCTCTTTTTGTCCTTTGTAAGTGACACAGCACTTACAAAGTGGATTTATGGTCATTTTGCTCAGGCTCATCTTGCACAATTTCTAGCATTCGGAAAATGTTTCTCATGGCAGCATCTAATACCTGTGGCTACTGTTGGAGGGCAAGGAGTGATAAAGAGAAGACACTGATGTCCATTTGTGGTTGAGACCGTGTAAGCCAGAGTTGCAATTTAAGAGTATCATATATAGAGATTTAAAACCAATGCATTTCTGGAGTGCTTTGGATTTTCAGTTAATTACCCAATAGTGAGACCCATAGGGCAAGTCTCTTTATGACTATTTTGTAGAGATTCAGGAACTGAGATTCACAGGGCTTGAGAAAATGCCCCAGGAAACTGAGAGTTAGAAGCAGACTCAGGCCCCAAACCAAATCTTCTCAAATCTTGTCTATTGCTCTTTGCACTACTCCAGTTGTTGAGCTATTGTCACACTCTTGATTGTTCCAATGGTTGAAGGTGCCAGTCTAGCTGAGGATATGTTGATAGTAAGTCTCAGGATTGCTCATTGGAATATTGTTATTTTATTTTTTTAATTTTATTTTTTATTTTTTTTTAATTTACGTCCAAATTAGTTAGCATATAGTGCAACACTGATTTCAGGAGTAGATTCCTTAGTGCCCCTTACCCATTTAGCCCATCCCCCCTCCCACAACCCCTTCAATAACCCTCAGTTTGGAATATTGTTATTTTATTATTCCTGATGACATTTCTTTTTTAAAATCTTTTTATTTATTTTTGAGAGAGAAAGAGCACGTGTGCGGGAGGGACAGAGAGAGAGGGACACACAGAATCTGAAGCAGGCTCCCGGACGCGGGGCTTGAACCCATGAACTGCGAGATCATGACCTGAGCTGAAGTCGGATGCTTAACTGACTGAACCACCCAGGCGCCCCCCTGATGACATTTCTTAAGGCAACATCTATGAGCAAGGACTCTGAAGCCACACAAACCTGGGGTAGAATCCTGGTTCTGCCTCTTATTGGTTCTGCAGCCAGTCTGAGTCTCAGTTTTCTGTTCTGCAAAATGGGGGCAATAGAACTTCCTTCAGGATTGTTGTGAAGATTAATGTACACAAAATACATGGATCATGCCTGAAAGGCAAATAGTAAGCCTTCACTAACTGGTAACTATGGTAATTACTTATACTGCATTCAATATTCTGATTCACTTACCACAATGAAAAACAATACTATTTTAGATGTTCAAGGTCGTAATTTATTGGAAAGCATTATATGACAAGCTTTATTTGAAAACAGCAATAAAGATATGCATAAAAGATTCCAAATAGAACCACATGCCCCATCAAGCTTTGTTTCTTTCCTCCATACACCAGAGGAGGCTACTCAAAGGAGCCTGATGTAACAAAGACAATAAATAAAGGAAGAAAAGAAAATAGAACAAACCCTTAGCTCCTTCAAACCACAAAATTCTGAGGCATCTGCACTAAGGTTTCTGATGGCCTTCATTTCCAGCTCTGCCTAGGTCCAAAAAACAGTAACTGATGTCTCTGCTTATTTTTGTGGGCTACTCCTCCAAGCTTTCACTGAGTGACATATCATATGGCATTTCTGTTCCCAGATAATATAATCCACATTACTGCTGAGTTAAAAGTACTTTCTCTCCTCACAAACATCCTGCTGCTATGATCAGTGATAATCTATTCTTCTTATCTTCTGTATTTTTCTTATAAATGTGTGGAAGGTTTCTCCTCTGCTGGACAGTTCCCTTCTGCTTCTGTGTCTCTGCTTCCACTGTGTTGTCTGTTTGCTGAACGTCTGGGCTGCTGGCAAGAAGGCAGGCTCCATTCCTTGGCATGAAGCTAAGCACAGTCACCGTTGCCAAGTGACCATGCATCACTACGCTTGTATTTTAGGTTTCCGGGTGTCTTATCCCTTGACATCTTCTTAAGTCCAAGCAGGGAGGAGCAGTATTTGAAATGCTCAGGATGCTGGGGCAGATGGATGTATTCCTGGAAGGGAGGCCCTGAGAGCTGGCACAGACAGACTGAATCTGCAGTCATTTCTCCTCCATCAAGGTCATAGTGGGGTTCAGTTGGCATCAACCCCCTTTTTTTTCTCCCTTCTTCCAAAAAAACCTGTTCCAGTTGTCAAAAAGACTTCCTTTAATTCCTCAAGAGCATTTTCCAGATTTCCTCACTGCATTATAAAGGCAAACTTAGCCCCCTCTTTTATTTTTTGGTTCAGTTTTTAAAAGCTTTCTTATTCCCCCCTCCATCCCTTGATTCATCTCTCTATCCCTCCTTCTCTCTTTCTTTTTCTTTCTTGCTCTCTTTCTAGAGTTATGTTTACTTGTAAATTTTAGTTTAAGAGCATGAACTTTGGAGCCAGACAGCTTTGTTTTGAATTCCAGCTTTACCACTCACTAGCTCTATGTGGTAGCACAAGTTACTTAACCTCTCTGGGACTCAGTTTGCTCATCTGTAGAATCTGGATAATAATAGAACTTAATTTATAGGATATTCTGATGATTAAATGAGTAAATATTTGTGTGACTGTCACATAGTGGGTCATAAGTTTTGGCTATTTATTTATTATTTTATCATCCAGATTTATGCCACATTGACCAGAGACATTTTAGGGTACACTATGATGACTTTTAAACTTAGAAATGAGAAATATAAATACATAGATAAATGCATTTAAAAAATTTCTGTGAACACTCTATAAAGAAAAATACAGAGAAATATTTAAAGAAAAAGGCATTTTCCAGAACAAAGTTTGGTGTTGGCATTTTTAGGAGCAAGAAAGCACAATTATCCAACCATGAACACTGTTGGCTTTGATTATGTGCAACCAAATTAAAATACGTAGGTAACTAAATACAACCGTAGGTTTTCGTTGCAATCTGCTATATGTATTTTTTGGGTTTCAGTCCCAGCTGTTACATGTATATTTAGTTAAATAATGTAGCTATATAAGAACAAGTGTTACGCCTATTTTTAAATACACATTGTTTTAATTGACTGCATATATATGTTTAATTTTAGTCTGTGTAGAAAGGACTCTGACTCCAGGCTCATTCTGCATGGTTATTTGTAGGACATGTGAGTACCTGAATGCCAGAAAGTACATTTTCTCTCGGGCATTCTCCCAAGACAAAAGCTTTGGTAAGATCTTGGACTCAGTTTTTCTAATGATGTAGTTGTATTTTTTTTTTCTTTCTGTGTACCATCATGCAGGTCTTCTTGGACTTATAACTGAGAGAGCTCTTTTGCATTCCAGGCAGTGGCTCCCCATGCTTTATAAACATTGTTTGATAATATTTCTCTATCAGTAATCTCTTAACTCATCAGTGTCCTGTCTGTAAAATTAAGATAGTATACCTACACTACCTGCCTCAACAAAATTTGTTAAGGCATGACAAACACATCTGTCATATGTCTTAAAAAATTTTTGTTTTCATAGAATACTTCCAGGATTTTTGTTTTCATAGAATACTTCCATTACTGTTGGTTACTATACATACATTTCTAGGTAGGGTCCATTTTTGTTGATATGCTTGGAGAAATGCATATTTAGATTCAAAATCAAATTATCAAGTGGAATATAAACAGAGAAAACATTAAAGTGTATTTTTAATACTTTGGCATTTTCACATGAGTTCTTGCCAATCAGTTTCCTTTTTATGGCTATAAGCTGATTTTCCTCCCCTGTTAAGAACAAATGCCCTTTATTTTAATCAGTTTCTACTTGCTGACAGCTTTCTTTTTATATGAATTTCAAGTGCACTATATTGTGTGGAGTTCCTGTTTGCCAAACGTGCCCACGTAAAATCATATTGGTCCTGTCAACTGATAGACATAACTTACAAAAAGAAACTGGTTTGGAAGGCTCAAAAACTGAAAGTTGGCTATCAGTAAGATTTTATTTGCTTCCAAATCTGAATTCTGTTTTTGATGGAAGAATTAAGGATATGATTCCGCTAAAAAAATTTTTTTATGGGTATCAAAACATACACTGCATGCTTCATTAACATTCTGCTCCAAAGAGTAAATTCCCAATGCCATTTGGGAACTGGGGCTGGAGAAGGAGAGAAGACTAGATGGCACTGGACATGGATATCAAGTGGAACAATTAAACCACCTGGAGAACTATAGACATGGAAATGGGACAGGGGGTCTTTTACTGCCAGTTTGCTGATTAAAATCTGGGCTGAGTCAGAAGTGATCACAAGCCATTAGCATCCTACCCTTGGCCAAGGGACTACTGAGAATAAAATAAGTATAAAATGGGCTTGTTCAGATCCCCTGGGCCACGGCCCATTCATATATTTCTCAATGCTATACTCATTAATAGTGTCTTTGGAGATAGAAACTTAAGAGAACTGAGTTCTGATCATCCCCTTTAATTCTGAATGAACGAAGTTGGCAGAGCGAACCTTGTCTTTTGCTCCTATTGACAGTCACATAAATGGAGGGTCCCAATGTCTAGACTTGTCAATCCATCACTTTTGGTGAGCACCATAAAACAAACAGTGATGCACTTAGCAAGGCTGTTGACCTGTGAACTAGAATGACAGTGTGCTTGCAATTGGAGGGTGCGGTCTGGGGAAAAGGAGTCATAAAGATCTCATTAATATACCAGGTTTGGGTAACAATTGCAGTGAGTGTTATGGAGACAAAGGGAGGGGAACCAGCCTATGTTGGAATCTCAGAGAGTTGGAGCTGTTAAATGGTTGTAAATGAGCTATTCTGCATGCATGTGTGCATTGGGTTACTTGTGTGTGATAGCCACACATACACATACATAAGTGTACTATGTAAAATAAAATACCGTTCTATGACATGGGTGCAGTTGCACAAGTGTGACTACAAAGTATGAACGAAAGTCTCATCATTTTTGTGATGTTACCTTATCTTATCCTACCCCTCCTGTCTGAGTGGAGATTTTGGTATTTGAGGGGCTAGTCGGGAGAATGGAAAGGGCTCTGTACTGGTTAGCAGAGGACTTTTCTTTCAGATTTGGCTGTCCCACCCAAAAAGCTGTGTGATAGGAGGAAGCTTCTTAACCTCTTTGGGCTTCCTTTGTGTGTAGGCATACCAGGAGGTTACATAGGTGGTCTCTTGCCCTCCTTTCTAAAATTCTGTGCTTCCTAAATAGTTGTTATGGTGGTGATGCTGGTGAGAATCTTTTCTTGGTTTTTACGGAATTTGTGTAATTTCTGACAGCTTTTCTTTGTCTTTTCCCTCCCAGGAAATCCTCTCACATTTTGCTCCTTTGAGTTTTTTTTTTTTTTTTTTCTTCCTAAGAAAGGAACAAGTGAGGAAAGTGATAGAGGCAAGAGTGAAGCAGAGCACTGGCCAGGATGCCAAGCTGGCATTCTGCATACCCAGCCGGGGCTCTGCCCTGCCGTGCCCACCTGGCATCTAGACAGGAGCACCTTTCAACCTGGGCAAATGCTGTACGTCACAGTCAGAGAACAGCTCAGGATTATAGCTTCACTTTATTTGTTAAACAAAAGGAAATAATTAAAGCAGCTATAAAAAAAATTCCCTCCAGAGCCTGTACTTGATCTGCACACTGGCTTGGTTTATTAATTGATACAGATTTCTGGTTCAGTTCACCTTTTGCCCGTTGTTGCACCCTAATCTGTGTGGTCAGGGTCTGTGACTGCAGTGGTCTGGGGGACTCAGGAGGGCTGCACGCCATGTGAGGTATGGCTCCTCTTCCTGAGAAAGTCAGTCGCCGCGGCCGAAGACATGGATTCAGATATTCAGGGCACGCAGGAGAAAGCAGGGGAGGAAGCCAGTGTCGCTGATCCCACCTAATGTTCCTCTCTTGCCCTCCTTCTTCTTCATGTTCATGTTTTCCTGGTCCATTTTATTCCCCCTTTTTCTTCTCCCCCATTCCCTTAAGTAGAGGTGACACAGATCAATACCTTTGATGGAAAGTAATAATCAGGCCTATTAAGTGACAAAGGTTTACTCTGTAACAGCTGTGCTGGCGGGAGAGGAGAGCTTGTCTGACTAATGAATCATGAAACAATCAGGCAGTAGCCATTTGTGTTTAGATCTGTAAATATGGTGTGGTTCAAGTGCCAGACCATTGCCGGCGCTCCAGCTGGGGGCACAGATGGTCCGCATTCAGAGCAGCACGAGTGTGAAGAAAGGGTTTTTTCCCTTTCTCTGTCCCACACTGCACCTCTCTGAGCCTCGAGTCAGCTATCTGCAAGAGGAACTTCAGAGAGAGAAAGGAGACTCCTTTCAGAGAGGAAGCACCTCCAAAGTGCATTTCAATGTAGGTTACCAAGTACTTGAGGCTCCTAAGTGTTCCACCTGAGAGGAAGAAAATGCTAATGGAATATGTCACTGTTTTGTGTTCCCATAAGAAGATTTGATATGTATGTGACTAAATGTCTGCTTTAGCACTCTCAAATGTATTTCGTTATACTTTTCTTACCCATTGCTATACTTGACCTCCTGTTTTGTTCTTAGCTATGAGCTGAGCAAGTTAAGAGGAAAATATACCAAGATGAGAAACTCACATTATATACTAAACTAGAACTATTCTGTGTAAAAATGTGCTAGTAATGTCTGTTTGGATTCTATTCCTCTTAGTTCTTGAAGTAAGGACCTTCATCTTCATCATCAAGAGCTAGTCATCCTTGACCTAAATCAAATGTGATTTTGCAGTTTTTTATTACTGTTGTTCACCTTAACCAAGAAAGCTTTGTTTTTTATTAGAGATGGATCCCGAGCTTCCGTTTTAAAAAATCAACATTTAAGTCATTATTGCTTGAATCATGTATTTATTTATTAATTTATTTGATAAATTCATTTGTAAACAAGTATTTTGTTTCATAATTTCTTTTGGTGCTCTAAAAGCTTTGTTACTTACCAGTTTCTGGTGAGTTCCTTACACAACTTGCATTGTGGCATCCTTTTAACAGTGGGATACACATTCTTCACCATTTTTTTGTCACCTTTAAAATATGTAGTAAAAAATGGTGACTAGGAGGAAAATTTATAAATGTCTAGGAATAGTTATGACAGGCAAATATTTGAAAATATATTCTGCAGTTTACATTTTTGTCTTTTTGGGAGTTTTTTTTTTCCTTCTCTCTCTTTGGAGAAACTAATGAAGAAGATATTTTTCAGCATGAGCTGCAACTATTGACATAAACCCTATCAATTTTTTAACTGAAGTGCTAAACTCTCTGCTTTTGAAATTACACATATGTATAAAATATTTATGAGAAGACTGAGTTGTGATAAAATAGGTCGAGTGCAGTCTCCAAATTGTTCTTCATGGCTGTCTGGAGCTGGCTGACTCTGTTCCCTAAGGATGGGTTGGTATAAAGGTGGTTTAGATTTGGTTTACAGTTGTTGGTAATTTCAGTCTGGATTTCAGTTGTTCAATTTCAGTTGTTGGATCAGGTAAGAAGCAGTACAAAGGGCACGGTAGAAATTAAAGGTATCAGTGTGTGGACACGGCTCCCCCTGGGCCCCACATCTCCTTCAGAGCTATGCCTAAGGTTGGTGGTCAGGGCCACCTGGTGGAGGCAGGAACTCAGAAGGGCATGTTCACTGCCATCTCTAATGTCCAGAATATCATCACCCCAGGACCAACCTCACTGTCACCCAAGGAAACTCTTTTCTGTGCCACAGCGATGTCTTGTATACTACCTGCATCTCCGTTTATCAGGTCTAGAGCAGGTCTGGCATGGCATAACACAAACCATCTCTGGAAAATAGCGGTGGCGGGCCCATGACCTGCCTTTACAGGTTCAGTTCAACACGTGATCCTCCACCCAGACACTTTGAAGTACCATGTCATTTCAATGCTGGGCAAACTTTGGGGGTAGTGCCTTTATAGAGGTACTGTTTTCAGTTGACTAGTTGATACGTCTGAGTCAGCAATACCTAAAAACTTGAGGTCCTAAACCTCTGAAAATCTGGTGGGAGACATGGACCCTCTTCTGAGTATCCATCTCTAATAAAAAATGAAGTGGGGCGCCTGGGTGACTCAGTTGGTTAAGCGTCCGTTTTTGACTCAGGTCATGATCTCGTGGTTTGTGAATTCCAGCCCTGCATTGGACAGTGTGCTGACAGCTTGGAGCCTGGAGCCTGCTTTGGATTCTGTGTCTCCCTCTCTTTCTGCCCCTTTCCTGCTTGCGCTCCATCTGTCTGTCTGTCTCTCAAAAATAAACATTAAAACAAATAAAAAAAATAAAGCTTGCTCTGATATTTGCATACATCACATTTTACCACACACTTTTAGAGGTTTCAGTGATCTCCCAAAGCCCACTCATGGTCCTCAGGTCAAGAGCCCCTCCTTCTCTTCTTTGCTTAGGAACCTAATCCATCCAACCCTATCTTGGGACCAGATCCTTCACCTCCATCTCAAAACCATGTTGCCTTCTTATTCTCTATGTAGCACCTGACTCCTAATTTTATTCCTCTCCCTCTGATTTCTTCAAATCAACTATTTCTAATTTCAATTTTTGCTTTAATTTATTGTCATTAATGACTACTCTTGAGAACTTGCTAGACATTGTACTTTCTAACCCTTATTACCAGTCATCACAGCAACTCTGAAAGGGAGGTTATATCCCATTGTACTAATAAGGAATTTGGAGATTCTGAAGATAAAGAACTTAGTATGTACTTTTCCTTTAAACTGATCTTTAATTTTTTGATTAAATAAATGTGTTCAAATTAAAAAAAATGTTATCTCACTCCTGGAAAAGCAAAACAAAAATAACCAATTTAATTGCCAAAAGATAACTGTAACATACATAATAAATATTTTTAAGAATGTGCATGCCATCAAAAACCACCTACTGTACACCCTATGACGTAATATTGCCCTTATGCCATACTCTTTTCTTAAATTAGTGGTGCTTTTTTTTCCCCTGTCCTTCCCTTCTCTTCCCTTTTATTGCCTCTTTTCTTCCCTGCTTAATTATCCCTCTCCTCCTACTCCTGCCTTCCATTGGCTTTTCTCTCTGAGGCTTTTGAGTACATCTTCCTCAAATGGAGCATGTGATCTAGCCTTTCACCCTGCATCACCAGACTCCCTTAGGTCAAGAAACCCAATAGTTCATTCCCTGTCCCTGGTCTCTTCAATGCAGATATTAGCAATGGGAAGGCATTACGTAGATGTCTTGCTCTCTCCAGCTCTAGGCAGATGAGGGACAGCAACATCCAGGTATGGGGGCTCCTACTACCTGAGGCATTGGGCTCATTGTCTTGAGAGCAAAGGGATTGCACTGATCCCAAGTGCTTCCTCTCCCAGACCTTTAAACATTCACGGGTTCTGTCCTCCATCCTCCTTTTTACTCAGCGTATCCTTTATTCTGAGGTGGTCTCAGTCAGTCCCATGACTTTAAATAAACTTTTAAGTGTATTGTCTCCAAAACATATGTTTCTGGCCTGGACCACTCCCTCTTTCTACTTTTGCACCATCTCTCTCATGCACAGAGTGATTTTTGTAAAGTGGAAAAAGATCACATCACTTGCTATCTAAAGGCACCCAGTGAGTTCTTTTGTTACTAGGAAAAAGAAAAAATCCGAGCTTATTAACACATAGGGTCCAGAGTGCCCTATGTGTTCCAGTCCTGCCTACCGTCTGGATACCATCTTCCTCTGTGTCTGCCTTGTCAAAGGAGCCTTAGCCACACTGACTTTCTGGGTCTGTCTGGAACATGTCCATATCATCTCCACCTCAGGGACTTTGTGCTTGTACATTTTCCTTAGAAGGTTTTGTTGTTGTTGTTGTTGTTTTCCCCACGTCTTCCCAAAGCTGCTTCTTATTTATTTATTTTTGAGAGAGACAGAGACAGAATGAAAGTGGGTTAGGGGCAGAGAGAGAGGGAGACACAGAATCCAAAGCAGGCTCCAGGCTCCGAGCTGTCAGCACAGAGCCCAATGCGGGGCTTGAACTCACAGAGCTGTGAGATCATGACCTGAGCTGAAGTCAGACGCTCAACCGACTGAGCCACCCAGGCACTCCACCAAAGCTGCTTTCTTATCAGAACTCAACTCAAATGTCACCTCGTTACCCTTTAGTTGTCCGTCCAGCCCTAATCATTACTGTTTTGTCTTCAAGAACTTATCAATACTCAAAATTCTTTCTTATTAGTGTAAATATTTATTGTTGGCCTCCTCTACTTAGAATGTAAACTTCTTGAGGAGAGTGTCTTCTTGTCTTGCTCCCTGCAGAAGTCCCAGAGCTTAGAACAGTACCTGGCAATATAAGGTCATCAACAAGTATTATTTGGCTGGTTGATTTTTCCAAAAATCCTTCAGCTTCTTTGTCATAGACCTTATACTATGAAATGTTTAATAAAATACCACATTTAAGGAGTATACCAGTGAACTTCTAACTCCAAGATGCTTTTGGTTGACAAGCTGATTAGCTGGTAGAGAGGCGTAGTGGAGAACAGCCTGATCGACTCAGTAAAAAGCCACACAGTGGCCCAGGGAAAGCTGTCAGAAGCTCTCTGGGGTTTTAAAGGGTAAAAGTGTGGGTGATAAATTGGGATTGGGAGTTTTTGGTAAAAAAGGGTGTTGGGTGAACTGAATTTTCTTTTCGTCCTTTCTACTTTAAGATACACTAAGAATTTTTTAAGGACTATTCTGGAGATTGGAATCTATTCAGTCCAATTCCAAATGGTTTCAAATTGTGCTTTTTAAAAAAAAGTTTTTATTTATTTATTTTGAAAGAGAGAAAGACACAGGAAGGGCAGAGAGAGGGAGGGAGGGAGAGAGAATCCCAAGTAGGCTCCTCACTGTCAGCACAGAGCCCACTGCAGGGCTTGAACTCTATGAACCATGATATCATGACCTGAGCCAAAATCAAGAGTCAGACGCTTAACCAACTGAGCCACCCAGGTGCCCTGTACTTTGTTTATATATTAAACTTATTATCTGGTTCCTGTTTTTAGCTTATGTGTATTAAAGTCCTGTTAGTGACATTCCTCTCTTTTATTTTTGTGTCTCCTATACTCACTTTTATTTTCTAGTTATTGTAGCTTTCATTAAGAAAACATCACTGAGACTAAGAAGGACCAGAATTTAAATCCAGACTTGATGTTTACTATCCTTTTGTCTCTGGTCAAACTGAGTCTGAGTTTCTAATCTGTAAAATGTGGAAATCTGGTGTAATTATTACTTCCCTTCCAGTTGAATGGTATTTGAGTGGTTGTGGATATTTGAGAGAGGACTAGGGGAAGATAAGTTGGGGATACATTTTATTTGGATGTGAGTGGGATATAGGTATGTGATTGATTTGCAGTCACTTCTGAGGGTAGTTAAATTACTGCTGGATGCTTTGGGTTAGATGTTTCTTCTAGTGCTGTATTGATTAGCCTTCCTTATGACACAAAGGAACAGGGCCAGACACTGTATATGTTCTATGGTGTTCATCATTGACCTATAAGGGTAGTGGAGGAAAAACAGATTTGAAATGTGTGGAGCCAGCATCTGGTCTAGACTATTCTAGATTCTGTGATGTTTGTGCTGTTTGTCAGCTTTGTGAATTATATAATCTGCTTTGATTTCTTTTATGAGTTAAATAAGTATCAAAATATTAAACAAGTATTCACTTTTATACCTCATTTTTATTCACAATTCAGTATTCCTTTTCTTAAAGATGGCCTTCCCAAATTGTATAAGCTTTAGGCCCCATAAAACTTGTATCTACTCCTGCCTGATGGTAAGAATTTTTAAGGCACCCAGGCCTTTGTTGAGTGAAACTTTCTTCATTATAACCAGTCTTGAGTTTGGAGGAAACAGAATCATATGGAGCCCCCAGTTCACTATCATTCCATATATTTTGTGCTTTTGGTAGAAGAGATTCTCTATTTTTCTAAAAGTGTTTTTTTTTTGTTTTTTTTTTTTTTTTTTTTTTTAGTTGAAAAAAGTGTTTGGCAGAGCAGCTTCTCTCTGTGTAGCTTCAGGGCAAAAGCAAGAGGATACGGGGGTTCTCACCATAGGAATCAACTCTTGTATATGTGTTTGGCATCTGTACAACTCTAGTCTCTCATCTCACCTCCTTCTATTCCTCCTGGGACTGACATAGGGTTTAAAGGCAGCATTCAAGATAAGAAAATTCAAAGAGAATTCAAAGAGCTATTCAGTGCAACCATTCTTGCTATCCACAATCTTTCTTCTCTACTTAACTTCTTTGGCAAGGTACTTATTACCATGTGATCTTTTAATATTTTGTTTAGTGCCTCTTTATCCCAACTGGAATGTGATTAAGTAATGATAGTAATATTTTACCTGTTTTATTCACTGCTATATTCTCAGTGCCTAGAAAAATGCCCAGCATAATAGATGTTCAAAAAATTCTATTGGATGAATGAATACTAATATTAGTAGACATAATATGTGAGATGACATTCCATTTCTTTTCAAGAAACACCATTTCTTTTCTCCATTTGCATAGATTAAGTCAAGGTCCACATGAAAAGATATATACTCCTCATTTCTCATTTTGAAGCAAGATCTATAACTCTTTCTTTTTTATCTCTATCTCCATGCCCCATCCCACCATTTGTATTATTGATTAATAAAGTGAGTGATAGTGTATTTGAATTGGCTCATTCAAGGTGAGGTTTAGTGTACCTTCATATCTTCCTTTTTTTCTTTAAAAATTATTTCATTATGCTTTTATTATAAAAAATATATAATTATTAAAAAAACAAACACTTCAGAATTATATAACATAGGTCCCTTCCTCTGATTACATTTCTGCAGAAACAACCACTGTTAGCAAATTTTTTGATAGCCTTCTTAGATCTCTTTTCATCTTCTTTATAAATTTTCAGCTATTTTACTGAACATTCACATTGAACAAAAAGAGGCTTGCTTTGGGGAAATGCAGAAAGTCAATTAAAGACATGATTCTTGACTTTGGGAGATGTAACACTTAAAGATGGAGATAGGGCAAATATGTGAAAAAGAATGCTTCTGAAGAAATAAACAGGCAAATACTAGTTAGTTCTGTCAAAATGAGAAACAAGTGCTAGAGGACAAAGAACAATAGTACAAATGTGGCCAAATGAGATGAATTAAGGAAGAGTTCCTGTGGGTCACATAGGATGTCAAAATGGAAATAAGCAATTCTTTCTTTTCATGATTGCTTTTCTTCCTAAAAAGTTATTAAAAAGTTTACTTAAAGGATATTCTTCTCATTTATAGAAATAATATAAATATAAATATATATATATATATATATAAAATATTGAGCAGAAATTTAGATGAAAGAGTTAAATCCACTGCCAAAAAAAGTATCCAGTCACAAATTTCAAATATGTATTTATATACAAAGAAATATTTCTATATAAGTAAATAATAAATATGTATTATATATATAAATAATAAATAATTATGCATATAAATATACATGTACATATAAATGATAAATAAATATACATATATAAATACATATTTGAAATTTGTGACTGGATACATTTTTTTTGGCAGTGGATTCAACTCTTTCATCTAAATTTCTGCTCAATATTTTATATATATATGTTTATATATATTTAAATATATGTATATATATATGTATATATGTATATATATTTATATATATGTGTGTGTTATATACATGTTATATATATGTTTATATATATATAAATGTTTTATATATATATATATATATATATATATATATATATATGTAAGATTTAAAGGTTATTTCCCTTTAAGGAAATGGCCACATTGTTTTAAGCTGTAAAATCCCTGGAATAACCATGCATTTCTGTGACACTGATAAATATACTGATATGAGCTTGTGTGTGAAAGGTAAATAAAATTCTGTTCATTTCTGTATAACCAGAAATCCTTTTGGGTGGTGGCATGGATAAGCATTTACTTGTAGGTAGATTATAATTTAAAATTGACTTCTGAATTTGACAGGCCTTTTGACCTGTATTCAGAGCACTTTGAGAGGGCTCACGCCAGCGAGTTACAATACTGTATTTATCAGCCACCACCTGCAGGGCTGTAGTCTCCAGCTGCTGCTTTTTTCCCCCCAATCCATTGGAACTTTTTATTTAGAATGGCTGTAGACCAAATAGCATTGATTAAGAAAAGAGAGCAAAAGGGTAGCATTTCCCTAAAACCATTATTTTATTGGGACAAAAGAGCAAGGTTTTCTGAATCAACCTTAAGAAGTACAGATATTGAACATGTTAACAATACTAGTGTTCTTCCAAAAAAACACATTACGCCCCCCTCACTGGGTCTATTGAGTGGAATGTCGTGCAAAATGAAAGGAAATAAAGAAGCCCAAACTGTTTCTTCTAACAAGGTGCCATCAATAATGCCCACATGGGTGATCATTCCCTGATTTAAGACCTTGTCTCCTTCATGCATCCACTTAAAGCTCTTTGGATGGGGGAAACACCCCCCTTCCCCCCAACAGGATGTTAGATTAAGAAAGATTTGTCCAGGTCTGCTGCCCTGTCCCTTGTCTGGCCAATTTCCTTGGGGATTCATTTGTAGTATTGAATTATTAGTATTGATTATTTGTAGTATTGAATGGCTGATGTACATTTATACTCCTAAACTTAGACTCTGTGTGTGTGTGTATTTACATATAATAGGAACTTTGTTCTAATTTTTAAATAGGAAAAATTTTGCTTTTTGAAGGCATCTTCTTAGGAAGAGCAGTCAGTGGGGAACACAGTTGGTTTTTGAAAATTGAGTTTCTACTGGAAGTTTCCTGCTATTATCTTGACAATCTTATTATTATCAAAGCATTTGAATATTAGAGATGACAGTGAACACTCACTGCAGGGAAGAGAGGAGTAAGGCCATAAGTGGGAGGGGGCCACTAACAATTGTACCCCCTGTTGCAGCCATAATAATTTAATATTCTCATACTGGGAAGCTCCATTTTGCTTGGCCTGTATTGAGCTACTCCATGTGTTGTTTCCCTTTGGCCAAACCATCAGGGTTGTCCCTTGAACAGCCTGTAAGATTTCAAATAAGGATCGTGCTGATAATGGCCTAAGGGCAGGATTTTTGTTTTGCCTGGGAGTCAGTAATTTAACTGTTACACCCAGGGAGGCTTCTGGGTTTTGAACAGAATTTATTTCTGTTGTAGTAAGGTTGTGTTAAAATTGTTAGTTGATCAATAGTTTTTCTTCTTATTGACTACTGGTCTCTTCCTCAAAAATAGGGATGACACATCCACGAAATGATAGAGACTAGATTTATTGGAGTTGCCACATGCAACCCCATTCTTTATTTGTTTTGAACTTTGTGATTTTGTGTGTGTGTGTGTATTTCATCTAAATTTTTGCTCAATATCAGGTGAGATTTAAAGCTGTCATGTTGGAGATGCTAAATAGAAGAGAAAAATTATTCTTTCATATAATTCCTGCTCTTGTATTTTTCCTGGTATCAATGCAGAGGATAACTTCCCTGAAGTCTTTAAGGCATTATCATTTGAAAATAGATTTATGAGTCCTGCTGTATCTTGGCATAGTATGGTACAGAATATCTATAAAGAGAATTTGTTTTAGTCTGTATCACACAAAAGATTTTGTTATAGGTTTACACCATAACATCATACTATTACAAACATTTGGAGGAAAATTGTTACAATGAGCTCCAGGGTATTTTTGAGAGGAAAGGAAAAAAAAAAAAAAGAAGATCAATACAATTTCTTCTTTGTAAAACTGATTTAGACAGGGAAATAGTGGCTGATCCAAAGTTATGGATGTAGCAGAGTATAGTGTTAAATTAGGATGATCTGATCACCATGTGGTTTTTGATTATCATGAGTTGTCTCCAAGAAATACTTTTTAAGAGAACAAGAAATATTAGTAGAGCTGTTAAACATTTGGTCCTTTGTTTTTATTCATTTCGATCCAAACAGTGGGAAGCTCTCACGGAAAATGCCTGGTGCCTGGTTTAAAATACCACATCACCATGGGAAAGTGGATATTTCAGTTACTTTTTTTTTTAACTGATGAATTTATTTTAAGAATTTGAAGGCTTTACCTGTTAATAAAGGGATGGTTTTTGTTTTTGCTTTTTTTTTTTTTTTTTTACCACACATCAGAGCACAGTTTAAGCAATGTGAGCTCATTAAGAACTGTCAGGTTGTGGTTTGAAATGTTCTTTTGAGATTCCCATGACCACAGGAATCTTATCTCTTGTTTTGGAGTCTGGTGACCTCATGCATGAAGGTTAGAGGGCATTGTGGTATTCTGTGCACTTCTGTTGTTTGCATTTGTACTCAGGATGGTAAAAAGAGTTATCATTACCAGTCTTCATCTCATAGTTGGCTTGGTAGAGCATTTGAACATGAATTATTTTTATTGGTATATTCATGCTAAGTCCCATGGAGAGCAAAGCTTCTTTAGGAAATGGGTCCTAACTAATAATTTGACCATTATGATAACAAAGAATATGGTTTAGGTTAAGGAGGAGACCATGAAGAGTAATACCCTACTCTTTCTTTGTGTGTATGTTTATGGGTGTATCAAGTGCTGAACAAGCAAACAACAGCTGAAAGACAGCCTGGGGGAAATCCTTCCTTTTCAATAAGAGCTATAAATGTTGTGGAGGACATTTGTCTAGATGTGTGCATCTCTCTTATGAACACTGAAAGGTAGATATCTAATTATCAATTAAAAAAAAAAGATGTGAAATAGACAGAGTATTCCATGTGATGTTTGCATCTGAAACATTAAACTTAAACATGAACTTAAACATTCTTAAACTTGGGTCTAAAGAAAATAAGAGATAAAAAAAGCCAGATGCAGAGACATTAATAAATGAATTAATTCAGTCTCAAGATAATTTAAAAGTTCTAGTAGAGGATTTTATTAGGCAAAGTATAAGATAAAATTTCCATTTGCTAAGTCCTTGTTGGTAAGTGTATTAGAATTGTCATCTAATGATTGATGCTGAATATGTATAGCAGGGCCACCGTTTCCTCCTGAGGAGCTCACATTTTCTTTACAGTCTCACTTGGCAAGCTTCACATTTTTTAGTGCTAACTTGGCACAGACATTACAGCTAAAGGAGGCAGAATGGCATAGTCATGGGGGGCATGGACTCTGGAGCGCCATTGCCCTGGACTCAATCCCAGCTCCACCAATTAGTAGTTGCATGACCCAAAGCAAATTGTACCTTCTCATGCCTCGGTTTCCTTATTTATAAAATAAGACTGATATAAAGATTAAATAAGTTAATATGTATAGGATGTTTCAGTGCATGGCACACGGTAGATTATTTTAGCTCTCTGTGCCCCATTTTCTTGTTTTAGGGTGTGTAATTGTACTTCTCCAGGGTTATTATTAGGATTTAATTCAGTGATATAATACATGCATATTACTTAGAACAGTGCCTGGCACTAATTTGAATGATTGTTATTATTCTACAGAGTAAAGATCAGATCTTCTGAACTCCAGTTCGGTTCTTTCAGAAAACATACACCTGTAACTTCATGAAGAATGTTGTTCCCTTCACATGCAATTCTTTAAAAAAATCAAAAGTGCTAGTCAGAAGTTCTGACACATGATCACACTTGTATCTACAATTTTGCAATCCTTTGTTGGAAATCACATCCTGGTAGAAGAAATTAATTTCCATGAAAGCAACAATGAATCTCTTTAGGAGCCTACTCCTAAATTGCATTTATATTTTTATTCAGAAAAAAAATGGGGGTTCCAGAAAATGTTCGTATTTTTTTTTTCAAGTAAATTTTAAGGACTCTCCCCTTAACATCAGAATATGGCTTTCCTGCGAAAATTTTGTCCATTTTGACAAGTGATTGACATTGATTCCTTGTTAAATTCTGAGTACCTTCTGCTGTACTTGGTCACTAGTAATAATGGGAACATCATGCAGTTTAAGTTAGAGTGTTGTTTTGGCATAGAAATATCCAATTTGAAGTCCTAAGACTTTGGGCCTTATAAATAACTTCCCATTATTTTTGTAAATAAATATGTATTTATACGGGGCGCCTGGGTGGCTCAGTCGGTTAAGTGTCCGACTTCGGCTCAGGTCATGATCTCACGATCCCTGAGTTTGAGCCCCGCGTCGGGCCCTGCGTCGGGCTCTGTGCTGACAGCTCAGAGCCTGGAGCCCGTTTCAGATTCTGTGTCTCCCTCTCTCTCTGCCCCTCCCCTGTTAATGCTCTGTCTCTCTCTGTCTCAAAAATAAATAAACGTTAAAAAAAATTAAAAAAATATATATATTTATAAATAACTTCCAATTATTTTTATTCCTTCATTCCTTCATTCTCTCCTTGCTTCATTCATTCATCAAACAATATTAAGATGCCTATGTGCCTGGACTGGGACAGGTGTTGGGTACTTTAATAAGAATGTGTGTGTGTGTGTGTGTGTGTGTGTGTGAATTTTATTTATTTTGAGAGAGAGAGTGAGAGTGCAAGAGGGGAAGGGGCAGAGAGAGGGAGAGACAGAATTCCAAGCAGGCTCCGTGCTGACAGCACAGAGCCCAAGGTGGGGCCTGAACTCATGAACTGTGAAATTATGACCTGAGCTGAGATCAAGAGTCAGACACTTAACTGACTGAGCCACCCAGGTGCCCCAGTTTTGTTTTGTTTTTTTAAACTGTCTATGTGACTCTGCCTCAGTGTTTCCATACTGTGGGTTATGGCCTATTGTAAGATAAATTGAATGGATTGTGACCAGAATTTCTTAAAAAAAGAAGTGGAATTGAAAACAGTAGATAGACTGCACTGCACATATTAATGTTTTCTGAAACCTTTTTAAAACCTCAATTTCATTACCTCTAAGACACACGTATTTGTCAGGATGTGAAATGTGTTATTTTGGATCATTATCCAAAAAGTTTGGAAAACTCTGTGCTCAACAGTAATCTGCATCTCTCTGTATGCCACCTCCCCTCTCCTATCTTCTCTCTTGTTCACTCCCCTCCAAACTTGTCCCTTTGCCCTCCTTTCAATTTGCCAAGCACACTCCCCTTCTCAGGATCTTTGCATTTGCAATCAGCTCTGCTTTGAAAGCAATTCCCTCAAATATATTTCCTTTAGGTCTCTGCTCAAATGTCACCTTCTCAGAGATTTCTTGTCCTGACCACTCTGTCTAAAATAACTCACCGTGCTCTCCATTATCTCACTTCACATCTCTCCATTATCTCACTTCACATTCTTATCCTTTTTGTTCAGCCTTACTTTATTTCTAGATAGAGTAGAGCTTAACTTGTGTCTCACATGTTATCTCTGCCTGATGTGATTTGTTGGTGGTGTTGTCTTTCTATCCCAATCAAAATGAACACACCAGGAGTTCAGGACTTGGTTTTGTTCATCACTGTACCACTGACACCGAGAACAGTGCCTGGCTTATAGTAAATGCTAAAGAAAAATCCTGCTGAATACTTAAAAGAACAAATAGATAATGAAATTAAAGCGACATACTGGTTCTTCATTGCATGTAAATGATGTTGGAAGGACTATAATTTAAATTTCTTCTATAGCCCCCAAAGATTTGCTCTTTTCCCAGCTCTCCAGTTTCATCCATTGCTTTTCCTTCCCTTTCTTGTCCCCCCAAGTTTCTGACTGCTGCACTCTGACAACTTGGAGATCCCAGGGGTTCGGTGAATATACAAACCTATGTCACACGTCTGTGCCTTTGATCATGCTATTCCCCTTGCCCAGAATGCCTTCCTCTCCACTGTTGTTTCTTCACCTGAGTAACTGTGCTGGCCCTTCATGAATTGGTTTGGACCTCATCTTTCCTTAGAAGTCTTCCATGACCTCCCTCGCTGGGGAAGATGCTTCTTTTCTGTGCTTTAATATCACTTCATGTATTTTAAATACCTATTTTGTGACTTGTTGTTTATGAGCTACTTGAGAGCAGAATTGAGTCATTTCTATTTTTATATTCCTAGAATCCCCTATAGTACCTGGCATTTAACGGGAACTCAGTAAACATTTCTTTTGCTGAAAGGAAACATGTTTGAAATTTCAGACAGTTTATTAATTTATCTGAACTGCATTTTCTTGAAATTGACAACTCACCTCTGTTTGGTAAGTTTATAAGATCTTTAGTCCATTAATAAAGGCAGATGTTTTCATGGCTATTTTGTTGGTTTTCATTTCTCAAAAGCAAACATTTCTTAAAAATTCTTTGAACAAGGGGAGAAGCTGAGTGGCTTGCATGGAGGAACGATGGAAAGGCACAGGTGCCAACTGTACCCTGCATTATGCATCTTGTTTTTCTGTTGTACATCTCAGTTGTCTGAGGAAGTGTATTCAATGGGTGGGTTCTTATTGCTTTTTTTTTTTTAACTGCCTACTTTCTGAGAACCAATCCCTGGAGATGAGAGAAGGATTTGAGTAAAATGCGAATTTGTCTTTTTAGATCCTGAAAATACACTGGTAAAAGATTCAGCCAAAATGAAGATTTTGGATTATGTGTGGTTTTCACTTCTGTTTGATTCTTTGGGTCCTTTTTGCTGTGGAAAATTGAGAGTTGACTGAACATGTCAACTACCCAACTAAATATAACCTTCTGAGGAAAATTTATTCTTTGCACTCCTTTGCCTTTTTATTGTGATGAAAAGAGAGAAGAAAAAAAAAAAAACGAGAGACTCAACGGGCTGTAACTTTAATAGGTCATTCCAGCCAGTGCTTACCTTCACAAAATTCTGATAATACAGGGAAGACAATACAGTGATCAAAGGCAGTGATGAGATTTTTTAGCAGCATTAACCGTCATGACCTAGCAAAATGAAAGAAAATGGTTTAACAGAACTGTCAGCTTCAATATAGCTAATAAAGGCATGGATAAATGTTTATTACATACCGGAGACAGATCATTTCTGTACAGAAATTGAGGATGACCTTTACTGATAACTCTTATCTGCCTGATATCCTGAGAGAGAGGGAGAAACAGAGGGGAGAGAAGCATATTTGCTGATATTTATGAAAGGAGAAATTATCATGTGCAAATAAAACATTTTAGCAATGATTATCTCAAGTCACCCTCTTGCCCTCACTTCCATCCCCACAGACATACCTCATGGAGGTATAATGTAGATTCCTCTCTAGAGGGCCAGATATGCATGAAAGTGGCATTGGTAAAATCATGGAAATTCTACCTAAATTCACTGTATCTTAAAAAGCAAGGAATAGGAGCACATGAATATAAATACTTACATTAATAACATTGACTCTTAATTTTTTTCTAAGACATTACAAAGATATTGCAATTATATGATATCGTTTTAATAAAATGGTCTCAATTATAACTTAAGAATTTGAGAGAAATTTGTAATCAATTCATGTCCATTCTGCCATAAGTTAATTAGCTAATATCCATAACATGTTTAGAATTTTTGAAAGACATTGCTATTAAATATCATTACTTATTGATATTAGTGTTTTTCTTTTTACTGTGAAACTACTAGAGATCATGATGGTGTAGGTAATGGTAGAGGTTTTTATTTTATTTATTTATTATTATTTTTCATCCCCAAAGGAGATTTCTTGGTACTGTAGTTCAAACTGTAATTTAAGTTGAGTTGTCATCAAAAATGTAAGTGAACATTTGTTGTGATAATTTGGGTAATTTAAGTAAGAAAAAGTAGATTTACCTGAAATATTTAAACCTTACGCTTGTTTTTTGTTTGGAGACACATGTCAAATCTTGTTACATTGTTCCTGGAATAGTTCCATGCGTCTGGTGGCTGCCCAGTACATTTTAATTAATGATAGTATTCATGACAAAAAGGAAATCTTAGACACTTGGAGACTTTTCTACATATTGCTATTTTGAGATACGCTTATACATGGGGCTAGTTTCACTCTGAACTTGAAATTTTCTTCAGAAGGCATAAAATCCAACATGCATAGTGGATTACAAGTGGGAAGAACAGACATACAGTGAATGGAACTTATTTGACATTGAAATCAATAATTCTTGTTTTTAAATTAAATTTGTTTTAGTAATAGAGGTGGAACTGGTCATTATCCCCTTGGCTCTGGAAACGTCTTATCCCCTTAGCTCTGTGGCTTAGTTAATTGTCTTTTTTTTCCCCTTCCTTTCAGAGGCTCCCTTATTTTTCCTATTTTTTTTTAAACAAGGCTACAGGCAACTGTTTTGCACACCTAATATGCAGGAGCTCTGCCAAAAGGATTGGTTGTATTTAGGAGCCATCGTTGGCACTTGGTGCTTAGAAAAAGGAAGTAACTCCTGTCTCTCTCCCTTTCTCTCTCTGGTTTGCAGCTGCAGCTGCCATGTGTTCCCTTGGCCCATTTGGGCTTCTCTGAGCCACTGACTCTGCCATTATTAAGATAAGATGAGTTTTCCAGAATGTCATAGGGGGCTTGTTTGGCATTTAATATTGAATATAGACTCCACCGAGGCTGAAAAAGACAACACAAACAAAATCTTGCAGATGAGGTAAAACAACAGTTTGTGCCTTGTCATAAACATGTCATTTTGTGCCTCTGACCCAGTCTCCACACCAAGTTTTCCTCTAAGCACTATTCCTCTGTTGACATACAGGGACTGTTGTTGAGACACACACATACACAGGGGGAGAGAGAGAGAGAGAGAGCAAGTGTAAGCATCAGACATAAAAATCTGTCACTTCTCTCTGATCTTGATAGCTGAATAAATTTAGAAACTATAAGTTTGCAAATACCTGATAGCAGAAAGGAATTATAAAGAGATCTTTCAATTATTTCAGTCTACAATTTTAAACTATTGTGCTGGAACTGTAAAGAACAGTGAAGTTGTAATTTGATGAAATTGTACTTTGATGAGGAATAATTAGATACTTACTGTAAAAGTTTCTCATTAGAATAACATGCCTTTTAAATTTATAGTTTTCTGCATTGTTCAGATTTGGTGTCTAAAGCAAGTTAAAACAGGAATGAGGCTGTATCTAGAGCTTATGTGAAAACTGAAAGCCTCAGAAATCTATTTGGATTAATTAATTTCTTAAAGATTTTTTTCCAATGAATAATTATGGATTCTTTGTCAGGACAGGTTAGTCAGCCAACACCCATATCTGACAAAAGATGAAGTGACTCGCTGATTCTGCTGTTTGTCATAAATATTCATCAAAAAGTGTATCTGCTACATGTCCTGGCTAATATATAGTCTTTATGTTTTTACTTTAGCAGCATCATATGTAGACTTTATTATAGACTGTTTTAAGCACATGCCACGTGTATTAACTCATTTAATGTTAATGACATCCTTATTTTATACACAGGGAAACTGAGGCACAGAGAACTTAGGTAATTCATTCAATGTTATGGAGCTAGTGTCAGCCAGCATTTTCCCCAAGGAGTCTAACCCCAGAGAACTTCTCTGTCGTCGTGTTGGCTGCCTCTCAAGTACCAAGGGATTGGAATTGAGATAGTTAACAAAATAGTCTATGTGACTTTGAGTAGTGTGGTCTCAGTACCAATTTTGTAAATAGTATGAAGTGATTGAAAGCATTAGCTGGCTCTTATTCTCATAAAGCTAGAGGGAGAGAAAGAATGCAAACATAAATAATATATGTTTATATGCACCTGAGTTTGTGGGGTTAGGATGGGGTAAAAAGGCATTTCTCTTACCCCACCTCTCTTCCAGTACCTCTTCATGTTTCCTGGATTGACTTCTATTTGTCTTTTCTGCCAGTCTTTTTCTACCTCTGAGCATTCATAGGGTACCTCAGTGGGCAGGACATAGTTCTTTCCCTCACAGCCTTGAGGAGGAGACAGATTTGTTTCCTGCCCAGGGTACTGGGGAAGCAGATGGAGCAGATATCACACACTGGCTGAGAATGCTTGGTGAAATCTTTTGACTAAAAGGAAGAGTTACTTTTATATTCATAAAAAGTAATTTCTGATTATAAAAGTAATTCTTTTTTTATTTTTTATTAAAAAATGTTTTAATGTTTATTTATTTTTGAGAGAAAGAGCATGAGTGGGAGAGGAACAGAGAGAGGGAGACAGAGAATCTGAAACAGGCTCTAGGCTCTGAGCTGTCAGCATAGAGCTTGATACAGGGCTTGAACTCACAAACTGTGAGATCATGACCCAAGCTGAAGTCAGATGCTCAACTGGCTGAGCCACCCAGGTGCTCCTAAAAATAATTCTTTTTTTTAATTTATTTTTTAATTTAAATCCAAGTTAGTTAACATATAGTGTAGTAATGATTTCAGGAATAGAATTTAGTGATTCATTACTTACATATACCACCCAGTGCTCATCCAAACAAATGTCTTCCTTAATGCCCATCACCGATTTAGCCCATCCTCCATCCACCTCCCCTCCATCAACCCTCAGTTTGTTCTCTTTATTTAAGAGTCTCTTACTGTTTGTCTCCTTCTCTGTTTTTATCTTATTTTTGCTTCCTTTCCCCTATGTTTATCTGTTTTGTTTCTTAAATTCCACATGAGTGAAATCATAATAATATTTATCTTGCTCTGACTGATTTATTTTGCTTAGCATAATACACTCTAGTTCCATCTACGTTGTTGGAAGCAGCAAGATTTCATTCTTTTTGATTGCCAAGTAATATTCCATTGTATATATATATATATATACAACATCTTCTTTATCCATTCATCAGTCAATGGACATTTGGGCTCTTTCCATACTTCAGCTATTGTTGATAGTCCTGCTATAAACATTGGAGTACATGTACCCCTTCAAATCAGCACTCCTGTGTCTTTTGCATAAATACCTAGTAGTGCAATTGTTGGGTGATAGGGTAGTTCTATTTTTAATTTTTTTTTTTTTTTTTTTTAATTTTTTTTTTTCAACGTTTATTTATTTTTGGGACAGAGAGAGACAGAGCATGAACGGGGGACGGGCAGAGAGAGAGGGAGACACAGAATCGGAAGCAGGCTCCAGGCTCCGAGCCATCAGCCCAGAGCCTGACGCGGGGCTCGAACTCACGGACCGCGAGATCGTGACCTGGCTGAAGTCGGACGCTTAACCGACTGCGCCACCCAGGCGCCCCTAATTTTTTTGAAGAACCTCCATACTGTTTTCCAGAGTGGCTGCATCAGTTTGCATTCCCACCAGCATTGCAAAAGGGTTCCTTTTTCTCCACATCCTCACCAACATCTGTTGTTTCCCAAGTTGTTCATTTTAGCCATTCTGACAGGTGTGAGGTGGTATCTCATTGTGGTTTTGATTTGTATTTCCCTGATGATAAGTGATGTTGAGCATCTTTTCATGTGTCTGTTGGCCATCTGGATGTCTTCTTTGGAAAAGTGTCTATTCATGTCTTTTGCCCATTTCTTCACTGGATAATTTGTTTTTTGGGTGTTGAGTTTGATAAGTTCTTTATTGATTTTGGATACTAAACCTTTATCCGATATGTCATTTGCAAATGTCTTCCCCATTCTGTTAGTTGCTTTTTAGTTTTGCTTATTGTTTCCTTCACTGTGCAGAAGCTTTTTATCCTCATGAGGTTCCAATAGTTCATTTTCTGCTTTTGTTTCCCTTGCCTCTGTAGACAGGTCAAGTAAGAAGCTGCTGCGACCGAGGTCAAAGAGGTTGTTGTCTGTTTTCTCCTCTAGGATTTTGATGGCTTCCTGTCTAACATTTAGGTATTTCATCAACTTTGAGTTTATTTTTTGTGTATGGTGTAAGAAAATGGTTCAGGTTCATTCTTTTGCATGTCGCTGTCCAGTTTTCCTAACACCATTTGCTGAAGAGACTGTCTTTTTCACATTGGATATTCTTTCCTACTTTGTCAAAGATCAGTTGGTCATTATGTTGGTGGGTCTGTTTCTGGGTTTTCTATTCTTTTCCATTGATCTAAGTGTTTTTGTGCCAGTACCATACTGTCGTGGTGATTACAGCTTTGTGATATAGGTTGAAGTCTGGAATTGTATTGCCTCTAGCTTTGGTTTTCTTTTTCAACATTATTTTGGCTATTCAAGGTCTTTTCTAGTTCCATAAAAATTTTAGAATTGTCTTTTCTAGCTCCGTGAAGAATGAATGCTGATGTTATTTTGATAGGGGTTGCATTGAATATGTAGATTGCTTTGGGTAGTATTGACATTTTAGCAATATTTATCTTCCAGTCCATGAGCATTAAAGTCATTCTTAGTATGGAAAATTTAAGAAGTGTTAAGGAAAGAGCAGTCCCCTTTAAGATTAGCATGCAGGAAGAAATATATAAAAATCTTGGTATATCAAGGCTTTAAATTTTTCCCTAGGCATATATTTTTGTAAATTTGAAATCATACCAAACATAATATTTAATGTAATATTTGAACATTTTAATCAACATATGCTGTTCTTCTCTAACATGACTTTTTGGGGTCTGCAAGTATTTATCATATTAGTATATTATACCTATACTCTTGTTGTATATCTATGTTATTTCCATTTATTCACTACTATAAATACAGAGATAATGAACATCCTTAAACAAAACATGTTGTGCTAATCTGATTGAGCTAGAATATGAAATTATATTTTTTAGTTCATATTGCTTAATTGTCACCTTTAAAGAATATACCAATTTATATTCCCACCAGCATAGTATAAATATTAGCACACTCTTACCAATGGTCTTATTTTTTTTTTTTAACAAAAATTCATTTTCTTTCTTTCTTTCTTTCTTTCTTTCTTTCTTTCTTTCTTTCTTTCTTTCTTTCTTCTTTTGTTTTGCTTTTGTTTCCCTTGCCTCTGGTAGAGACATGTCAAGTAAGAAGTTGTTGTGACCCAGGTCAAAAAGGTTGTTGCCTGTTTTCTCTTCTAGGATTTTGATGGCTTCCAGTCTAACATTTAGGTCTTTCATCCATTTTGAGGTTTAGTTAGTTTGTTTGTTCTTTGTTTTTTTGAGAGAGAGAGAGAGAGAGAGAGAGAGAGAGAGAGAGAGTCCACCATCACAGGAGGAGCAGAGGGAAAGAGAGAAAGAGAGAATCGCAGGCAGGCTTCATGCTCAGTGTGGAGCCTGAAACGGGGCTCAGTCTCACTACCATGAGATCATGGCCTGGGCTAAAATTAAGAGTCAGACATTTAACTGACTGATGTCAGATAAGATGTCAAATTCATTGGAATAAAGTTATACAATTCCATTAGTATTCTTTCACTATGTGCAGAATCTGTAGCTCATTTGCCTCTGTTGTTCCTGATATTTGTAATTTGTGTTATCTCTTTTTTGTTCCTCATTAGTCTTGTTAGAGGTTTATTGATTTTATTGATCTTCCAAAAGAAGCACTTTGAGAAGCATTGATTTTTGTTTTCTATTTGATATCTGATCTGATTTTTACTGTTTTCTTGTAATTATTTGGGGTTTAATTTGTTCTTCCTTTTCTAAGGAAGTTGAGGTAATTGACTGAGACCTTCTATTCTAATAGAGACATTTAGGGCTATGTATTTTCCTCTAAGTACTGCCCTGGAAATATTTTATAGATTCTGATATGTTATATTTTTCATTTGCATTCAATTCAAAATACTTCCTAGTTTCTCTTTTGATTTTTTCTTTGACCCATGAGTTATTTAGAAGTTCATTATTTGGGAATTTTTCAGAAAGATTTCTAATTTAGTTTGTTTGTGGTTAGACAATATACTTTATATGACTAGAAATCTTTTAAATTTATTATACTTGTTTTATGACCCAGAATAAAGTTCTGTCTAGGTAAATGATCCACGTGCACCTGAATAGAATGTATATTCTGCTACTGTTGTGTTGAATGTTCTACAAATGCCAAATTTACCAATTTTGTTGATAGTCTTGTTCAAGTTTTCTATATTCTTAATGATTTTCTGTCTACTTGCTTTATCAAGTTATTGAGAGAGGAGAATTGAAATCTCCTTCTGGATTTGTCTAGTTTTCCTTGCAGTTCTATGAGATTTTGGATTTGAAACTCTGTTATTAAATTAATAAACAGGTCATGATCTCGTGGTCCGTGAGTTCGAGCCCTGCGTCGGGCTCTGTGCTGACAGCTCAGAGCCTGGAGCCTGGAGCCTGTTTCCGATTCTGTGTCTCCCTCTCTCTGACCCTCCCCCGTTCATGCTCTGTCTCTCTCTGTCTCAAAAATAAATAAACGTTAAAAAAAAAAATTAAAAAAAAAAAAGAAATTCCTCTCAGCAATGTTTTTGTTGTTGTCACTGTACAATTAGTTCATATATTTTGTTAAATTTTTCATTAAATATTTCATATTTTAATGCTATTATAAATAAAATTTTTATAATTATGGTTTCTAACTGCTGCAAGGATTTAGATATACAAATGGTTTTTGTATATAGATCTTATATATTGTGACTGTTAAAATTGCCTATTAGTTTTGTTAGCTTTTTTTTCTTTCAGGTTCTATATGATTTTCTGTGTATATAATCACATGTGTGCAAATAGAGACAATTTCACCTTTTCCTTGTCACTTTGCATGTTTTTTGTTTATTTGTCTTGCCTCATTTTATTGGGTAGTGTCTCCAATCTCAGTGTTAAATAAAAGTAGTGAAAGAGAATATCTTGCCTTGTTTTCTATTTTAGGGAGAAAGTGTTCAATCTGTCTTCACTAAGTATGATGTTACTTGCAGGTTTCTTTTATAGGTATCCTTTATTAGATTGAAAAAGTTTGCTAGTTTGCTGATAGTTTTTAATGTGATCGTGGTATAGTTTATTCAAATAGATTTTCCTTATTAGTTGAGATGACCATATAATTTTCTTCCTAATGCCCTAGTTTTGTTAAATAAATTGATTAATTTTCAAATGTTAAGCCAAGTATACCTTCTTTGAATAAACCCTATTTCATCATTCTGTATTAACGTTTCCAATATTGCTGAATTTCATTTGTTAATATTATATTCAGATTCTTTTTGCATTTATATTCGTGAGAGTTATTGGTCTGACGTGTGTCCTATTTTTTGTTACATTTTTGTCTGGTTTGGTATCAAAGTAATACTGGCTTTTTAGAATGAGTTTCCAAGTGTTCTCTCCTCCTCTGTTTTCTAAGATATTTCCTATAGCATTAGAATTATTTCTTCCTAAACCATTTGCTAGATTTCAACTAGTAAAACTATTTGGGATCATAGTTTTCTTTGTGAGAAAATTTTTATTTACAAATTTACTTTCTGTACTAGATACATTATTTTATGTCAGTGTTGGTAATTTCTGTCTTTCAAGGAATTTATTCATTTCACATAAATTGTTGAATTTACTTATGTGTTCTCTCCTCTTTTTTTTTTTTTCTTGATTAGTTAGAGGATTTTCAATTTTTTTTTCAGAGAACCAGATTTTGTTTTCTATTACTTGTCCATTTTCCAGTTATATGTTAATTGATTTAACATATCAATATTATTTCCTTTCTCCTAGCTTTTGGTAGTTAATATGTCTTTTGATTTTTAGTTTCTTATGGTAGAACTTCAGATCATTTATTTTAGATTCTTTTGTTTCCAACATAAGCATTTAAACAAATAAATTTCCTTTAAGCACTGCTTTAGTTGTATTTTAATGGCTTGTATCTTTTTTCCATCAGGTCAAATAGTTTTTAATTTTCCTTCTTGTCTTCTTATTTGATCCATGGGTAATTCAGAAGAGTGTGGTTTAATTTCCAAATATTTCCAGATTTTTATTTATTGATTTCTAATCTAATGCCATTATAGTCAGAGTACATGCCCCATATGATTTCCATCCTTTTAAGTTAATTCAGGCTTGTTTTGTTGGTGTGAGGTTTCTATAATGTCAGTTATGTCAAATTGGTTGATTGTGTTAGTCAAGTCTTACGTACTTTTCCTTTTTTGGTGTCTATGTATTCTATCAATTTATTGAAGCAAAGTGTTAAAATTTCCAGCTAAAATTATAGATGTGTCTCTTTTTCCTTTCAGTTCTGCTTTAAGTATTTTGAAGCTCTGTAATTTAGCATATACACATTTAATATTGCTTTTTCTTCTTGACTAAGTCACACTTTTGCCACACTGAAATGTCCATTTTATATTCTGTCATATTCCTTTTCCTGAAGTGTACCTTTCCTGATACGAATATAGCTTCTTCAGTTTTCTTTTAGTGTGTGTAAGGTTTTTGTTGTTGTTGTTTTTTCTGTCCCTTTACTTTTAATCTGTATCTTTATATTTTAAATTCTTTCTTTTTGAATGGTATGTAGTTTGGTTGTGCTTTTTTGTTCAGTTTGAAATCTTTGCATTTTACTGGAAACTTTAGACAATTTATATGTAATATAATTATTAATATATTAGTATTATTTTATTATTATCCTATTTGTTTTCTTTTTGTCTTATATATTCTCTTTTCCACTTTCCTCTTTTTTGTTTCCATCTGAATTAGGTTAGTTGAGTATTTTGAATATATTTGAGTGCTTTGTGTATTATTATATTTTTATAATATTTGAAATATATCTGCTTTGTTTTACTTAGTTTGTGCATTATTTACCTTACAATCTCCTTTCAAATAATATTACACGTTTTTATGGATACTATAATAATCTTAGAGCTGTATACCTCCATTTTTCTACTCTAGTCTTTGTTCTACTTGTCATACATTTCCCATGTTTTAAACTTCAAAACACTGTTACTATTACTTTTAAGTATTCACTAATTGCTTAAAGAAACTCTACAAATGACTAAAATATTTTGGATATTTGCCACATATTTACCAAACTGGCATGTATAGATTTCTTTATGTATTTTTAATTTTCTATATGGTTTTATTTTTCTTTAGCCTGAAGAATTGCTTTTAACATTCCTTTAATGAACATCTGATGCAAAAAAATTCTCTGAGGTTTAGTTTTTCCTAAAATATACTTTGCATTCATTGTTGAAGATATTTTTTTTCAGATGTAGAATTCCAGTTTTACCATTTCTTCTTTTAGTGCTTTTAAAATGTCATTGCATTGTCTTTTGGATTGCATCACTTTTTGATATTTGAAGTTATTCTTTTGTTTTGTTTTTTAAATTTATTTGTTTATTTTGAGGGAGAGAGAGAGAGAGAGCATGCATGAACACAGGGGAGGTACAGAGAGAGAGAGAGGGAGAAAGAGAGAATTCCAAGCAGGCTCGCCCTGTCAGTGCAGAGCCTGACATGGGATCTAACCCACAAATGGTGAGATCATGACCTGAGCCGAAACCAAGAGCCAAACTCTTAACTGACTGAGCCACCCAGGTACCCCATGAAGTTATTCTTAATCTTTGTTTTCCTTTTTTATGTAATATGTCCTTTTTCACTCGTTGCATTTATAATTTTGTCTTTATTATTAGCTTTTAAAATTTAATTATTATGTGCCTTGATGCAGTTTTATTTGTGTTTATTTTGCTTGTTTCGAGTCTCTCAGAATGGAAAGTGTATAAATTTTATAAAATTTTGAAAAAATTTGACCATTATTCTTCACATACTTACCCATTATCCCCTGTGGTTTCTAGATAAGACACAAAGAGATATTGATGATGTATTGTGATATATTACTTGTTCTGAGAAATACTAATAGAACAACTCCAATTTTAATATTGCCTTATAATTTAACTAATTGTTTTTACCTATACTTAATATTCAAACAATTGTGAAAATTAATTCATTTATTCTATTACCTCATAATATAATTGAGGGTGATAGACACAAAGCAAACATCTGTAATATGTTGTTATAAGTGATTGCAGTGGAGGTTTGCATTCTGCACAATGGGAAAGCAAATAATGATAATAATAATGATAATAATAATAATAATAATAACAACAACAAAGAATTAACTGCCCTGTATTGGGGTGGCTGGTCAGACAAGGATGGTGACACTTCAGCTGGGTATTAAAGAATGACTCTAAGTGTACTAGCTGGAGAAGAAGGGAGGAACAATATGTCATCTAGAAAGTACATTTGAAAAGGCTTGGAGGTTTCAACAAGCTTATTCTTTGGGGAATGATGAAGCATTTGTTGTTGCAGAAGGTGGAGTGAAAGGGCTTGTGATAAAAGGTGTGTTAAGCAGTTGGCTCCAGATCATGAAGGTCCTTGAAGGATATGTTAACAAATTTGGGTTTTGAACTGGAGTTAGTATATTGTGCTTTCTTTTTATGGTGCTTTATTTTATACAGATATCAAGGAAATGGTGATTTGATCAAAGCAGCAAGTAATAGTGGCATTTTACCAACTTTGTTACTGATGCAGTCACAGGGGTTCTCTCTTGCTCCCAAATCTGTCTCAATTTTATACAAACAAATTAACAATGCAGTAGGCTTTCATTTATGTACTTTAACAGTCTTATAAGTGAGAAACTGTGACAGATAAGCTAGAAAACTGCCTTAGTCTTATTCTCATGGGACAGAACTTTTTCTCAGCCTCATGAGTTTGGGATGTTTGGGATGTTGGTAACTTTTTTTAGTTCAGTGATTTAATTGACTAAGCTAGGAGGGAAATATCTGAAACTGACACGAACTCTTGCCAGAAGATTAGTGAGGGAAATATAAGATTTCCCAAATCCAGTCTGTATCCCTTTAAAGCAGATAATTTAGAGGAGAATAAAAAATCTTGAAAATTAATGGCAATTTTGAAATAGAATATTTTGTCAAAATCAAATTCATTTCATTAAATGCTTGAGAAGAATGCAACGAGTAAATGAGGTATGAATAACTGTAAGATGGGACAATTACCACCTCAGAAACAATATATTTGTAAAGTTAATTCCTCTTGAACATGAACAATCCCCTTACACTTGACCCCTTTCTATTGCCTCTTCCATGCTTGAACTCTCCTTGAACTTTGAAGATCCATCTTGAGAGTATGATACGGCCATCTCTTTTGCATCTGGTTATTTTAGCTCCAATTTGCAGCCCTAAAATGGCAATTATGGTGATATATTGCTCAAGTCACCCGACATGGATTAGTATCGGGATCAGCACATTTATGCACAGGAGTAGTGAATGGAGACTGCAGCTATGATTTTAAATGACTTGATTAATTCTGAAACAACATTTCAGAGTCCATTAGGTCCAGCAGGTGTTGGGGTGCAAACTGCTTTTTCCCTAAGCAGCATATTCGATTAAAATGCCAAAGTATTTTGGATCCATATATTATCTTTCCCAGAATAGTTTTCTTTCACTATGTTTTATCCCCTTAACACTCACTACTCCTTCTGAAAGAGATCCTCTCTCTCCTTGTTCAGCCTCTACCCAAGTTCTCTTGTGTCAGTTACTGATTACCAGTTCTGTTCTGAGCAACTTGAACAATGTGTTCGGTTGTTGTTCAGGAGGGCATTTACATGACAGAACTGCTAAAAGCTCCTGCTGACTCAGGTCAAAATAAGGCCAATTGTGTTGTTTATCCTAAGGGCCATTTCATCAGCAACCCTCTTGTCAAGGTTAGAAATGTGTCTGGTTAATGCCTTGGTTCAATGCTTTCTTTTACTACTAAATATACATGTATATGACATTATGTGTCTCCCCTCTGCCCTCCACCCCATCTGGAATGTCACTGCTCTATTAAAAATGTGTAGGGCTGGGTTTTTCATTAAAGTTCTTCAGGGTTTCAAATTCTTGTATTCTTTGTTGATTTCATGGATTCTAAGGTATCTTTCTTTGAAAAATTCGGACAATGGGGCTTTCATGCTTCATTACTTCCAATTCTTTTCTTTACAATATAAAGAACATTTGAATGGATGTTGGTACAACATTTGCAGAATAATCTTAGAATGTGGCACCATGAATTGTTCTGTCATCTGTTCCCCTAGCACAATGTACCTGTCTCTGTTATTGCACATATCAACATGTATTCTCTTGTTTATGTGTTACTACATTTATCCTCCTTAGGGGTTACATCTTATTCTTCTATTTTTCAGGCCTATCATGTATCTGTCCATCCATCCATCCATCCATCCATCCATTTACTTAACACATTTAGAGCCCTCTATTATTATTGTTATCATTTGCTAAACCATGTGCTGTGTACTCAATAAATATATTTAATTACATTGAATTTATATGCTCTTAGAAACCAAACAAAATACAAATCATACAGTTTGAGTCACCTGCAATTAATATTGCCCTTGGAAGTGTGTAATATAATGAGAATATAATAAATATATAAAAATTGTGTAGGAATAGAAGACAAGACACTAATATCAGCCTTTTTACTACTGACTAACTTCAGGAAGTCACACGATTTTTCTTTGTGAACTGTTTCATTGTTAAAATATAGGTAACACTATTTGCTCTACCCAATTTGTGGTGCTGTTGAAAGGGTGGCAGAAGTGAAAATATTTTGAAAACCATCCCAAAATACTATTTGATATGATGATGAAGATGATAGTTGGAAGTATATGGTTATGACTGAGATGTGGTGTGCCTGGGAATAATGTCTCCCATAGCAAGAGAATTAATGTTCATTTTGAGGCTAGTATAAATAAGCTGGTAAAACTATTATGCTTTCTAAAGACCCAAATTATAATTTATGTATGTGGTTAATGTACTGGCCAATACAAATTTCCCTCATAAAAATGGATACCAAGTTTAGCAATAACAATTTTAATTTTTTCTGTTTTACTAAAAGGAATAAGGTATAAAAAAGGAATACAGGTGATTTTAATGTTGAAAACTTGGAGGCTGACTTACCTAATAATTTTCCATATTGGTTTTAAAATCATTGTGATTTCAAAGGATAGCTTATAATTTAGAGTTATTTAATGCATGAACTTAAAAATTGAGACATTGTTTTGTTCATCTTCTTTTTTTCTTGCAAATTTTGAAACTACTATGAAATAGGACACAAGAGGCAGACAAATAGAAATCATTACTACTCATAAGAGTTGAACTATTGAATATTGCATTACATTTATGGCCAAAAAAGGGCTTGCTAATATATTACCTAATTTAAATGATTCTTCTCTCCTCAGAATTACACACTCCCCCTTGCAGAGGTAGGTCTTGATATGCTAAGCTATCACATGGGAGAATAGGCCTAAAAGCTTGCATTCTTCAGTCAAACTAGCTCTCAAAGATAGGGACTCAAGATACTTAGCCAAATGTACTCAGTTACTTCTTCTGAATTTATCAGTTAGATCAGTCACTCTTCCCATGACAGGAGTGAGTTGAGGGAGAGGTTGAGTAGCTCTTGCTGACTTTGTTCCCTGTGGACTAGAGTGGAAATTTCCTCTTCCAGGTGGAAACATGAGGATAGTAGTAAGTGCCGTCCACACTTCATTACCATCTGTGACCCACTGAGCAAACTCTACCATAGAAACTCAGGCTGTGTGACTGGCACTTCTCAATGTTCACAACATTCTGAGGAAGAGAGGAAAGGCCTTATACCACAGTCCCTCTCCCCACAATTCCCGCACCTCAATGCCACCTTTGCTTTTTAAAAATCTGGCCAAGAGTTTGGTCCCCTTGTTTAGAAACAACACAAAACAAAGCAAATAAAAAAATAGCATACATAGTCTATTTCTTGCTTCAGGAAGTTGGAACTTATTAGTTGCTAAGAACTCTTTCTGTTGAAAATATTAGTGATTCAGCAATAATAGTGTTCATTTAGGGAAATCATGAATTGTTCAAAAACTGATTTCCTCTTTTCAGTCAGGCTTTCTTCTTTCTTTTTTTTTCATTTCATAAAGCTAAGATTGTTGATTTTAAATGGTAGATGGTCAGGTACTTGAAAGCTCTAAATAGAGGTTATTCACTATTAAAGTGAATTTAAAGTATCAAAAGATTATTTCAGTACACGATATTTTATAAGTGTCATCATTTCAGCAGCATTTTACCTTTTTAGGCAACACTTTGTTAGAAACAAAAAAGACAAATTAGAGTTCACATGTCTTAGTTGAACATCTATCATGTGCAAAGCATTGTACCAAGTGCCATGGTAAATACAGAAAGATTAAAACATGATAAGTTCCTACCCACCATATATGAACAGTTTCATCCACAAAATGCATTTCATCAGGAATTGTATTTATAGAATAGAATTATTATTTATAGAATATAGATTATATTTCTATTCTAGTAGCAATATGCTGAAATAAATCCTAAGGCTATAGACCAAGAACATAATACAGTGTTCAAAACTATTTTGTTTGTTCTATTTTGAACAAACCCTGAACTGCCTGGATTAAAAACAATGGAAAAGAGACTCTAATGCTAAAGATGTGCATTCCAGCTGGTGGGAGGTATATTAGAACAGATTGAACCACAGAATCCACCAGAGTATTATATAGCTGGACAATAGCACAAAGCCCTAAGTGCCTGGGAGGGAGTTTTGAATAGCTCAGTTAGTCTTTCAGTTTGAATAGTTTTGGACAGAAGCTTCTCAGACCTTGGAAGAGTGAGAAGGAAGAGAAGAATATATGATGAATATCTTATCCCTGTACTTGAAAATGAGAACAATGGGCTTCTTAACCAAATGAATTGACATGACCACCCTTTTCCAAACAGCCAAGAAACTGCATAACTTCATCCTGGATAATTTAATGCACAGGGAGTTTCCATAGATGGAACCACTATATAGATTAGTACACTGTCATTTCTTGTTTTTTGTGTTTTTTTTTAAAGTTTCTTTACAAAAGTAAAGTTTATGAAATTAAAGTTCACATCATCTGCCTGGTTAAAACAGAGACATATACCCTTCTGAAAAGGTCAAGCAGGACTTACATCAGCCTTGAAGATGACATTAGAGGAATAAATAAATGTGTGTTAAATTTTTTATTTGCTTGCTTACTTCACAAACTTTCTTAGCTTTTGACTTTTCATAGAGGTATATAATTCTTAAAGTTTAAAGTACTTTTAGAAATCATCTAAAAGTACTTTCTCACCTATTTCAGGAATGCCTTCGCCTAAAGCATCTTTCATAGATGGTCATAGAGAGCGCAGCACTTCCTGAGCAAGTGATAGTTTGGTAGTTTTAGTGATTCAAAAGTTCTTGGAGACAAAATCTACTGCTTTACAACTTCCACCCACTAATCCCATTTCTGACCTTTAGACATCAGAGAAAATGTACATTCCCAATCTGTAGATGGCCTTCAGATGTTAGAGTGTAGCTCTAATGTCTTCCTTTAGTTCTTCCTCTGAACCAATCATATTGAGGCCCTTCAGTTACTCTTTATGTGCTGTCTTTTCCAGAAGGATATTCAGGAATGATATTCTCTGTATTTTTTATTTCATTACCACTGAACTTATCACATCCCCTCCCTTTCTACTTTTTTTAACCTTTTCCACATTTTTTTTCCCATGCAAAATTGTTGCAAGATGACTTGGGGGGCATAAACAAGGGTGGGGCTTTGCATGAGCAGATAGACTTTTAGAAATCTGAGAGGGATTCAAAAGAGAAAGCTGTTTGCTTGCAAAAAAGGATTCCTCTGTAGACCACTGCTGTGTGTAGGTTGCTCACTGGTCAACTTTTGAATGGGTAGGAAAATTTAGTAGCCCATTTTCTTAACATTTAGTAGTAAATTAGCACAAAACAGCTGATCTGTTATGTTCTATGTGGCCATGTATGTATACCTCACACCTTATGTCTACTTTTTATGGGCCAAAACAAGAAAAAATATTTCCAAATGATTGAGGGCAAACATTTATCTTTGGAAAGCAGTTTTATTTTGGACCTACTTTATCTAAGTTTTGTGACTGCATTTATTCATTGCACAGAATAATTTCTTCTTTGTTGATTGTTTTTGTTATTCTTTCTCTTTATAAATTGACATATAATTGACATATAATAATATATTAATTTCAGGTGTACAACATAATGATTTAATACTTGTATTAGTGATCAGCAAAGTGATCAGCACAATAAGTCTAATTAATAACCATCATCACACATAATTACAATGTTTTTCTTGTAGTGAGAACTTTTAAGACCACTCTCTCAGCCACTTTCAAATATGTAATACAGTGTTGTTAGCTATAGTTACTATGCTGTATATTACATCCTCATGACTTATTTTATAACTGGAAGTTTGTACCTTTTGATCATCTTCACCCATTTCACTCACCTCTACCCCCCCTACCTCTGGAAATCACCAGTCTGTTCTCTTTAATTTTTTTTCTTTTTAAGATTCTACATTTAAGTGAGATCATTTGGTATTGGTCTTTACCAGAATTCTTAATATAATGCCCTCAAGGTTCATCCATGTTATTGCAAATGGCACGATTTTCTTTGTTGTGGCTAAATAATATTCCAGTGTGTGTGGTGGGTGGGGGGGCACACACACAACCTTTTCTTTATGCATTCATCCATCAGTGGAGACTTAGATTGTTTTCATATCTTGGCTATTGTAAATAATGCTGCAGTGAACATAGGGATGCATATATCTTTTTGAGTTGGTGTGCTTTTTTTTTCCTTTGGGTAAATATACAGAAATGGAATTGCTAAATCATATAGTTGTTCTATTTTTAAATTTCAAGGAACTTCCATCATCTGTTTTCCATAGGGGTTGCATGAATTTACATTTCCACCAACAATATCCAAGGTTTCCCTTGTTTTAATTTTTCTTGAATTAGGAGTTGAAGTTCAAATACCAATTATTATCCAGAAATGGCCATTTGGTTGAATTTGAAGGAACCCAAACTTTGACTTGGAATATTTTGCATTTAAAACTACATTTCCCTGTGAGTTTCAAGTCAAAGCAGTCCTAGTTTTAAGGGAGAGGACTATAAAAGAAAAAGTGAATGGGTATTCTAAATAGCTAGAGAAACTAAAATGTGTATTGGGGTAGTGCAAGAGTGATGCCCAGGGTGGATAGTGGAGTGTGAATTAGGGTGAGGAGCCTTGAGTAAGAAGGTGATGCACCTGGGACTGTGTCTTGGATGACCATCCCTTATTAGAGTGTCAGCGGCCGACACTTTTCCCAAGCAACAGTGACTTGTTAACATGTTTTGCATGACAAAATGGGTAACCAAAACTTCACACCCTTCCAGAGACTGGAGACTGGGCAGATTTCATTCACCTCAATGGTGGTGGGCCTCGATTTACCACAGAGGGACCCACTTTCCAAGTCTACAGTGAACTCCTCTGGAGCCTCCCCTAACATTCTTCCCCACCCTCCAAAGCTTTGAAACACCAGCCTAACACTCATTGTGCCTGTAATGAATGAGGAGGAGGGGCAACACACCATTCCCTATGGCAGCCCTGAAAAATTCCATTGAAATATTTCATCTGAAGCAGAATCCAACCGCAGGCACACAGCATCCTTTGTTCACATTTCTCACTCTGCTCCCCACTAAAGTGGTGGATTTTAACACTAGAAGCTCAAGAAAAATGTGTAAAATAGAGCACAGGGATATGCAAACCTTTATTTTATTAACACTGTAAGTTCCATTTTCTCAGAATGACCAATTTTTTCCTGCCTAACAGCAAAAAGACAGTTAAAGGGACTTTTGGTGACATTCCCTTTGTTTAATGAAGCTTGGAGTTATGGGCAAGTGCCTTGAACTGCCGTTATTATCTGCATGACTGAATAAAGGCTGAGGGTCCAGATCTGTGCAAAGAGTTTTATTGCAAATAGGGACATTGATCATTCATAATCAGACCTACCAGGTCAGCAGTGCTCAGTGCCAGCAAGCCCTGAAAAAGCTGACCAAGGGAGCACCAGTGTTCATAGGTTAATGTAATATTCAAGCAGAGTGAAATCTTTCTCTTCTTATATGCTTGTCTCTTGGCTTTCTTCTGACAGAGTGGAAATGAGAACCAAAACACATTTGAACTATGTCCCATAACCAAATCACTGAGTCATCCTCTGTTCATCTGAGGTCTCTACATGTTTCCAGAGACTGCTTCTTTTAGAGGTATATTCCTTCTGTGTAAAGGTTTGTGCTTTAGATTTATCATTATCATACTACTTAAGGTATATGGAGCTGCTTCATTGTAAATCATTGCTTTCTGATTCCCAATATTTACTCACATTAGAGATCATATTCAGAAGAGAGCATTTCAAAGAGATCACTATTTGAAGATTCAGAGTGAATGTCAAACCATGTGTTTGTTTATCACTTCTTTGGTTAGTAGCTTTTAAAATATACTTTTGAATATACAGACATCCTATTTAAAAATTCAGGTTTGTGTAAGTTATCCCACTCATGAAAATGTGATAAATGTATTACTATCATGATCGGTCAAAGATATATTTATTTCACAGCAGTGTCTTTGTATATTGGATCGTTGACATGGTAACACAGAGACAATTGAAAAGGTGAGTACTTTCTCCTAGGTTACAAATTTAGAAGAACTAGAAGCACATTCATTTTAGATGTTATACCTCCCAATTCTGCTCAAAGGAGTAACAAAGATAAGGAGGTATTAATCACTAGGGGGCACAATGGTAGGTGGCAGGAATGTAAAATTTGAGCAGAATCGAAATCAAAGAGGAGGATTTTGAGAATAATAGCATATGGTAAAAGCACCAGAAACTTGATTTTATGTCCTGTGTTCACACAGAAAAATGATATTGCTAGCCCATTGTGAATTATTTTTCTATTGTTGATGAATTTTCAATGATATAGCCACATATGATCACTCAATTGACCTTGCGACCAATGACAAGCATATGTCAGGTAGTTGGCAAGGGTGAGAGGTTTACTGAATCATGTGAATTATGAACCCATGATCTTGTTAGCTAATCAGCTATGCTTAGTGAACACAGAGTACACTAAAGAGTTAAGAAGGAAAATGTGACCAACTTGATAATCACCTCTTCAGAAATTTGACTCAGGCAATTATTGGAATTCAATTCAGGCCAGGATTATTCCATCATATGTTAAGAAACAAAGAATAAATTTTAATCTAAAACAACCAAATATATAAATTTACATATGAAAGTATTTTTAGATATTTTTCCATATCGTCAAATAAACTCAAGATCATCCCAAAATAGTAGTTCAAAAAACTTTATCATTGATTTATGTTTAGTGAAATACTTAGTCATTATTTTGGCAGTAGTATTTTGATTTAAATCATTAATTGGAGGAAGCTGAATCAGAATTTTAGAAATAAAATTTAGAAATAAATTTAAACTTTATGGTTTAATCACTCACTCTACAATTACATAATCCTGAGGTGCAGGAAAGTACATGACTATTCTGAGGTTTATCAGGCTAGAGACTGTCAGACCTCAGGGCTCCCAATTTCTAGCTCAATGTTCTTCACCTTATGCTTTGTAATAATTTGTATTTTTTAGTTTTGTAGAAATGAATGTTCATTTCTTATGCCAAACACTTGAAGAATACAACCATTCTGGTCACCGTGGTAACTTCGTATGAGACTCCTATTTTCATTTCTATGTCTTGTCATTTATTTTGCTAGTAAGCGTTTACAATGTATTTTTAAATACATTCAATATAATGTGTCCTTTAAAAATGTTTTATTTGGAAATTATTTCATACTTATAGAAAAAAATTGGAAGAAACGCATAACAAACATACACATATCCTTTGCCCAACTTTCATAAGTATTAACACTATTATATTTGCCTCATTTTCTATTATACATATTATTAGTAATTACTTCTAAACCATTTGAAATTGTTGCAGCTATAGCCCCTTAGTATTTCAGTGTATACTTCTTAAAAGCAAGAGCACTTTTTACATGACACAGTACAAACATAAAAAAATCAGGAAATTATCATTGACATAATTCCACCATCTAATCTAATCCACAGACCCCATTCAAATTTCACTGTTTGTTCCAATGATATCTTTTAGAGTTTCAGGACCCAATTGAGAATTATGTGTTGCATTTAGTTTTCATGTCTTTTAAGTCTTCTTCAGTCTGGAAATTTCCTTAGCCCTTTCTTGTCTTTTATGATCTTGAGGAGTATGGGCCAGTTAGTTTGTAGAATGTCCCTCACTGGGGTTATTTTGAAATTTCATTATAATTAAGTTTAGGTTACGAATAGTAAGCAGGAACGTAACAGAAATGATGCTGTATTATTTTCAGTGTATAATACCTAGAAGTACACTCTGGCAAGTTTTCCCATTGCTGGTGCTATATGCTTTGATCACTTGGTTAGGGTGTTCTCTCCCAAGCTTCTCCATTGTAAAATTATTTTGCACTTATTAAAAGGTAAGTAATTAATAAGTATTTATGAGGAGATGTTGAGACTATGTAAGTATCTGTTCCTCATCAAACTTTCATCCATTAATATTAGTACCTATTGGAGTGCCTGGGTGGCTCAGTGGGTTAAGCGCCCGAATTAGGCTCAGGTCATGATCTCACAGTTCATGAGTTTGGGTCCCACATCGGGCTCTGTGCTGACAGCTCAGAGCCTGGAGACTGCTTCAGATTCTGTGTCTCCCTCTCTCTCTGTCCCTCTCCTGCTTGTACTCTGTCTCTCTTTCTCTCTCCCTCAAAATAAGTAAACACTAAAAAAAAATTAAAAAATATATATTGGTACCTATTGATGATGGTCGTCTGAAACAATTATTTTTTTTTTCATAGCTGCCAAATAACTATTTTCTAATTCTAAAATTTTCTACATTGTTATCTGGCATTTGACTAAGTAAAACCTTTCCAATCTCTCCCATTTATTTATTTAATCATCACTTGTTTTTAACAGTATGAATTCAAGGATATCAATTTTATTTTCTGGATTATAATTTTTTATGATTATTTATTTTGTTATTCTATCACATATTTGACCAGTGGGAGTTCCTTCAAACAGAATCCCGTGTCTTCTTGAAATATACCCTTCATTTTTGGGACACTTCTTTAATTTCAGGCAAGCCAAAATATTGCAGGATTATCATAGACTTTTTCTACTCCACCCTGGAAATCAGCTAATTCTCTAAGGAGCCCTGTTTGTTTTAGTGGAGGGTGGTATTTAGAAACTGAGGATCTGTGCACTAGGTGTGTTCATTGCTATGGATATTATTGCTGCTAGGTCCTCTCAGCAGATAACCTAGGAGGTGTGTGCGTACATATGCATCTTATCTCTCTCTAAATATATACACACACATATCTATATACACATATGTATATATATATATATGCACACACATACATATACATATTTACCTATATTTCTATATCTTTGTATATGCCTATTATCTCTACTATCTCTATATAAAAAGAAAGTTGAATTTACACTGATACCCTCAATTCTAATAAAAAACAACAGGTTTTTTCCTCACCTTCTCCCTTTTTATACTTATAAATCCCTTTTTCTGACAGCAAGAAAATCTGGCTTTCGTCAGCCACAGTATGTTTACTTATTTGCTTAATATCCTTACTAATCTCAGGTAAGCTATCTCCTTGGCTCTGACACCATGGTCCTCAACTAAATGGGATTCCTCCTTAGACCTGGCCCCAGAGAATACTAGTTAAGTCCCTGAACGTGCTAGGAGAATCCCCAGCTGGAATGTCATGCCTTGTCCCCCCCCCCCCATCTTTATCAGCTTTTGCACAATTTGGGTGGAGTCCACGACCAAGCCTTCTCTGACCCTGACCCTGGCTCAATGAAGTATATATACGAGATGAATTCTTATTAAAAAAAAAAAAACAAACACCTCATTGTGGCAGTATACATTTATAACTAATCCAAATTCATTTTCTAATAATATTATACCACTTCACAGGTAGTGTGAGTACCGTATAACAACAAAATAATAGCAAAATCATTCTAATTTCTCCCTCTCTTGTGTAATTCATTCATTTCACTTATACATAAGTTATATATAGATATAGATATAGATTAGATATAGATTCAAATACATATATATAGATATATATACAAATAAACATATATAATAGAAGACATTGTTATTGTTACTATTTGGAACAAAATGTTGTCTGTTAAGTAAAGTAAAAATAAGCATAAAAGTTTTTATTTTACCTTTATTTATTCCTTCTCTGAAGCTCTTTCTTTATGTAGTTCCAAGTTCCTTGCTTATATCATTTTCCTTCTCTCCAAAGATCTTTTAATATTTATCGCAAGGTAGGTCTACTAGCAACAAATTCCCTCAATTCTTGTCTGAGAAAGTCATTTTTTCTTCATCGCTTTTGAATGATAATTTTGCAGAGCACAGAATTGGTGCCCAATCACAGGTTGGTGATTTTTTTCTCTAAACACTAAATATTTTCCTTATTTCCCTTCTTGTTTGTGTTGTTTCTGAGGGGAAACTAGATATAATTCTTCCTTTTGCTTCTCTACAGGTAAGGTGATTTTTTCACTCTGCTTTCTTTAAAATTTTTTTCTTTATCTTTGACTTTTTTGTTTTTGTTTCAAAATGGTATGTTTAGGTGTAGTTTTGTTTGTTTGTTTGCTTGATATTCTCTGAGCTTCTTGCATCTGTGGTTTGGTGTCTGACAATTTGGGGAAATTCTCAGTCATTATTATTTCAAATATTTCTTCTATTCCTTTCTCTATTCTCCTTTCAGTACTGTCCTTATGTGTATTAAAATCTTTGTGGTTGTCCCACTGTTCTTGGATATTCTGTTTTGTTCTTTTTTTGTTCAGTCTTTTTTTCTGTGTGCTTTTCAGTTTTGCAGCTATTATTGAGATATGCTCAAGCTCAGAGATTCTGTCCTCAGCCATGTTTAGTTTGCTAACAAAGCCCATCAAAGGCTTTCTTTATTTCTGTTAGAGTGTTTTTGATCTCTATCGTTTCTTTTTTGGTTCCTTTTTCGAATTTCCTTCTTTCTGCTTACATTGCCCACCTTTTCTCGTCCACTGTCTACTTTATCCATTAGATCCCTTAGCATATTAATCGTATATTTTAAATTCCCAGTCTGAGAATTCCAACACCCCTGCCATATCTGACATCGGTTTTAATACTTTCTCTGTCTCTTCAAACAAATGACTTGTAATTGTTCTTTATAGGCAGGTGTGAAATACAGGGAAAAGGAAGTGCTATAAATAGGTCTTTTTTTTTTTTAAAAATTTTTTTTTTTTCAACGTTTATTTATTTTCGGGACAGAGAGAGACAGAGCATGAACAGGGGAGGGGCAGAGAGAGAGGGAGACACAGAATCGGAAACAGGCTCCAGGCTCTGAGCCATCAGCCCAGAGCCCGACGCGGGGCTCGAACTCACGGAGCGCGAGATCGTGACCTGGCTGAAGTCGGACGCTTAACCGACTGCGCCACCCAGGCGCCCCTATAAATAGGTCTTTGTAATGTGGTGCTGAGGTTTGGGGAAGGGGACATGTTCTATAGTCTATGATTAGGTCTCCGTCTTTTAGTGATCCTTTGTGTCTGGACTGTGAACTTCACAAGTGCTTTTCATTTTCTGTAGGTGAAACAGGATGGCAAGAGTGGGCTGGTATTGGCTATTTCCCTTTCCCCAGGTCAGCTGGCCCTGATAAAACCTCATCTTATTAGGCTATAGCTAACTAGTTTCTCCTGAGGGCAGGTCTTTTTATGAACACAGTGCTCTGATGTATTTTAAAATGGTTCCTTTCCTCCTCTCCCTACTTCAGTATTTGATTTGAGGACCTGGCAGGGCTCCTAGAGGTAAAACTCAGAAATGCATGTACCCCCACCATGATGGCTTCCTCTGGAGTTTTTAATTGTCAGACTCAGCCTCCAGCAATTTGTCAATAATGATTCAGTTTTCCATATTCCAGCACTTGTTCCTGTAGAGGTTTTAGCTCATGGGTTTCTGCTCTGGTAAGTTGTGATTCTCTATGTTTCCCTGTTGATCTCTCCAATATGGGGAACAGTGGTTTGTCCTATGATCTCACTTTTATTAAGAAGAGTTGTCGATTTTTCAGTTTGTTTAGCTTTTTACTTATTAGGAAAGAGTGGTAACTTGTAAACTTATTGGTAAATGGACTGAAACCCAGAAGTCTTTATTTGGTCCTTTAAAAATTTCTCTTGGTGATGTCTTGTAGGTTTGAGTGGATAAGTCTTGCACACATTCGGTTAAATTTATCTCAAGGTATTTCAGATTTCTTGATGGGCACTTTTTACAATTTTAATTTATAATAGTTTATTGCTACCATAGGGAAATACAATTATTTTTATATATTGAACTTATATCCTGCATTTTTGCTGGTGTCCAAAATCAGGACATGGCAAAATTAAAACCACCAAATGAATAAATATGTATTTAGTAAGAATATGTATGAATAAATAGTACTTAGTAAGGGTGTATTGTGCATATAAGAATAGTTCACAAACTAGGACCTTTTAAAAATAAAAACTGATGTGAAACTCACAGGCATGAAGTTACAGGATAGCTTATAAAATGAAAATGAGGAAGTTTTTCACCCTACACTATGATTGGTCACCACAGTAGTGATTTCCAAATGGCAGGAGATTAGTTAGAAGTGCTTATCTCATACCATTTTTAAGAAGGTGGCTTAGTTTCTTTTTGACTGTCAGAGACATTTAAAAGAAATAACCTGAGTTGTGTTTATGTTCATGAAATAAGATGTAGTGTTACTTAAGCGGTTTTTGTCTTCTCAGGGAATTTGCAGGTCCAGCCTCCTTTTTTTTTTTAATTTTAACACTAGTTAAGTAGCTGTTTGAATATTCCTTAAGATTTTCTACATTGATGATAATGTCATCTGAATGAGAACAAATTTTGTTTTCTTCTTTACCAATTCATATGCCTATTGTTTCTTTTTTCTTTTCTTTGTAGTAACTAGCATCTCCAAAACAATGTTGAGAAGAATTGATGAGAGCAAATATCTTTGCCTTGTTCCTGATCTTAGGGGAAGTAGTCTGTTTTTTGCCCTTAATTTTTATATTGACTGTGGATTTTTGTATATGCCCCTCATATTGATGAAGTAGACTTTTTTTGTTCTCTTAGCTGAGAGTATTTAATCATGAATTTTAGCAGATGCTTTCTCTTCATCCCTTTTTAAATTTTTTTTTTTCAACGTTTATTTATTTTTGGGACAGAGAGAGACAGAGCATGAACGGGGGAGGGGCAGAGAGAGAGGGAGACACAGAATCGGAAACAGGCTCCAGGCTCTGAGCCATCAGCCCAGAGCCTGACGCGGGGCTCGAACTCCTGGACCGCGAGATTGTGACCTGGCTGAAGTCGGACGCTTAACCGACTGCACCACCCAGGCGCCCCTCTCCATCCCTTTTTAAACCTGGTAATACATAGAATTACATGAATAGATTTTCAAATGTTAACCCGTCCTTGTTTTCTTGGGATAAACTCCTCATAGTACTAATGTGTTATCCATTTTATATATTCCTGGATTTGATTTGCTAAATTTTAAAAATAATTTTTACATTTATTTTCATGAAGGATGTTGGATTTTACTTTTCTTATATCTTTGTCTGGTTTTATTATCAGGATAATGCTGGCTTCATAAAATTAGTTGGGGGAATGCCCCCTTTCCCTCCCTCACCACTTCTATTTTCTGGAAGAGTTTGTGTATGTTTGGTAGTTTTAGTTTCAATTTTTTTAAGTGTTAGGTAGAATTGACCCAGGAAGCTATGCATTTTCTGGAAAAGTTTGAGTATGTTTGGTGTGCTTATTTTTTTCTTAAGTTTTGTTAAAATTTACCCAGGAAGCTATGTGGGCCAATTCTTTTCACTGTAGAAAGATTGTTCAATTTTTTATAGATCCAGGTGTCTCAAGTTGTCTATTTTTTAATGAACTTTGATAGTTGGTATTTTTCAAACTATCCATTTTGTCTAAGTTGTTTAATTTATTAGGATAAAGTTGACCTTAAAATTCCTTGTTATCCTATCAATGTTGATAAGGTATTTAGTAATGACCTTTTATCTTTGATATTGGTAATATTTTTCAGTCATTTATTGGCAAAAAATATTGTAATAGTTAGGATCTAAATTACAAGATATTGTCTCATATAGGCACAAGTATTTGATTAATAATTTCTTTAACCGAAGTATAGTGGACACATTATATTAGTTTCAGGTGTACAACATAGTGATTCGACAATTATACATTATGAAATGCTCACTATGATAAGTGTAGTTACCATCTGTCCCCACACAGACTTATTACAATATTATTGACTGTATTACCTATGTTGTACTTTTTATTCCTTTGACTTATTTATTTTGTAGCTGGAAGTTTGTATCTCTTAAACCTCTTCACCCATTTTACCTATCCCTATCCCCTCTAGCAACTACATTTGTTCTTTGTATTTATGAGTTGTTTCTCTGTTGTTGTTTGTTCATTTGTTTCCTTTTTTTAGATTCCACGTATAAGTGAAATCATATAGTATGTGTATCTGTCTGACGTATTTCACATAGCATAATGCCTTCTAGATGCATCCATGTTGTCACAAAGGCAAGATCTTATTCTCTTTTATGGCTGAGTAATATTGTATATCTACCACATCTTCTTTATCAATTTATCAATTAGTGGACATTTGGGTTGCTTCCATATCTTGGCTATTATAAATAATGCTGCAGCAAATTCAGTGGTGCACATATATTTTTAATATTTCCATCATTTGAATTATGTTGAGACTAATGTTATGGTCCAACATTTGATCAATCTTGGTTACTGTTCCATGTGCACTTGAATAGATGTGTAATCTGAAGCAGTGACATTATAGTGTTCTTTAAATGTCAAATAGATTGAGGTGGCTGACAGTGTTGTTCTGGTGTATATTATTATAGATGGTTTTCTCTGGATGCTCTATTAATTGCAGAGAAAGGTGTGTTAAAGTCTGTGACTAAGATTGTAGATTTGCCTTTTTTCCCCAGCTTTTGCTTTATATATTTTGATGCTCTTTTATTGGGTCAAGTATATTTATATTTGTTTTATCTTCTTGACACTTTTATAGTAATCAAATATCTCTATATCTAAATATCCTCTTGTTTTCAAGTTTATTTCTTACTATATTAATGTTTGATCATTATTATTGTTAACAAATAAAGGAACAACTTTTAGTATTTGTGTTTTCTTTTTAAGATGTTGGTTCAAAGGTTTTCTATTTAATGTAATTGTTGACATGATTGCATTTTGACCTTCTTTACTATTTGCATTAAATTTTTGTATTGAGTTCTCTCTTCTCTTTCGTCTTTTTTTCCTCCTTTTAAAATTTAATTAAATAAAATTTTAAATGCTATTTTCATATTGCTACTTGTTTCCTATTTATATCTCTGCATATTTTGCTACAGAGGTTTAAATAAATACTTTTTACCTATTCTAAATTACTTAGAGATAATTTTCAGTTACTTTTTGTAAAATTTAGGAGCCTTGAGCCATATATATTTTATTTCTTTGTGTTGTCTGATTGCAGAGGCTAAGACTTCCAATACTATGTTGAATAATAGTGGTGAGAGTGGACATCTCTGTCTTGTTCCTGACCTCAGGGGGAAAGGTCTCCTCAAAGGTTTCCCCATTGAGGCTGATACTGGCATTGGGTTGTTCATATATGGCTTTTATGATCTCGAGCCATGCTCCTTCTATCCCTACTTTCTTGAGGGTTTTTATCAAGAAAGGATGCTGTATTTTGTAAAATGCTTTCTCTGCATCTATTGAGAGGATCATATGGTTCTTGTCCTTTCTTTTATTGATGTAATGAATCACGTTAATTGTTTTGTGGATATTGAACCAGCCCTGCATCCCAGGTATAAATCTGCTTGGTCATGGTGAGTAATTTTTTTAATGTTTTGTTGGATCCAGTTGGCTAATATCTTGCTGAGGATTTTATATCCATATTCATCAGGGAAATTGGTCTATATTTTTCCTTTTTAGTGGGGGTCTCTGTCTGGTTTTGGAATCAAGGTAATGCTGGCTTCATAGAAAGAGTTTGGAAGTTTTCCTTCCATTTCTATTTTTTGGAACAATTTCAACAGAATAGGTGTTAACTCTTCCTTAAATGCTTGGTAGAATTCCCCTGGAAAGCCATCTGGCCCTGGACTCTTGTTTTTTGGCAGATTTTTGATTACTAACTTGATTTCCTTACTGGTTATGGGTCTGTTCAAATTTTCTATTTCTTCCTGTTTCAGTTTTGGTAGTGTATATGTTTCTAGGAATTTGTCCATTTCTTCCAGATTACCAATTTTACTGGCATATAATTGCTCATAATATTCTCTTATTATTGTTTTTATTTCTGTTGTGTTGGTTGTGATCTCTCCTCTTTCATTCTTGATTTTATTTATTTGGTTCCTTTCGTTTTTCTTCTTGATCAAACTGGCTAGTGGTTTATCAATTTTGTTAATTCTTTCAAAGAACCAGCTTCTGGTTTCATTGATCTGTTCTGTTTTTTTGGTTTCAATACCATTAATTTCTGCTCTAATCTTTATTATTTCCTGTCTTCTGCTGGTTTTGGGTTTTATTTGCTGTTCTTTTTCCAGCTCCTTAAGGCATAAGGTTAGGTTGTGTATCTGAGATCTTTCTTCCTTCTTTAGGAAGGCCTGGATTGCTATATACTTTTCTCTTATGACTGCCTTTGCTGTGTCCCAGAGGTTTTGGGTTGCGGTGTTATCATTTTCGTTGACTTCCATATACTTTTTAATTTCCTCTTTAACTGTTTGGTTAGCCCATTGATTCTTTAGTAGGATGTTCTTCAGTCTCCAAGTATTTGTTACCTTTCCAAATTTTTTCTTGTGGTTGATTTTGAGTTTCGTAGCATTGTGATCTGAAAATATGCACAGTATGATCTCCATCTCTTTGTATTTACTTAGGGCTGATTTGTGTCCAAGTATGTGGTCTGTTCTGGAGAACATTCCATGTGCACTGGAGAAGAATGTATATTCTGCTGCTTTAGGATGAAATGTTCTGAATATATCTGTTAAGTCCATCTGGTCCAGTGTGTCATTCAAAGCCATTGTTTCTTTGTTGAATTTTTGATTAGATGATCTGTCCATTGCTGTGAGTGGGGTGTTGAAGTCTCCTACTATTATGGTATTACTGTCGATGAGTTTCTTTATGTTTGTGATTAATTGATTTATATATTTGGTTGCTCCACATTTGGCGCATAAATGTTTACAATTGTTGGATCTTCTTGGTCTATAGACCCCTTGATTATGATATAATGCCCTTCTGCATCTCTTGATACAGTCTTTATTTTAAAGTCACCAGAAAGTTTTTATTTATTCTTTTTAAACAATTATTTCAGAAAACTTGGAATGGGAGTAATGATGGATAAAAATACTAAGCTTCCCACATTCATTCTAATCTTAAAATTGGTTATGTGAATATGTCTCTTTTACATTTTATATTAATACATCAGCTCATTTTATGTAAACTAGAACATATTGAACTATGATTCTTTCAAAAATATGAGTAAAACATTGATAACTGAAGTAAAAATATTTGAATTTAGTTACTCAGGATAGAGTTCAGAATAATTGGCAAATTCCCCACTTTGTTTTCTCAGATACACGAAGTCTAAGACCTTTAGTATTTCTCTAACATTTTCTCTACAATATTTAGTTTTCTACTATTTATTTCAAATATATTTATATGTAGCTTCTTATTTTTATTTTTATTCTTGGTTGCATTTCTAGTTCTCATTTATTCATCAAGATAGATATAAACTTCTTGTGAGCATGGACTTTGCATTCCGGGAGAACAAACTCTAGGGCCTTGGCAATGTCAACTAAAATATCTACACTTATTCTACCTTTCTCCAAGTTACTCTAATTACAATAGATTACAACTAAAATATCTACACTTATTCTACCTTTCTCCAAGTTACTCTAATTACAATAGATGAAGACAGGTCAATTCACTTAAATTTCCTAAACCAGAGTATTTATATTTATATTTGATATAAATTTTATAATGAGACTGTTTAAAAAGGTATAGATATTTTATTTCTTTTACACTCGTTGGCTAGATATGTAATATCCACATTTTATCGCTTTTGTTTTTGAAGGATATTAAATGCTATTTCTTGAAGTCTTTCCCTTGATTAAACATTGTTTTCTGTTTATTTAAAAGTTTTTTAAATTTAAGATATATGTATCTTTTAAAATAATTAAAAAGGGTTTTAATGTATTTATTTTTTAAATGTTTATTTAAATTCCACCTAGTTAACTTACAATGTAGTATTAGTTTCAGGTATACAATTAAGATGCAGGGGTCCTGCTCTTTAATCATAATTTTTTAGAATTTCAAAATATTTTTCAAGCAAGACTGGTAAGATAGAGTAATGTATGATTTTTAAAAGGATTTTTAGTATTTGTTTGCTTCAGGTAGGTATGGTATGCCTCATTGTTTTGAAATCCAGTAGTTGAAATAGGCAAATGATTTATTGCCACTAACATCCATGAAAGATGACACAATGAAGAGCCCTCAAAAATTCGAGATTAGTTACTTGTGCACTTTGCTTTGTGTGTGAATTATAATCACAGAAGTATATAAAAGATATATACGAGCAATTACTACCTTGTACAGTATTTTATTTATGAAAGCATTAAAGAATATGCCTATATATTTGTGATTAAGTTACTGATTGAATGCTGTGTAAAAAGTAATATATTTTCTGAAGATTTTCTAAATAAAAAGTATTTGAAAGAATTATATAGAAACAGCCCACCTCATCTTTGTTCAGCAAATATTTGATATATTTTGTTGTTAATTATCATTATATTTCAGACAGAGATGTAAGGACATATTAATAATTCTAGAAACCCTTGAGATTAAGTTTTATGTTCATTGTTTTGAATTTGTGATTTGATCTGACAATTCAAGTTAATCACTTTAGCATCTTACACTGGATATACATGCCTTTTTTGAGGAATTCAGTATTGTTTTTGCACTTTCACCTCTTTTAGATTAACATCATTTGTATTACAAACTTTAGCAAGATTACAATAATAATAAAAGGAAACAGTTATTGAATGCTGCCCCCCTTTCAAATGCCTGTAGAAATTATTGTTAATTACGAAATATTTCTAGCTCCCTTCTTTCTGCTTGTATATTAACAAAGCACTTAGCTGACCACATAACTTGCTCTAGGCTAGTGATGTATATCATTTCCTTGTGAAAACCTTAAGAACCTGCACGTGTGTTGCCATACTACTTTTCCTTGTTGCAGAAATCTTAGAAGTATATGTCAAGAATAAATCTCTGTTATTCTGGGTCCTTAAGAGACTATGATAAACACAGCCATTGCTGACTAACATTGGACATGACATAGAAGTTTGGGTGATAAGCCATGAGATTTTTGTTTGTTACTGTGGTATGTTCCAGCTTATTCTGACAGAGACAAACATTGTTACCCAAGGGAGATGTCATAAGGTCTAAAATATGTGACACTGGCTTAGCTTTCTGGTGAGAGACCGTGAAGAAACTATTTCTGGATGCTGGAAGGATGGCACTCGATGTTATGTGGTGTCAAAATATTTGGTAAAATTGTTTAAGAAGATGTGAAAACAAGACAATGTATCTAATGAACTTGTAGCTCTAGGGTAGGAGGTTAAAAAAACAGAGCCTTGTTAGTATGTGTTGGCTGATGGTGTCTGCATATGAGGAGCAAGTATATGAAATAGACAAGATCAGAAAAGAATTTTCTTGAAAGTAGAAATGAATGGGAGTGCATGAACTCAAGGTATTGTAGAATTGAAGAGCAACTGTTTCTGAAGTCCTGTTAGTAAAACATAAAACCGAGAAGGATTTTGAGTCACAAAGGCTGACTAAAACTCAGTTTAGTGACAATAAAATTAAGGTATATGGTTTTAATTCTTTAGAACCTCTGAATAAGATGTCTCAGAATAAACTTCCAACTGAGAATGCAATACTCTTTAATCATTACAAATGCACAAAATGATTAAGGGGTGTAGCTTCCCCTGCAAAGCTCAGTAGATTCCAGATACCAATAATTAAGTTGAAAGAATATGGTAACACAAAGAAATATAGCAATGTCATAAAATAGGACTAAGAAGAGCTGTGAGTATGGCTATTGACACATGAGGCTGGCTAAAGTAAAATAGATAAAAAGCTTACTAAGTTTTTTTCTTAGGAATTTTAGTCAAAGTGCAAAGTCATAGCTTGCTGCTATCAGAGAAGCCTTGTGGATTCAGATAACCTAATGAACAAATCTGATTTATTAGCAATTAATACAGTTAAACATCGTTCATCTTGAATTTGCAAGATTCATGATAAAATCCTTTATCATTAAGGACTTTTTACTGACAATATTTCTACCTGTGTTACATTGGTAGGTATTTTATAACAGAACTGCAATAATGACAAAAATTATTCATAAAACTATACAATGTGAAGAAAGAACTTATGTGAATCAAAGTCTATTTTTTATACCATGTAAAATCTGTATACTGGATTATTTTTCTGTGACATTAGTAATAACTATACTGCAACACCTTCAAAGCATCTAATGAATGTGCCTCACTAGCAATGACAATTATAACATCCAGCCAATCTAAAGATTATATTCAATATGAAGACTTGATTTTTCGGTATCTTTTTACATATTTCCTTATTCTGTTTCACAATTAAAAGAAGAAAGTCTTAAAACTATCACCCAGTTTATTATTTCAAGATTCACACAGCTACTAATCTAGAACTCTGGTTGCTGATCTAGTCCTATGCATCATGTCCTCTTGACAGTTGTGGAAATTAAGTATAACTTTTAGTTACTTTGAAGTAAGGTTAATTCAACCAAGGGCCAAAGCTTTATGCACTAACGAATAAAATGTGTACATAACAAAATGTGCTTCTATGGTCCTTATAAAAACATGATCAGGAATCAGGGTGGCTCATTTGGTTAAGCGTCCAACTCTTACTTTTCCACTCAGGTCATGATCTCACGGTTCATGAGTTCAAGCCCCAGGTTGGGCTCTGAGCTGAGAGCACAGAGCCTGCTTGGGATTCTTTCTTTCTTGCCCCTCCCCTACTCATGTTCTCTCTCTCTGTCTCTCAAAATAAATAAACTTAAAAAAATTAACAGGAATCTGAAAGTAGTCTCACTCTGATAGTTTCCATTATAAATGTTTTTCAGAACTGTATTGAAAAAAAAAAAGAGTGGATATGTTTTTTTGTTTTTTTTTAATTTTTTTATTTTTTTCAATATATGAAATTTATTGTCAAATTGGTTTCCATACAACACCCAGTGCTCATCCCAAAAGGTGCCCTCCTCAATACCCATCACCCACCCTCCCCTCCCTCCCACCCCCCATCAACCCTCAGTTTGTTCTGAGTTTTAAAGAGTCTCTTATGCTTTGGCTGTCTCAAGAGTGGATATGTTTACTCTTATTTATTTATTTGATTGATTTCCTCCATCCCTCCCTCCCTCCCCATCTTTTCTTCTCCCATTCCTTGATCTTCCTCCTCCTCCTTCTTCATGATTAAAAAACAGGCAGCATTTGCAAGTCAAATAATAGCACTAATCACATAATTACTGAAAATTAGTATATAATATTTTAAAAATTATGATAAGGGATGTTAAAACAAAAACGGTCATAATAATTGTGTAAAAAAACATTTCCTTCATGAAGAATAAAAGGCTTTTATGTGAAATGATGCTGGGGTCTGGTCATAAAAGTCAAAGGAAATTTAGACGACAATTGAACTGTGTCTCTGATATGCTTTTATGAACTCACATGTGTGTGTCTGGTGGTAAGCACTATGACTTATAGGTTAGTTACTAAGTAGACCCCAGTTGTAATAAAAACAATTTAAAAACGTGTGTGTGTGTGTGTGTGTGTGTGTGTGTAAAACAGCTTTTGAGTAACAATTAATGAACTCCAAGTCCATCAAAGTCTTATTTATCTTATTCATAAATATCTTATTTATAAGGCAAGTTATTGTCACATAGGTGTGGAGAAGGGGGAGAATATAGTAAGAATCAGTAAAGGTAAGTTCTGTCTCACTACTCTAGCGCAGTTATTACTATTTTTAATTTTTTTTAATGTTTATATGTTTTTGAGAGAGAGAGAGAGAGAGACAGAGCATGATGGGGGAGGGGCAAAGAGAGAGGGAGACACAGAATCCAAGGCAGGCACCAGGCTCTGAGCTGTCAGCACAGAGCCTGATGCAGGGCTCAAACTCGAGAACTGTGAGATCATGACCTGGTTCAAAGTCAGATGCTTAAACTAACTGAGCCACCTAGGCACCCCTAGCACAGTTGTAACAATAAGACAACCTCAAACTTCTCAGATGAAACATCAACAGAGGTCAGCTAAGGAAAGAATAGATGCAGACCAAGGACAAATCATCCAAGGATGTTCAAACTGACCAATAATCATATAAAAATAGTGGATTATTCATACTAGCCAAAAATTGGAACTAACCCAAATGTTCATCAACTGATGAATATAAAAACAAAATGTAGTATATTCATACAATGGAATATTATTCAGCCATAAAAGTGAATGAAATCCTGATTCATGTTACAACATGGATAGATTTTGAAAACTTTATGCTAAGTGAAGGAAGTCAGACACAAAAGGTCACACATTGTATGATTTCATTTATATGCATAGTCCACAAAAGGGAAATCCTTGTAAACAAAATAGATTAATGGTTGCCAGAATTAGGAAGAGGGGAAATAGGCTATAAGTGCTAGAGTGTATGGGATTTGTTTTTGAGTTATGAAAATGTTCTAAAATTAGATAGGGGTGATGGTTGTACCTATTTGCAAATATATTAAAAACCACTGAATTGTATACTTTATTTTTTTAAATTATATACTTTAAAATGTAAATTTTCTAGACTATAAAGTATATCTCAGAAAAAAAAAAAAAGAAAGAAATGGGGTGAATGTGAGCCCTTATTGAGCAGATAAGCCTTGAACCAACTATCTGGAAGTAACTATCTTTTAATCATCTGTTCAAGTATTATAGACATCAGTTTCCATGGTTTGTGGGTTTGTTTTGTTGCTTTACTTTTTCCCTTTTAAACAGTTGTATTAGGGCATTAAAGAGGGCACTTGTGATGAGCACTGGGTGTTATATGTATGTGATGAATTACTAAAATCTACTCTTGAAACCAATAAGACACTGTATGTTAACTAACTTGAATTTAAATAAAATCTTGGAAGAAAAAAAAGTCTTACAGATGTACTTATGATAAGATTGGACCACTGAAATAAAACTATTACCAGTGGTAGATTTTGTGACAGTTAGAATTGACTTGAAAATTTAATCTTTCAGACACAGTTATATCATGTTTAACTTGATTCTACTCACAACTTACTACAGATACTGAGGAGAGATTTATGGTCTGGACAGTAGTGGTTTACATCTTTTTTTATTTAAAATTGTTTTAACATTAATTAATTAATTAACTAGTTAATTAATTAATTTTTGAGAGAGAGAGACAGAGCACAAGTGGGGGAGGGGCAGACAGAGAGAGGGAGACCTAGAATCCGAAGCAGGATCCAGGCTCTGAACTGTCATCACAGAGTCCAATGCGGGGCTCAAACTCACAAACCATGAGATCATGACCTGAGCCGAAGTTGGATGCTTAACTGACAGAGCCACCCAGGTGCCCCAGTAGTGGTTTTCATCTTGAAGGATACAAAAGGTAATAAAGAGTAGCTGAGTATACATACAGGAATCATGGAATTACACAGGAGAGTCAGGTCAGGGCCTCTGCTTTATAAGTGAGGTTCCCATACCATCATCATCAACAATAACAACAGCAACAAAAACAAAAACAATAACTATTGCAAGTAACTTATTAATAACCTAAAATAATTGCTATTAATATTAATAATAACCTATTAATAATTATTGCAATCTAATCTGTAACAGAATTGATATGGGATGGGTAAAATCTGGGAATAATTAGAAAGATTCAAATCCTTTTCATCTGGGCCTGATATTAGCATTAGAACTAGTCAAGAAGCAGGGATTAGAGAAATGGAGAAAACAATTGTTAATGGCCACAGTGTCTATGTAGAAAAGGGGAAAAGTTGGCATGGAAAAATTGTCTTAAAGCTGACATCTAAATTGCTCACATGCAATGCAACAAGTTGAACTGAGTTCCTACTAAGTTGTTGATTATATAGACAAAACCACATAAAATTTGACTAAAAAATCTATGACTATTTGATACCTAAAATTAGCCTTGCTCTCTCCAGTTTTCAGGAACCATCTGAAAAACTATCTCAAATTCCAAGGAGGGAATATTGTCCAATTACTTTATATGTGGCCTAGTAGAACGATTGAAAAGGAAACACCTACCAGTGTATATAAGCAAAAGTCACAGGGAGCAGTGGGTTGGGGAGACCCTCTATTTGAGCAGGATTGGAGCCTAGTCCAGAAACACTTCCTAGTTTACAGAAGAGGACCTACAAAATCTCTAGATCTTCTTCTGATCATCTGAATGGCCATATTTGTTTGATGACCAGAGGGTAGAACAGAAGTAGTTATTTTGCTTTTCACTAAATATGTCCCCCTCTTTTACTTCTGGGCACATAAAATTATACTTCCCTGTCCATTTTAGATGAGCATAATCATCTGATTTTCTTTAGCTAATAATATGAGAGTAGAAGTGACATATATAACATTTAGATGGAAATGTTATAAACCAGTATGTGATTTTTATCAATATGCTAGTGTGTGATTTTTAAATATAGAACTTTAGTGTCTCTTCATAATTTTGGTAACTGCCTATTGTGACTTCTGGATTAATTTTCTAAAATATGTACATAATGTTTCCAACATACTTAATCCAACATTTACTGACAAAAGCTATTTATTTGGCTTTTTCCTATAAATAATTTGCTATGGTCTGAAGATATCCCCTTAAAATGAGTATGTTGAAATTCTAACGCCCAAGGTTAAAAGATGGGGCCTTTGGGAAGTAATTAGGTCACAGGGATAGAGCACTCATGAATGGGATACCCTTATATGTAAGAGATCTCAGAGAGCTCCCTTGGGCCTTCTGCCAATGTAAGTATATAATAAGAAGTCTACAGCCCAGAAGAGGGCCCTCACTTGACCATGCTAACATGCTGATTTCAGACTTCCAGCCTCCAGAACTGTGAGAAATAAACTTCTGTACCAAAATCTGCGTTAGCCAGGTTTCTTCAGAGAAATGCAACTAATAGGATATATATATGTGGATATATATGAGGAGATTTATTATAGGAATTGACTTACGTGGTTATGGAGGCTAAGTCCTATTTTCTGCTGTGGATACTGGAGAACCAGAAAAGCCAGTGGTATAATTCAGTCTGAGTCTGAAGGACTCACCTAATTAAAGTAAAAGCTATAAGATTTATTGAAATAGTAAAATCTAAGTTATTTACAAAAGATACAACCAAGACAAAAATTATTGAATGAAGAGGAGGAAAAATTACACTATGGAAAAGAAAATTAAGGCAATATTATATCAACAAAAGGAAAAATTACACTATCCAAAAGAAAATTAAGGCAATATCATATCAACAAAAGAATATTATATCAACAAAACACAAGCTTTACAGCTCTTGGACTTATTAAAAATGTAACATAATGATGAAAAGAAAATCCACAATAAAAATATAATAATTGGGAATTCATATGTCTCCAAGTACCTAACAGGTAAACTCAAAATTTGCAAAACAACAGCTAATAGAATAGAAATTTGAAATGAAAGAAGTGACAATAATAATGGGAGATTTCAACAAACCTGTTTTAGAAATTGATAGGTTGGGGAAAAAAGTAAGAAAGAATACAGAATATATAAGCAACAACAACAACAAAACTGCACCATATATAGAATATACACTGGTTTTAAGCCTACATGGAACATTTATTAAAAACAAAATAACCACTGTCACTCCTGAATAACCAATAGGTTAGTGAAAAAAATCCAGTGCATCTAATAAGACTGAAAATACCATGTATCTAATTTGTGGTTTGAAGCTAATAAAGTACTTGTAAATTTATAGCCTTATGTATATTTCTTAAAATCCAAAAAAGACTGAAAATAAATATGCTAAGGTTTTGATCCAGGAAGTAAAGCAAGGGAAAATAGAATAATTTCCAAGGGAGTTGAAGGGGCTAAATTGTAAGGAAAATGGCAGAAATTAATTAAATAGAAACCAAGTAAATGAATTAGCTTTATATGTCAAATATCTCTTTAAAAAACCCCAATCCTCAGTGTTGAATTTGAAAAAAACTAATCTCAGAACATTGTGCGTGCTATATTATTTGTGTTAAACATCAAATATATTATAATGTATACCTTTTATTGTTTCATGTGTAATATAGTCAGAAAAAAAAGAATGCTGGTACAACATAATGGAGATAGTGGTCACCTATGAGAGAGAAAAAAAAGAATGAGAATGTGAAGGGAATTAAGCAGGCCTTAACTTTATCTATATTGCTATATTCCTTGAAACAAATATGGAATGGTATTAGCAATAATTAATTTGGGGCACTGGGTTTTGAAGCATTTGTCATATTATTTTCTTTATAAGTTTTATATAAATTATTGTATAAAAATTTATATTCAGAAATACAGAATATATGTAAAATATATATTAAAAGTCACATGTATATTAAATAGTGCAAAATAAAAAAAGAAATGCAATGCAATTTAAGATCACTCTAGAGATGTTGTAACAGAGAACTGAGAAGGCTAAATTTATAATATATTTTGAATGCAATATTAATGTGAGTGGGAGTAATAAGGTATATTTATCATAGGATTGACTCTGTCTCATACCCCTTATCTAGCCAACTCATATCCAAATCCCATTGATTCTGTTGTATTCTTTTCCACAGAATTTATTACCATCTAACAAGCTGTGTATATTACTGTTTTCCCCACTAATCTATCTCTTCCACTTAGAATGTCCTCTTTGAGGAAAGGGATTTTTCTCTGTTTGGTAGCTATTGTAATCTCCAGCACTATAACAATTTAGGAACATTGCAGGTATCAGTAAATATCTGGAGATTGAATGCATGAATTTTCAAGATTAAATCCTGAATATTGATGACTTGGGAAGGGAGAGGTGAGGGATAGGGAAGATGAATTGATAATTTGAAATTTCAAGCCTGGGTAACTAGGGTAGAATAGTGGGCCATCACTGAAATAGGGAGCTAACTCTTCTTTACAATACTTTTACTTCTGATGATATAAGTAATATTTGTTCATTGAACACAATTCAGGAGAGTATAAGAAAGGAGAAAATAATCATCACTCACAAATGCTCATTGTTGATCTTGGACATATTGCCGTAAGATTGAGATTATATGTATTCATTTTATGTCTGTTTTTGGCTTAACATTCTACCCTAAACACTTTTTCATATAATTATTTTTTAAAATATTTATTTTTGAGAGAGAAAGAGAGAGAGAGAGGGTGGGAAAGAGAGAGAGAGGGAGACAGAGAATCCCAAGCGGGCTCCACACTGTCAGTACAGAGCCTGATGTGGAGCTTGAACCCACGAACCGTGAAATCATTACCTGAGCCCAGATCAAGAGTCAGATGCTTAATCAACTGAGCCACGCAAGCACCCCTCATGTAATTATTTTTGAGATTCTATTTATAATGACAGCATATTTTCCACTTTAAAAAATAAAAATGTATTTACATACTTTTTTAGTAGACATGTAATGTGTCTATTTTTCCACAACTAATACTACACTGAATATCCATGTGAATAAATTTTTGTTTCTATATAATCAACTTTTTATTCTTAGAAATAAAATTAGGAGTGAGAAGATAAAGATATTTCTAAGGCTCTTGAGGTGGGCTGTCAAACTATTTTACAGAAAAATTTTACCATTTCACCCTGAACAAAATACCTTTTCATTTTCAAAATACCTTTTCATCAGGCTTAGTATGGAGTCTGATGTAGGGCTCAATCCTGTGACCCTGGATCATGACCTGAGATGAAATCAGATGCTCAACCAACTGAGGCACCTAGACACCCAAATATATTTGCATTTTTGATAAGGAGATTAACTTTTTTTTTCCTGATAGCTTTCTAATAAATACATAGTTTAAAGTGCTCATTGCTGGTTTTTTCTCTTTTTTTTTTTTTTTCTGCATTTGCCTGCTGCATTGCATATAGGAAATTTTTTACCCTGTTGTATTTCCCCAGTTTTGTGTTCCTGTTGACTTTTAATATGATGTGTTTGTCATAGAATACTTTCATTTCTATGTAGTTAAACCAAGATATATCTTTCATTGTCTTCTACTCTGTTATGCTTGGAATTCTTTCCCGTGGAGAGTTAAATACTAGCTTATATTTCTTCTATACAAATATTTTGGGTTTTTTTATTAGTTAATATCACCTAAAATTTAATTAAATTGTCTGTTACATGAAATAATATCTCAATAAGTTTTCACACCTTGCTTATATTTGATTGCAAAACCATTGCTTAGCAATTCCTCACTGTTTCTATTGCCACATTTCCCACATGCACAGAATACTTCTCAGCCTTTATTTCATCAATTTACTTTATTTCATCAATTTCCTATGTCAGTATCACATTAACTTTATTGTTATTATGACTTTATCATCTTTTAGCACTTGGTGAGCTTATTAAATCTTCATCACACTTCCTTTTCAATAGTTTTAAATTTTGGTCTTTAACATAATTTTGTCATCTTTGTAAAAAAAATACATAAATCTCATTGGCATTTTGACCAGGAACACATTAATTGCATAGATTGCTTTGAGTAGAATTAACCACTTTGTAGTCTCAGTCTTCCTGTTTAGGAAAGTACCAATTATCTTCTTGTATCTGTACCAACTTCTATACTCCTCTGTCTTCACATAAGTTTTGCACATTTCCTGATAACATTATTCTAATTTTTTTTATGGTTTCTTTCCCTATCATACCACATTGCATTTTTACTAATGCAAACATCATAATGTAATTTCTTATTTTTAAAATAGTTACTATTTTAAAAATAATTTTACTAATGTTAATACATGTCATTTATTTTTTTAAAATTTTTTAATGTTTTTATTTATTTTTGAAGGAGAGAAAGAGAGAGAGAGAGAGCATGAGCAGGGGAGGAGCAGAGAGAGAGGGAGACACAGAATCAGAAGCAGGCTCCAGGCTCTAAGCTGTCAGCACAGAGCCTGATGTGGGGCTCGAACCCACAAACTGTGAGATCGTGACCTGAGCCGAAGCCGGACACTCTACCGACTGAGCCACCCAGGTGCCCCCATGTCATTCATTAATATTAGAATCACTATTAAAAATATATTATTTAGCATGGGATGTATTTAGGACAGTATTTTTAATTATTGTCATCTAACTCATCCTGAAAATATTCTTGTGCCAAAAAGCTACTGACATCCAGCCAAAAAGCTGCTTTCAACATGGTAGGCCCTTACACCTACGTGATGCTCAACCTTCTCAGTAGCTTCTGTTTGGTCCTTTGCCTTTTTCTATTTCCCAATATTCCTGCTCAGAGAAAAGGCCTTGACATATCTTTTTCTTGTAAGGAAATAGCAAGAAAAATGGCTTTACCCTAGCTATAGGGATATTCTGGGGACGACACAGGTAAGAATTCTTTTTTCATTTTAGTTCACTGATAAAGCAATATATCAAGACACCATTGTTTCCTTTAAAAACATCTTGTTAAACATGAAACTAACTCTTTGAAACCTGAATGCATTTTATCTTTTTGCATCATTCTGATGAATCTTACATTTTAAATATCCTTTTTAATATAAATAATCCATGTTGACACAAGACATATATGGCTAGGAGAATAACTGTGTGAGACAGTATGAGACACATGTGCTTCAGTTAAAGCTGTAGACCATTTTTATGTGTATGTGTTTTTTTCATATACAAGAATGGGTATCCAGAATTCTAATCCACCATTCTATAGTTTCCCCAAGGAGACCAGGCCTAAAGAAGCCATCTGTCCTGAATGTAATGCCTGACAAGTGTGTAGGTAAAAAGTAATTTCTATGTGCTGCTTGTAAAATCACTTAATTTACTTATGATCATATATCATTTATGTTGGTTGCCTTTTTAAAAAAGTGCAGACTTCCACTGGGAAGAGAGGAAGTGATAGGTTAGAGAATGAAAGTGGAAAAGCTCCCGAAATATTTTACAACTGTAGGGGTATATATTAATCTAGGGAGAAGTCTAAAATAAGAACTGAGGGTTCAAATTTTAGTATTTTCCTATAAGGCTATGCCACACAATTTATTTGGATATCTAACTATATTTCATGCTGCAGTCTTAACTTATATAGGAATTTGGTGTATTCAAAGAATGAAGGTTTTATAAATGATATAAAGAATTGTCAATAAAATGATTTTTAAAACTTTTAATGATTAGTGGTTTATGGGTTCTGGGTTAGAATGAAAGAGTGGGCAGTTGTGATTTTCCATCCCTACTCAAATCCCTAAAAATGCCAAATAGTTATAAACAAAAAGTACATCAAATAATATGCTACTTGATTTTGACTGAATATTGCCAATATTATTCAAAATTTTTTATACAAAAATTTCAATAAAGAAATATTAACTATTTTATTTATTATTTTTCACATTTTAATTTAAATTCTAGTTAGTTAACATAAAGCATAATATTAGTTTCAGGAATAAAATTTAGTGATTCGTCACTTACATCCCACACTCAATGCTCGACCATACAAATCCCTCCTAAACCCATCACCTGTTTAATTCATCCCCCTACTCAGTAACCCTCAGTTTGTTCTCTATAGTTAAGAGTCTGTTTCCTGGTTTGCCTCTTTTTTTTTCCTCTATGTGCATCTGGTTTGTTTCTTAAATTCCACATATGAGTGAAATTGTATGGTATTTGTGTTTCTCTGACTGACTTATTTCAGTTAGCCTAATACTCTCTAGCTCCATCCATGTCATTGCAAATGACAAGGTTAATTCTTTTTTATGGCTGAGTAATATTCCATTGTATGTATATGTGTATGTATGTATATATATACCACTTCTTTATCCATCAGTCAATGGACATTTGGGCTCTTTCCATAATTTGGCTATTGTTGATAATGCTGCTATAAACATTGGGGTGCAAGTACCCCTTCAAATCTGTTTTTCTGTGTCCTTTGGTAGTAAACACCTAGTAGTGCAATTGCTGGGTCATAGGATAGTTCTATTTTTAACTTTTTGAGGAACCTCCCTACTGTTTTCCACATTGGCTGCAGCAGTTTGCATTCGCACCAACAGTGCACAAGTGTTCCTTTTAACTCCATGTCCTTGCCAACACCTGTTGTTTCCTGTGTTGTTAATTTCAGTCATTATGACTGGTATGAGGTGATATCTTATTGTAGTTTTGTATTTCCCTGATGATGAGTGACGCTGGGCATCTTTTAATGTGTCTGTTAGCCATCTGGATGTCTTCTTTGGAAAAATGTCTATTCATGTCTTCTGCCCTTTTTTAAACAGAGTTTTTTTCTTTTGAGTGTTCAGTTTGATAAGTTCTTTACAGATTTTAGATGCTAACCCTTTATCGGGTATGTCATTTTGCAAATATCTCCTCCCATTCCATAGGTTGCCTTTTAGTTTTGTTGATTGTTTCTTTTGCTCTACATAAGCGTTTTATTTTGATGAAGTCCCAATTGTTTATTTTTGCTTTTGTATCCCTTGCCTCAGGAGATATATCTAGAAAGAAGTTGCTACGGCTAATGTCAAGAGATTACCGCCTGTGTTATCCTGTAGCATTTAAATGGTTTCATGTCTCACATTTAGGTTTCATTCGTTTTAAATTTATTTTTGTGTGCAGTGTAAGGAAGTGGTCCGGTTTCATTCTTTTGCATGTTGCTGTCCAGTGTTGCAACACCATTTGTTGAAGAGACTGGCTTTTTTTCCATTGGATATTCTTTCCTGCTTTGTCAAAGATTAGTTGACCATATAGCTGTGGGTTCATTTCTGGGTTTTTGTTCTGTTCCATTGACCTATGTGTCTGTTTTTATGCCAGTACCATATTCTTTGATCACTACAGTTTTGTAATATAACTTGAAGTCTGGAATTGTGATGCCTCCAGCTTTGCTTTTCTCTTTCAAGGTTGCTGTGGCTATTAGGGCCTTTTGTGTTTCCATATTAGGGCCTTTTGTGTTTCCATATTAGGGCCTTTTGTGTTTCCATGTGTTTAGGGTCGTTTATTCTAGCTCTGTGAAAAATGCTGCTGGTATGTTGAAAGGGATTGCATTAAATGTATAGATTGCTTTGTGTAGTATAGACATTTAGCAATATTTTTTTCCAATCCATGAACATTCAATGTTTTCCCATTCCTTTGTGTCATCTTCAGTTTCTTTTATCAGTGTTTTATAGTTTGTAGAATCCAGATTTTTTACCTCTTTGGTTAGGTTTATTCCTAGGTATCTTATGGTTTTGGTGCAATTGTAAATGGGATCTATTCCTTGATTTCTCTTTCTGATGCTTCATTATTGGTGTATAGAATGCAACAGATTTCGGTATGTTGATTTTGTATCCTGGGACTTTACTGAATTCAGTTTTAGCAATTTTTTGGCGGAATCTTTTAGGTTTTCTATCTAGAGTATCATGTCATCTGTAAATAATGAAAGTTTCACTTGTTCCTTGCCAATTTTGATGCCTTTTATTTTTGTTGTTGTTGTCTTATTGCTGCGGGTAAGACTTCCAGTTCTATGTTAAACAACTGGTGAAAGTGAACATCCCTGTCTTGTTCCTGACTGTAGAGGAAAAGCTGTCAGTTTTTCCCCATTGAGTATGTTACTCGCCAGGGGGTTTTCATATATGGCCTTTATTATGTTGCAGTATATTCCTTATATCCCTACTTTGTTGAGGGTTTTTATCATGAATAGGTGTTGTACTTTGTCAAATGCTTTTTCTGCATCTATTGAGAGGATCGTATGGTTCTTATCCTTTCTTTTTATTAATGTGTTATATCATATTGAGTGATTTGAAAATATCGAACCACCCTTGCAACCCAGGAATAAATTCCACTTGATTGTGGTGAAGGATTCTTTTAATGTACTATTAGATTTATTTGCTAGTATTTTGTTGAGAATTTTTGCAAGCATGTTCATCAGGGATATTGGCCTATAGGTCTCTTCTTTGGTGGCATCTTTGTCTGGTTTTGGAATCAGGGTATTGCTGGCCTTGTAGAATGAGTTTGGAACTTTTCCTTCCATTTCTGTTTTTTGGAATAGTTTGAAAAGAGTATGTATTAACCCTTCTTTAAATTTTTGGTAGAATTTACCTGTGAAATTAAATATTTTCTCTAAAGTTTATTTTATCTGAGTTCTGAATTTTCTGTTTTATTCCCTTGGTTTACTTGGAACTGAAGAATATACTTTATTGAGCTCAAAGTTTCATTGAACATTATTTCCTTATAGCCTATTAACATCCAAACATACAACTCTTGACAGTTGTATATTTTTGGAGGAAATTTAACTTATGTTTTGTCTAATACTTCAGTAGTCATATATTAACATTAGTGATGATCAGTCACTAATAAGATCACAGCTCCTAGATCTTTCTCGTCTCTCCTTTCTCTCTGTTATCCCACCATTTTCCTTAGCATGGTCACTATTTCCCAAATGTAAATAGTAGTTTCACACTAGAAACCTTTCAAAGTTTGCTTCAATTCTAATTACAGAACATTTACAGAAAATGGATCTCTATTGACTATTTAGTTAGGCTTATTTGAAACTTTTTTAGTTGTTTAGTTTTAGAGTGGTATTATTTTCCACAGATATTTTAAATTAATGTAATCTGGTAATTTAATGCAACTATACTAACAGGAATTCAACCCATGGACTTGGAGGAGAGATATTAAGATTAAATTTGAAGAATATATATCAATCTTTGAGTGGATCATAAGTAAGAGAAGGGAATTCAAGCAATGGTACATTGTATTTGTGTGATAATTACATGTGTATCTATAATAAGTTAAAAAATAACAACACTTAGGTCATTGATAAGTTTCAGTGATGTTTAATGATCTCTTCTTTCCACTATTAGGCTGGAATGAAGTTTGAATCACTAGTTGTGTAGCTAAAGATGTCATAGTCTGAAGTCCTTTGATTAAGAAGTACTTATTGTAGAGAAATATTCTGTCTGACATGAAGCATTTGTTTGGCCATTTTCCTTCTCAGTTCTTTTCCCTGCATGTTAATACAACCTCTCCCCTGTTCCCTCCCTCACTTATGTCTTATTTTTACATCAATGCTGGAAGGCCCTTCTGCCTGTAACAGAGGCAAACTGGGCAGGCAGTCAGCTCCAGAGGGGCTGGCCAGCTGTGTCACCTCTGATCTCCCTCATCTGCTTGATTGTGAACTTTGGATAGGAGTTCTGCTGCATCGCATTGAGTTCTGTAAGTGTCATCCCTTAAGAGCATCCACTGAGGAAACCAAGCTGAGAAAGGCATTTATTGTATAGCACAAATTAATATACCACCTCTCTCCTCTTGGCAATGACACTTTAATGGCAGATGGTCTCTACCAATGTATCATCATCAGATTACTGATAAAATCTTTTATTAACATGAAGGAGACAATACATTTAAGATTTAAATATTTTATTCATTTATGAATCTCTACAGCGGGGAGGAGTCAAATGATTAACTCTATAAAAGTTTCATTCTAATCTCATGTATTTGATTAAAGGAAATAAGTATAACTATAACCTTTTTTTAAAAAAAAGATGAAATTATGGTTTCTAAAGCATTGCGTTAGTCTGAATTATGCATTGTATGTATAATTAAAAGCAGAAAGTATAGTTAAAAATTGTAATTTCTTTGCCAATTTTCCACTTCTCAGCTCATTCCCATATTGCCTTAAATTTCCTGAAATATGGGAAAATCTCTTTCCTCAGAAGACATTAGAATCAGATTGCTGGAAGGACAAGAAGGCATGTGGACTTTGAAGGCAAAGTTGCTTGCCGCAGGAGAGGAGAAAAAAAGAACATAAAGTAAGCAACCCTATAGCTTAAAATGTTGGGGGTCATTTGGGACCCGTAATTACTTGGGCAGGGTTGTATCATTATACTTTCCATGCTGATTAAAATTTGTGCTCTTTGGTTAATATTGCAGAGTATCCAGAACAGTGAATATGTTTCACAATTTGCCATCCCTTTTTAGGTACTGTTAGAGTGATAAGTTTGGGGAGTTTTGATAGTTACAAGGGCTGCAAATCTCCTGCCCAACATGCAGTTCTTGTGCTAAGGGAGACTGGCTGTCTCCGATCCATACTTGGAGCTTCTAAAGTATTTACATCAGAGTGTAATAGAGTCAGAGTGACAGCTTCGGTTGGCAAATACCCTCAATTCTCGACAACTTGAAACTATATGGCACTAGAGGACAAATACCACAATTTTCACAATTACATAATTAAAAAAAATACAGCCCTTTCTTATTCTAGGGAAGTGAGGTTGTTAATCATAAACAATTTAAAATATTTTAATGTTTTAGCATAGCTAAATGTATACTGTGGCCAAGTACCTTTTAATGTTAAAACTGCATAGGATAATTTTTAAGATTAAACAATTGTCGTGGGGATTCATACATTTGTTAAAGTAGCGTTGTGAAACAGAAGGCCTGAGCATCCTGATGACTCAATTATTTTATTTGTTGCTCTGCCCTGTTTTTAGTTACATCCAGAGAACTAAACTGAGCTGGTCTCTGATAGACATTTTACTCTCCCTAAAGAAAGACATGAATCAAACTGATCTGCTCCAAAGTACAGGGGTGATTTTAGACATAGAATTCCACTCTCCGGTTATATTTTATTTGTATAATTATATAGTTTTGATGATTTGCTCCAGCTCTACATTCTGCTATCTTATATAATTGCTGGGTGGCAGTGATTATATGATATGTAATGGTGAGAATAGTGACACTAAATCTGGTATGTTTCTGAGGATTCTCTTTTTCCAGGAAGGCAGGGAACCATATTTCCTGCCGATTATGACAATATGAATGACCGAGTAGCCGAGATGACTCTTCCACATTTACCTATATTGTAAAGTCATAACTAAATTTGGTTATAAATTTGTAGATGGCAAATTATGAACTTGAAAATCCATTTACTTTTACTCCAAACTTTGGAAGTAGACCATATGCCTCCAAGATATAATCCCTGGGACTTTCTATAATTTATTTTTAAGGTGTCCTGTGTTTCTGTGTTACCTCCCCCCAAATCCCTGTAACATTCTGGTGGAAATAATGAACAAAAGAAGTATCTTCTAGAATTAGATCACATGGTCTTTAGATTTTATATACACCAGTAAAGACACAGTAAAAATACCAACTCTTTACAAATAATTTGATATGGAGAAACAGTTTCCTTTTTAAAATTTTTATTTTAAATTATGAAATATTTAAAAATAAAGTTGTCCAAATGCTGTAAGAGCATCTTTAAGCATGCAACCTTGATGAAACAAATACCAACATTTTGCTGTTTACTACTACAGTTTCCTATTTATTTTTATTCAAGTGTAATTAATGGTATTATATCAGTTTCAGATGTACAATATGATTCAACAATGGTATACATTTCTCAATGCTCCCTAAAATAAACATACTCTTTAAAAAAATGTAATGTTTATTTATTTTTGAGAGAGAGGGGGACACAGAATCCGAACCAGTCTGCAGGCTCTGAGCTGTCAGCACAGAGCCCGACATGGGGCTCAAACTCACAAACCATGAGATCATGACCTGAGCCAAAGTCAGACGCTTAACCAACTGAGCCACCCAGACTCCCTGTAAAATAAATATACTCTTAATCCCCATTTTAAAGGAACCCTCTCCACATGACGTTGGATTGATTCTTCACAACATGGCCATCTCAGGGTTGTTAGATTTCATATATCATGACCTAGGGCTCCAAAAGTGAGTGTCCAGACAGAATCCAGTGAAAGCTGCATCACTGTCCTACTTTGAGAAGTCACACAACTTCGTTCTCTTGGTTACAAGTGAGTCACAAGCTTTCTCAGTGTCAAGAGACCTTATATCTCTATAAGAAGACATTGTTCCCTCTAGTCAAAGATTAATTATACTCTTATCATATGTAGAATACACTCTACTCTCCCAAGACTCCCCAAACCTCTTATCTCATTGTAACATCAGGTTTAGGCTTAAGATGCAGGATTGCATCACCTAAGTCAAGTTCAGGTGTCGGTAAGGTTTTTCAGGTGTTGTTCCTTTAGTACAATTCCTTTACTGAAGTTCCTCTTGATGTAAAGACTTTTGAACTAAAGAGACAAGATTACCATCCATACATCCAATGTACAGTGGTAACGTAAGTATCAGATGATTGCAGTGGAAACTCTTGTTCAAAAGGTATGATGCACATAGCAATCTTGGTCCAGAGCAATTGTAAAATTTATGTAAGCACATTTTTCCAGTTTCTGGATTAGGGTTTAGTCCTACTCTCTGTGAGCTTTTCTCTGCAGCTATTGCCCCCATACTCTAAGTCATCCTTCTTTTTCTGTACTAAATGGTCCATGGTTGCAACTTGGATATCTTTCTTAGCCTGCTTTCTGTAGAAAAAGGCTGGAAGTCCAAAGCTTTCTTTTTATTTTGTACTACTTCTATTCCTTTTAGTTGAATTTGATAATATTTATACGAGTATAATTCTTATAAAATATTGTGACTTACTGGATATTCATTTGATTTTTTCCCCCTAAAGACTAACTTTGGAATACATCATGCACTCTACTGTTTTTGTTTTCTAATTCATTATGCTTTTATCTTTACTAAGTCATTCATTTTGCTTTCCTTAGGCTTATTTTACATTTTTTTTTCTTTTTTTAACATAAGTATTTTAAGGTATATATTTTCCTTGGATCAGTTGTTTTGCTGTAGTCTTTATATTTTCTATTCATATATATCCAGCAACTTGGGTTTGGGTTGCCTCTTTGACTTGTGATTTACATAAGGTACACTTATTTTTTTAAATTTTCTTTTTTGAAATTTCCAGAAATAGAATTTTTTCTGATTTTGTAACTGTCAATTGTTAACTTCCTAAAAATCCACCAGAAAACCTGATGGTAAAGCAAAGCTAAGTTTGTATGACCTACTGCAGTAAGAGAGAAGCCATCTTGATATATAACCTTTGTACTATATTAGAAGGAAGAAATCACAAAGGGGGTTTGTACAGGTTTTCAGTTCTGGGTTCTAGTGGTATAATAAGGTAGGTCTTTCAGGGTGGGGAAATTATTGGGGTTGGTCGAAGTTCAGAACATAATGATTTAATATTAGTGGATACAATGAAGTGAGTCATGAAGAAGGTCTTGATAAGTAAACTATTGTTCGATAGGTAAGATATTTCCCTTTGTAAGTATTCTGCTATAATGATACAAAATTTATTTGTCCCAGTGAGTTAACTAGTTGCTTGGACAAATTAGTTTGCTGGAATTTTGAATTACAGAAGCAAACAGTAATGTTTTGTTTACAGCTTTATCTTCCTGATTAATAATTTCCTGGTACAAATAGTAAGTCAAACAGGTGGCCTCTGTTTTCATCTGACAAGATAGGTGGAATTGGGTGATCTTGGTTTTTATTATTGGCATCTAATTTTATCACATTGTTTTCAGAAAATATTAACTATGTTATTTCCATATTCTTGGCATTTAACCTACTATAGTCTGCTTTTTTTCTGTCTACATGGCATTTCTTAGAAATTTAATCTATTATTTCAAGTCCTATTTATATTTTGGTAACCGTGAAACCTTTATCTCCAAAGTGTGTCTTCTGATTTAATTATTTACTCATTCACTGGCAATCATCTATTAAGTGCTTATTAGGGTTATTTTACTACTGATTGAATTATGAACTTGCATCTCCAGTTAGACATTTCTATTCTACCTGGATTTTTGAAATGGATTCTTTTCCTAAATTAATTTTTTTGAGTTAATGGCACTATTATATCACTTACATTCAAACACTTAAGTTATCTTTGATTCATCTTTGTTCTTCTTTACTATTACTGTTCCTTCTAAATACCATTTTACTCTCTCCAGTCCTAGTGCCACAATCCTTGATCAGCATTTATTATCTTGCACCTAGACTTTCCATAATAGCCTTCTAATTGAACCACCTAACTCTATAGACTTTTCAGTCTCCCTAATTCTGATTTACACCAAAGTCCATTTTAATCAGCCTTCTCATAAAGGGTCAAGATAGTTTGGCTTTGGTTCCCTTTCAAATATCAGTCCCCTGCATAAAGTCACTATTTCACATTAACAGGTCTACTCACCAGCTCTCAAACAATCTTAGACTTTCCAGTCTTTACCTGGTTTTTAAGAGGATGCAGTAAAAGCTGGCTATTAATGACAACTTGAAAATCATCTTTTCACACTCTTCTTTGAATTACATTTATACTTCAGGTTATAACCCAATATTGTTTTATTTTGTTGCTCAATTGTTAAAACTCTGGTCATTGAGAACTCACATTCTTCTTTGGCATATCCCCATAAATCTGTGTGTGTGTGTGTGTGTGTGTGTGTGTGTGTGTGTGTGTGTACTAAAAGATGCTTCATCTTAGCTTGTATATTCCTTGTCCCAGTCCTAGAATCAGCATTTCTTTAAGTAGCCATGTTTGTTTGTTTATTTGTTTTTTAATTGGAGCATGCCATTAGAAGCCAAGGTCTGGATGCAAGGTGTGCATGATGCTACCGGGATGTATTTCTTTTATGTCCTTTACTGAAACAGAGCAAAGAAATATGTATCTATAAATACTTATATATGTAACCATCTGTGTGTGTTTATTAAACCAAATATGAGTTCTTTTGTCTCCAACAGTAATCCATAACTACAGGAGTCATTCTTGGCTTCTCTGTTTGCTTATCTGTATATTTCTGTTCCAACAGTTAGAAACCTGACTCCTATCATCAGCCATCCATTTAATTAAATATTAAATTCTAGTATACATGTATAGCAGTTTCACAATTGTTAACCCCATGCATGTGTAAAACAACTTCATCAGTTAGAATATATTGATTATGTGCAATTTCTTTTGCATTTAGTCTTACAGACTCCATTAATTTCTACACTTACTTAGGCCAGTATCTTTTTCACTAACCCCTTCAGTGAGATTGTTTCATACACTTGTAATACAGTTAGATTCTCTTGACATTCCTTCTTGGAATCCCCTGATTTCTGAAATGATTTTTTTAAAAATTTGCATAAATTAAGGTTCATTCTTTGTGCTGATTCAAATCCATTCAAGTTGAATGGATTTTGACAGTCATGTGTCCACAATTACTGTATCATATAGTTTCACTGCCCTAAAATATTCCCTGTGCTTTATCTCTTCAACCTACCCTCTTTTCCCTGAACCCCCTGAATATATTGGTATTTTTATTGTCTCTATAGTTTTTCCTTTTCCAGAATGTCATACAATTATAATTGGAGTCTCATAGTGTGTAGCTTTTTCAGACTGACTTATTTTACTTAACAATATTCTTTTTAAAATTCATGTATTTTTATGTTACTTGATAGCTCATTTCTTTTTATTGCTAAATAATATTTGGTTGTAAGGATGTGCCTCAGTTGTTTACCTATTCACCTATTCAAAGATATCTTAGTTATTTCTGGTTTTTGGCAGAGTTTTGCGTGGTATAAAATTTCAAACCAGATGGGTAAATATCTAGGAGTAAGTGTTGAGCTGTATGGTAAGATTATGTTTAGCTATGTACAGAACTATCAAATTATCTTCTAAAATGGCTGTACCTACTTCACATTTTTTAAGAGAACAAATTCTTTCAATAATTTTTCCAAATTACCTTTGTGAAAGAGTAAGTCATAAAATATTTATGGTGTAGTGGTTAATTGCACAGGCTCTGGAACTACAATGTTTGGGTTCAAGTCTTGATTCTACCATTTATTAAGTGTTTGACTTTAAGCATATTGGGTAATCTCTCTGTAGAGAAAATCTCTCACTTTTCTTTCCTGTAAACTGAGAATTATCACCTAGATATTAGGATTAAATTAAATAACATGAATTTGGCAAGAGTAAGATGTTAATCTGTTGTCCTTTTTGTTTCAGTGCTTTGGTTTAGATTTATTTGAAATGACTTCCCTGCTTTTCCTCATTTCCCTCTTCCCCAACCACTCAGGAGGACAACTAGATTTTTATTCCTAAGGTGTAGCTTCTTATAGGTGGTAGCAAAAAAGACATAGTACCTTTTTGTTTCAGAGTCATTAAGGAAATTAAATGGATTATTTAAGAGTGGAATCCACCCTAAAGGAGGTTGAGGGGAGAGTGGTCTAAACTCAGAAGTGCTAGACTTGAGGGCAGGCACACCACTGACTGACCTACACAAGGTTTCTGTGTAAATTAGAAAAAGTCTCACTCTCTGAAAAAATGTAGTTCAGACCCAAGGCACAATGCTTAGCCAGAGGAGCAGAGCTGTATTTCAGCTCCCCCACCTACCACCTAAGCTGAGTTATATTGTGCAGTTCATACACTACATAACTTAATATTAGCTCTGCCTGGGGGATGGGAGAGAGGACTGTGGGTCCATATAGGGAAGCACATGGACCAAGTCCATTGGAGCACAGCATCTCAGAAGTTCTTGGACATCCATCCCAGGGAATGCTATGAGATAATGAGAAAGGGTGAGTCACTAAGCACTGGGCTTTGCAAAAGAACTATGCTACTATTGAAAACCATCAGTCATCATAGGGATCATGTTGTCCTAGACAGAAAGCTAAGCACATGAGAAACATTGCAGACAAAATTACAAAGTGGACACATAATGGAAAACCAATGTCTGAAGAAGCACTGAGTCACCATGTTCAGAAAAGGTAAGGTTGGTTATAGTCTGAGAAACTTCTGTGATACATCTAAGTTCGTAAGACTCTCCTAGAAAAATGAAAGGTCCTCCCAAGGAATGATTAATTGGAATTCCTATAGACTTTAGAGAATGAAAGTATATGATTTGGAAAACAAAAATAAATGGGACATTTCTTTCACCCAAGCATTGGACCTTGCTGTAAATAAAATATAGACATACGTGTTTTAAGCAGAATGTAAGAATCAAATTTTATAGCACTTATCTGTACAGACAAATTGAGTTCTACTTGAACTCTCATTTGGCATCTTCCAACATATTGTTATTTCCAAGTTACTGGGATCCTTTCTTTAGGCTTGTTCAGTGGGAAGTGTGATGCAAATGTTTTCAGATGATTCACCTCCCTTTATAAGTGATTTCTTAGTTTTTTGACTTTCCGGTTGGGAGTCTGTCAAAACAAGGGTTGTCTCATGAATTGTCAGAGGGTGAAGAGACTACATGTAGAACACATAGGATATTTTTTCTATAAGGTAATCAGACACCCAACTCTACCTGAAAGTTTCAGGAATCCTATTATTCCCATGATCTATTTTTAGTTCTATTATTTTTTTAATGGGAAACATTTTATCTCATTTTAGTCAAAGACACTTAAATTTTTAAAAATTTTTGCTTTGGGGTATTTACTCCCCATTAGATTGCCAGGACAAGTATCTGTCATTATATTCACAGATTATTACTCCTTTGGACAGTAGGCATGTAAAAGTCTAGCTTGTTATTGGTGCCATATAGCTTTTTGCATAAATCTTTAAATATATCTCTTTGGGAAGACATATGTTTAGCCAGCCAGGAGCCCTGATGTTCCGTGGGCAACTCCGTAGCAGGGATATATAAGTTGTGAAAGCTGTACAATTTTCTCCTTTTGTATGATTTACTCTTTGGGGCAAGAGTGTAACCCTCTTATATTCTACAATCTAGATCTACAATCTAATGATATATAAGCCCAGTCAATTAATTAAAAAATTAGTTTGGTTGCTATGCATTTTCTCATCACTATGAAAAATCATGTCCTCTTACAGGGAGGTTTTGACATTAGATTTGATTTCTTAACACAATACACAGATTCAGCATTATATGTGAAAATGCTTAATACGTATCAGCCTTTATATCCATGTTATACTGTGAATGTAGCTTGTTATTTATAAAACATCTAATGAACCTGTGAGATGTGGGACATTTGCAGATAATTCTGTAATATAACTGTACGGAGGTAATATTTATTGACCAGGGACTGATTCCCCAATAGTGCTGTTTTGGGAACATTACGGAGAAAACCCTTGTACAGAATTTCAAAACTTAATCATTTAGCACTGACCAAATTATACTGGGGATTGATTATATTTGATTGAAAACCCATCTGTTCTTATCAGATAACACTGTATTTTAATGGATGCGGTTAGAAACATACTGAGAAGAATGTTTCAAAGTTTTACTTACTATCTTTTATGTGTTCACAAATTCACCATTTTAAATTACCTGTATGAACTGAGTCACCCATACAAAACAGGTCTCTTTTCCCGATTACAAATAATTCATACAAGTAGATGCTTGTGAACCTTTAGGATAAGTGGTAATTAGCTAGGCTAGGACAATGCAGAAGAGTGTATATGTAGGTGAAATAACATTTAGGCCTAGATACAGGCAAGAGGAACACATGTATTTAAGAAGCACAAATTCTACACTGACTTCAAAAATCTTTTATAAAGCAAACTGGGAATCAGTTTAGTACAGGGATAGAGTCTTGGATTAGAAGAAATAGTTTTCAGTTCTAATACCACCTGTGATTCACTTAGTGAATAATTTTGTAGTGAACATACAGTATGTGTCAGACCTTGTGCCGAATTCTAGGAATCCCATATTGAATAAAGCAGTCAGTCCCTACTCTCAAGAAATCACAATCTAATAGGGGATATAGACAGAATCCCCACATATGTTGGGGATCTTAGTTCTCCTTCAAAGCCTCCTGAGTTACCTGACAATTCCCCAGCATGTCTCATATGTGTTCACAGAATCCTTCAGTGTTCTCCTTTGGGTTCTTGCAAAGATACTTCTGGCTAGTGCCTGACACTATCACTGAGAGAGGTGCCTCCACATGAATGCTATCTTCCCAGTGTTCAGTTTCTCATATTCTCAGCCCTGAAAAATCCTTGAGCTACCATCTTCAATAGAATATAAAACATATCCTGAGCCCTGAATCTGTCTTTGTCACCCGAACTCCCAAGCAGTGCTGCTTATGCCCTGGGGCTTGTAACATTCTGTCTGATTCAGTCCCTGAGGACAGGCTGGGGAAAAGATGTGTATTATGTTCTCCCTTTCCCTCTATTTCCTCTCCCTGATTTATTTTTTTTAAATATAGTTTATTGTCAAGTTACCTAACATACAGTGTATAGAGTGTGCTCTTGGCTTTGGGAGTAGATTCCCATGATTCATCACTTACATAAGCACCAAGTGCTCATCCCAACAAGTGCCCTCCTCAGTGCCCATCATCCATTTTCCCCTCCCCCCACCAACCCACAGTTTGTTTTCTGTATTTAAGAGTCTCTTATGTCTTGACTCTCTCTTAGTTAGTAACTATATATTTTTTTCCTTCCCTTCCCCCATGGTCTTCAGTTAAGTTTCTCAAGTTCCACATATGAGTGAGAACATATGATATTTGTCTTTCTCTGACTTATTTCACTTAGCATAATACTCTCCAGTTCCATCCATGTTGTTGCAAATGGCAAGATTTTATTCTTTTTCATTGTTAAGTAGTATTCCATTGTGTGTGTGTGTGTGTGTGTGTGCGCATGCGCGCGTGCACACACACATACACACACCACATCTTCCTTATCCAGTCATCAGTTGATGAACATTTAGGCTCTTTCCATAATTTGGCTATTGCTGATAGTGCTGCTATAAACATTGGGGTACATGTGCCCCTATGAATCAGAACTCCTGTATCCTTTGGATAAATTCCTAGTAGTGCTATTGCTGGGTCATAGAGTAGTACTGTATTTAATTTTTTGAGGAAACTTCAAACTGTTTTCCAGAGTGGCTGCACCAGTTTGCATTCCCACCAACAGTGCAAGAGGGTTTGCCTTTCTTCACATCCTTGCCAACATCTGTTGTTGCCTGAGTTGTTCATGTCAGCAACTCTGACTGGTGTGAGGTGGTATCTTAATGTGGTTTTGATTTGTATTTCACTAATGATGAGTGATATTGAACATCTTTTCATGTGTCTGTTGGCCATCTTGATGTCTTCTTCGGAAATGTGTCCATTCATGTGTTTTGCCGATTTCTTCACTGGATTATTTATTTTTTGGGTGTTTAGTTTGGTAAGTTTTTATAGATTTTGAGTAGTAACTCTTTATCTGATAGGTCATTTGTGAATATATTTTCCCATTCCATTGGTTGCCTTTTAGTTTTGTTGATTGTTTCCTTTGCTGTGCAGAAGCTTTTTATGTTGATGAGGTCCTGTAGTTCATTTTTGCTTTTATTTTCCTTGCCTTCAGAGACATGTCGAGTAAGAAGTTGATGTGGCCAAAGTCAAAGAGATTGTTGCCTGTTTTCTCCTCTAGGATTTTGATGGTTTCCTGACTGACATTTAGGTCTTTCATCCATTTTAAGTTAATTTTCGTGTATGGTATAAGAAAGTGGTCCAGTTACATTCTTCTGCATGTTGCTGTCCAGTTCTCGTAGTGCCATTTGCTAAAGAGACTGTCTTTTTTTTCCATTGGATACTCTTTCCTGGTTTGTCAAAGATTAGTTGGCCATGCATTTGTGGGTCCAATTATGTGTTCACTATTCTGTTCCACTGATGTATGCATCTGTTTTTGTGTCAATACCATACTGTCTTAATGATTACAGCTTTGTAGTGCAGGCTAAAGTCCAGGATTGTGATGCTTCCTTGTTTGGTTTTCTTTTTCAGTATTACTTTGGCTATTTGGGGTCTTTTGGGGCTCTATACAAATTTTAGTATTATTTCTTCTAGCTCTGAAAAGAATGCTGGTGCTATGTTGATTAGGATTGCACTGAATGTGTAGATTGCTTTGGGTAGTATAGACATTTTAACAATATTTTTCTTCCAATTCTTGAGTATGGAATGTTTTTCCATTTTTTTTGTATCGTCTTCAATTTCTTCCATAAGTTTTTTATAGTTTTCAGGTACAGATCTTTTACCTCTTTGATTAGGTTTATTCCTAGGTATTTTATGGTTCTTGATGTAATTGTAAATGGGATTGATTCCTTTATATCTCTTTCTGTTGCTTCATTATTGGTAGAAATGCAACCAATTTCTGTACATTGATTTTGTATCCCAAAGTGTTTGGACTGTCATGTTTTCATTTTCATTTGCTTCCATATATTATTTAATTACTTCTTTAATTTCATTGTTGACCCATTCATTCTTTAATAGGGTGGCTTTCCAAATTTTTTCTTGTGGTTGATTTCAAGCTTCATAGCATTGTGATCTGAAAAGATGCATGGTATAATCTCAGTCGTTTTATATTTGTTGAGAGCTGTTTTGTGACCCAGTATGTGATCTATTTTAGAGAATGTGCACTTGAGAAGAATGTGAATTATGCTGCTTTGGGATGCTGTCAAATCCATCTGGTCCAGTGTAATATTCAAGGTCATTGTTTCTTTATTGATTTTCTGCGTAGGTGATGTGTCCATTGCTCTAAGAGGAGTATTAAGGTCACTGACAATTACAGTATTATTATAAGTAAGTTTGCTTATGTTTGTGATTAATTGATTTATACATTTGTGTTTTCCAAGTTGGAGGCATAAACATTTACCATTGTTAGCTCTTCTTGATGGATAGATCCCATAATTATGATATACTGCCCTTCTTCATCTCTTGTTACAGTCTTTAAAGTCTAGTTTGTCTGATATAAGTATGGCTACTCCAGCTTTCTTTTGACTTCCAGTAGCATGATAGATGTTTCTCCATCCCCTCATCTTCAATCTGCAGGTGTCCTCAGGTCTAAAATGAATCTCTTATAGACAGCATATAGATGGATCATGGTCTTTTATCCATTCCGATACCCTGTGTCTTTTGATTGGGGGCATTTAGTCCCTTTACATCCAGAGTGATTATTGAAAAATAAGGATTTAGTGTCACTGTGTTATCTGTAGTTTTTGTGTTTGTGGTGATGTGTCTGGTCCTTTGTAGTCTTTGTTGCTTTCCACTCATAGAGTCCCCCTTAGGATCTCCTGAAGGGCTGGTTTAATGGTCATGAATTCCAGTTTTTGTTTATCTTGGAAAGCCTTTATCTCTCCTTCTGTTGTGAATGACAGTCTTGCTAGATAAAGGATTCTTGGGTGCATATTTTTCCTATTTAGCACATTGAATATATCCTGTCATTCCCTTCTCACCTGCCCAGTTTTAGTGGACAGGTCTGCTACTACTTTTATGTGTATACCCTTGTAGGTTAAGGTCTGTTTGTCCATAGCTGCTTTTAGAATTCTCTCTTTATATTTGTATTTTGCCAGTTTCACTATGATATGTCATGGTGCTGACCTCTTCTTGTTGATTCTGAAGGGAGTTCTCTGTGCCTCCTGGACTTGGATGTCTGCTTCCTTCTCCAGATTAGGGAAATTATCAGCTATAATTTGTTCAAGTAAACCTTCTGCCCCTTTCTCTCTTCTTCTTCTGGAACTCCTATGATACGGATATTATGTTTCATTGAATCACTTAGGTTTCTAATTCTCCCCTTGTGGTTTAGTATTTTCCTATCCCTCTTTTTTTGGCTTCATCATTTTCCGTAATTTCATCTTCTATTTCACTTTTTCTCCCCCCTGATTCCTCCATCCTTGCTGTCATTGCATCTAGTTTATTTTGCATCTTATTTACAGTATTTCTTAATTCGTTGTGACTATTTATTAGGTCCTTGATCTCTGCAGCAATAGATTCTGTGCTGTCTGCTATGCTTTTTTCAAGCCAAGCTATTAGTATTATGACTATTATTCTAAATTCTTTTTCTGATATATTGTTTATATCTGTTTTGATCAATTCTTTAGCTGTCATTTCTTCCTGGAATTTCTTTTGAGGAGAAATCTTCCATTTCATCATATTGGCTAGTTTTCTGTCTTTTACATGTTTTACTGTCTTGTTATGTGTCCTGCACCTGTGAGTGTTACTGTATTAAAAAAAAAAAAGGGCATACACTGTCCAGGGCCTGACATGTCAGGCAGTGTTTTTAGAGTATGTTGCGTACTCTCTGTTGATGTATCTCTGGTTTCTTTATCTCACTACTTGTATTAGTGGTTTGGACCTTCTTCCAGGTGTGCTTTGTTTTGTTTGCTGAAGTTACCCTGGAAAAAATTATAAACGGGGGTTGTGGTGGAAGAAGCCTTATCCCATACAAAGAGAGAAATGACAGAGGTGGAGAAAAAAAATTACCAGGCAGAGAGTCAAATAAACTATAAGGCTTAATCCAGAGAGAGAGAGAGAGAGGAAAATAAGAAGGAGATATAGAAGAGATGTAAAAGGAATAGAGTAGAAATGTCTGTGTCCCTCCATGCTGCCTTTTTGGGCCCCTGGAGATGTTTCTGTCACTCTGTAGCCCAGATTTTTGGAATTCCAAGTGCTCTGACCTCAATACTGCTGAGTTTGAGGGACAAGGGAAATTTGGGCTCCCCTAGTTCTCCACCATCTTGACTCCTCCTTCCCTCTCCCTGCTTCAAACAAACAAACAAACAAACAAACAACTTCACAGATCTTTTTTTCTCCCAATAATAATTCATACAAATAGATGCCTGCAAATCTCTAGCTAACAACTTAGTATACATAGAAACATCACACTTTGTAAATAAACAGGTAATATACTATTTACAATAGACTATGATAAAAATTATAACAGAGTTCACTTACCAGACTTTTGGGGCACACATAGGAAGGGCATTGAATTCAGAGAAGTGAGGGTGGGACACTGGAAGTCTCTCTGAAGACATGACAACAAAGCTGAGAATCTAAGGATAAATGAGAATTAGATAGGTTAAGATAATGCATAGGAGTATATATGCAATTAAAATAGTATTTATGAAGGTCCAACAATGAGAAGAACACATTTATTTAAGAAGAACCAATTCTTCCCTTCTTTAAGGACCAACCTGGAGATCTTTTATAAAGTCTTTTCTTCTTCTCATTTATGTGTTTATTCCATCTTTTTGTGTTTATTATATTCAGTCTTCTATTATAAATATTCATAAGCATATCTATCTCCCATTATTAGAAGATAAGCTAACTGTGGATTCTACTAAATTATTTTTCGTATTCTCCACATTAATAGCCACAATTATTTTCATATAACAGGTACCTAACTAGAAGTAATATGCTTGAAGTGGTTAGGGGTACTTGGGATAAACACATTTTTTATGAACTAACAATGGCATCAAATGACTCAAACAAATAGATGCAATAGAAGGCACACTAGTTCCAGATAAAAAGGAAAGTCTGGACAAGATCTTTTTTTTTTTTTTTTTTAATTTTTTTTTCAACGTTTATTTATTTTTGGGACAGAGAGAGACAGAGCATGAACAGGGGAGGGGCAGAGAGAGAGGGAGACACAGAATCGGAAACAGACTCCAGGCTCCGAGCCATCAGCCCAGAGCCTGACGCGGGGCTCGAACTCACGGACCGCGAGATCGTGACCTGGCTGAAGTCGGACGCTTAACCGACTGCGCCACCCAGGCGCCCCTGGACAAGATCTTTTTTATCTGTTAGAACAACTTTTTACTGGTTAGTGTTACCAGAACATTTATGAAACAGTGACTAAGAGAATAATCACTTAGTTCTTTGTACAGTTAAGTCTTGAACAACATGGGTTTGAAATGCATGGGTCCACTTAGACATAGATATTTTTCAGTAAATAAACATATAGTACTATAAATGTATTTTCTCTCCTTATGAGTTTCTTTATAACATCTTCTTTTCTCTAGCTTTAGTGTAAGAATACAGAATATAATACATATGCAAAATATGTGTTATCAACTATTTATGTTATCAGTAAAGCTTCTGGTCAGAAGTAAACTATTAGTGGTTAAGTTTTGGGGAGTCAAAAGTTGTATGTGGATTTTCAACTGTATGGTGGATGTCTATACCCCTAGTCCCTGCATTATTTGAAGGTCAGCTGGTGCCAGGCATTTTCTTTGTTTGTTTGTTTGTTTGTTTTTTAGTATATGTACTGCCGAAGCAAGCACAGGCATTTTTTAATTTAAAAAATCAATGAAATAAGTGATTCATACAAAATAATATATAAAATATACATAAGCTTAAAGACTAATAGTAATAAAAAAACTCCTGTACCTGCCACAGAGCTTAAAGATAGAATATAATTAAATATTATAATGAAAAGTTTCTTTTCCTAGCAAAATAGCAAACCAACATGGGCTGCTGGATTCTTCCCTCAACTCTGGGGAAATTTTGGAACTCAGAACTAAAATCACAGATAAAATTAACATAATGGGGAGACCAAAGGAACATGCCAGTGTGCTGTAACACTTAGGGAGAAAATTTAAATCAATTGTAAGTTAAATCCATTTGCCATAAGAGCACGTATAGAAAACATGACATAAACAGAATAAGAACACTCAATCTACGTAATAGAAAGAAGAAATGGAGAAAAGCAAAACAAAGAAAGTACAGGAAATGGAAAAAAAATTTAAATGGTAGCAGTGTTGGATCTTAAAATAATATAAATTGCAATAAGTATAAATGGGTTAATTTGGCTTATTTTTTAAAAACATTTTTAATGTTTATTTTTGAGAGAGAGAGAGAGCAAGCAATCAAGGGAGGGGCAGAGAGGGAAGAAGACACAGAATCCAAAGCAGGCTCCAAGCTCTGAGCTGTTAGCACAGAGCCTGACGCGGGGCTCAAACCCACGAACTGTGAGATCATGACCTGAGCCGAAGTTGCACACTTAACTGACTGAGCCACCCGGGCACCCCTAATTTGGCTTATTAAAGTCAGAGACTCTAAGATTTTATTTAAAATATTCAACATCATTCACTATGAATCCCAATTTTAAGCAATATTAAGAAAATGTTGAAAATAAAAACAAGGGAAAGTATACATAGGTCAATTTGAACCAAGTAGAAGTGGGGTAACAATATTAAATTTTGACAAAATTGAATTTAAGGCAAAAATGTAAGTGATTAAGAACGATATTGTATATATCTAAGAAAGAATAGACTAAGAGGAACAGATATGTATCTATCTATAAAGCCTATGGAGTATGTATGCATTGTAGATATAAAAAGAAAAAGCATATTAACTATATCTTTGAAGTCCATTTTCACTGATTGCATCCCATTCTCTCCCTCCAAAGGTAATTACTACACCAAATTTTCTGTTTATTATTTCTATATTAGTTTTTTTATTACTTTGTAACAAATACTACACTCAGTAGCTTAAAACAACACATTTATTATCTTACAGTTTGTATGGGTCATGGGGAGGGGGTAGGAATGGATTAGCTGGGTCCTCTGTTCAGAATCTCAAGTCTGCAATTAAGGAGTTAGGTGGACTGCATTCTCATCAGAGGCTCAAATGGGGAAAGACCCACTTCTAGCTCCCCCAGTTTGTTAGCATAATTCATTTCCTTGTAGTTATAGGATTGAAGTTCCTGTTTTCTTGCTGACTATTGGCTTCGGGCCATGCAGTTCTTGAGTGCTCTTTGCTATGTAGACTTTGTCATAGGCCTTCTCATAGCATGTCAGTTTACTTCAGGTCCAGTGGGAGGATGTTCCGCTTCATCTGCTGATACAGAATCTTATATAATGCAATGCAGTCACTGGAATGGCCTCTCCTCACCTTTGCCCTGGTCACAGATTCCATTCATACTGCAGGAGAGGAGCTTATATAATGGTGTTACTCATTAGGGGTCACCTTGGGGTGTGTCCACACTTTGCATTGATTCACTTTCTTTTTCACAATATATGTGTATATCCAAAAATATATATTGTCTAGTTTGTATATGCTTTTGAATTTTATACAAATGGAATCATTCTGTATTGTTATGTTATTTTCTTTTCTACTCAAATTTTTTTGATTCACCCATGTAGTTCATCATTTTCATTAATATATAGTAGGCCATGTAAGACTCACAAAATTGATTATTCCATTGAAGAATATTTTGCCTATTTCCATTTTTTGCTAGTATCAACAATGTTGCTATGAATGTTCTTGTTCCTGTTTTTTGCTGCAGATGTCTAAAAATTTCTCAAGGATTATATTCCATTCTTCATCAATGACAAGGGTAAGTTGTCTTTTAAAGACATAAATCAACGTAAACCCCTCCAGGTATAAGTGATATCTCACTGTACTTTGAACAAAATCCAAACTCCTTTATTGTACTTTACAAAGTCCTACAAGCTCTGGCCTTTGTCCATATCTATGGCCTCTTCTTGGACTAGTCTTACCCTTGCCCACTGTGTTCCATAATGGCCTTTTTATTTTTATCAAACATGAAAATTTTTTTCTTTCATTCTTGCCCTTGGGCTCTTGTACCCTCTTAACTAGAATGCTCTTCCTTGTGGCCTTGGAATGTTGACTCCATCTCACCATTCATGACTCAGCTCTGATAGTATCAGAGTGCCCTTTCCTATATACCAAATGCAAAGTATCTTTCCACTCACTCTCAGTCTCCTGACTCTATTTTAATTATTTCCCTAGAATCTATCACTATTATAGTTTTCTTTCAGTTATTGATTATCGGTCAATCCATTTTGAATGTAACTCCCCCAAGAGCAGGACTCTTTCTAGTACTTATCTGTATATCCCCAATTCCTAGCCAAATGTCTGGCACATATAAAGTACTCAAGAATGTCATAGTAAGTGAATAAAATAATAAATACAGTATCAGAATTTGTGAAAGCCAATGGCATAGAGATAAAGGTAAAAGTGAGTATGAAGCAATGTTTCTATAGATTGTAGGTGGGCTCAGAGGACCTGCCTGGCCAGTATTCTTTTTTTTTTTTTTTTAACTTTTTTTTTTTTACTTATATTTGAGACAGGGAGAGACAGAGCATGAACGGGGGAGGGTCAGAGAGAGGGAGACACAGAATCTGAAACAGGCTCCAGGCTCCGAGCTGTCAGCACAGAGCCTGACGCGGGGCTCGAACTCACGGACCGCAAGATCATGACCTCAGCCGAAGTCGGCCACTTAACCGACTGAGCCACCCAGGTGCCCCTGGCCAGTATTCTTATTACCTGTTAGGGCATGTTGTCAGACACAAAAATAAAGAGTTTTCTTTCAGATACTTTCAATTCTGAATTAGGAAAAAAATGACATAACAGTGCTGGATGATTGCATCTAGGGAAGGGTTGGGAAGTGCTGTCTTTGCAGGCCTCTCATTGGGGTTTTTAGTTGTTGACAGCCTTCCTGGCTCACTAATTAGAACTGTAAAATTTCAGGTGAGTGACAGTAGCTTATACGCTAATTCTGCTTTTTGCAGCTGCAATTGCTGGGCAGCTAATGCTATAATTGATGGATGCTGCCAGTTGCTGAGATGGATGGAAATTAATACTTAAATTACCATTGTTGGAGGTCATAATCACATTTTCAGTTGCATCTAAAAAGTGGTGTATTGGGGCGCCTGGGTGGCGCAGTCGGTTAGGCGTCCGACTTCAGCCAGGTCACGATCTCGCGGTCCGGGAGTTCGAGCCCCGCGTCGGGCTCTGGGCGGATGGCTCAGAGCCTGGAGCCTGTTTCCGATTCTGTGTCTCCCTCTCTCTCTGCCCCTCCCCCGTTCATGCTCTGTCTCTCTCTGTCGCAAAAATAAATAAAGGTTGAAAAAAAAAAATTAAAAAGTGGTGTATTTATGTCATCTCTATTATAAAAACTGTACTTTGGGGGAATAAACATGCCATGTATAACTTTATGTTGAATATTATAACTATAGTTTTAAATATTTACATCAACTTTTAAATTTCAATATGCAATGCATGCAAGTTCTATCCTACCCTCCAATTAACAGCCCCTAAGAAAAATAGAAAAATAAAATAACTCAACAGATAAATCCTCAAATTTATCCAACAAAATTATTTGTTCCATAAGGATCTTTGATTTTATCTTGGAGCTCTTGCAATTATTTAACATGTCTGATTGGTTAAAATCATATATGGTTTACCATGTTTTAAAGGAAATTAAACTTTGGGGAACACATTTTCTATAGCATGGCTAGCTAATGGTTCTATATTGCTAGAATAAGATTTGAACTCTTGAAGTGGGATCCTTTTGTGGTGGTCAAGGATTTCTGAAATGATAGTGTATCACAGTATTAATTTTTAAAACAATGATTATGTCATATTCATTCTATTCTAATGAATGCAATTGGGAGTATGAAGGTAGTGTCAGATTTTCTTTCTTCTGGTTCTCTGTATGTTTCTTACTATTTGTGTCTAGTTTTCTTCATGGATTTGCAGTCTTGAGCTCCTCCTTATTTTAACCTACCTAGTAATAATTCCAGACCAAGTCTACACCTCTGTAAGTTTGATTTAAGTGGCTTGAGGTGACAGTTGGGCATAAATATCTTTTCAATTGTTTCTAACATGCAATCAGAGTTGAGAATCAGTATTTTATACTATATTCTTGGGTAGTTCATTCACTCTCATAATTTGAACTGCTGTGCTGATGACTCTCATATGTATATCACCAGCTCTCCCCTGAATTTCATTTGAGTATGAAAATACATGCTTGTCTTCTCTCCTTCAATAGTATCAACATGCCAAAGTCTCCTCCACTTGCTTCTTGTTCTGCTTCCTATCTGGAATCCTAGTAGAAATGATTACAGTCTTCTTTTCCTGTGCCTTTCCTCCTATATTCAACAGTCCTGACAGACTTTCTTCTAAATGTTTCTCAAGTCTTTCCTTTTTCCTCACCTGAACTTTCTGCTTAGCTAAGATCTTCTCATCTTAACTTTCTTGATAGTTTAAACAGATTTCACTTGTTCAGATCATCTTCCTTACTATTCAGACTCATTCACCCTATCATATAAACATACAATTCACAGTTAAAATCCTGTAGTGGCTTCTCATCACTTACTGGATCCAACCGAAGCTCAAGCTTCTAGCAAAGGTAATTATGGTGATTCCATGAGTGGCTTATGTCTCCTTTCTCATTGCCTGATTCTACAGGATTCACACTTTAGGATCCAGAATATGAAACTGCTATGATGGTCCCTAAACATCAAGTGTTGCTAATTCTCCATGTTTTTGTTCATGTTCTTATTTTTGTCTAAAATTACCTTTCCCTTCATTTAAATTTTTTTAATGTTTATTTATTTTCGACAGAGAGAGTGATAGAGCATGAGTGGGGGAAGGGCAGAGAGAGGGGGAGACACAGAATCCAAAGCATGTTTCAGGCTCTGAGCTGTCAGCACAGAGCCCGACGCAGGGCTCGAACCCACAGACCGCGAGATCATGACCTGAGCCGAAGTTGGACGCTCAACCGATTGAGCCACCCAGGTGCCCCACCTCTCCATTCATTTAAACTGTCTAACTCTTAATCATCCCTTACTACTTAACTCAGGTATCACCTCCTGAAAAATGACTTCTTGAACTTGCTAGCCTTGGATAAATGTCCCTCTGTCCTCTCTGAGCATTCTGGGAATTGCCTTATAGAATTAACAAAACTAAGCTGAAATAATTTACTTACTTATCTCCGTCTCCACTAAAATGTAAGCAGGAGCTGTGTCTTACTATCTTCATATCCTCAGTGCCCATGTGGAACCATATCTAGAATTTAGCAGGCTTTAATTACACACTGCTTGAATGGAATGATTTCTGACGGCTCCACTAAATCACCATATATCCTTTAGGCACTGCAACTCAATGATGTGTTTTCCCATTCTGAAATGGGTTGATGAATTGCTGTTAAAATTTATTTGTGATAATTTCTGTTAAGACACTTCAGAATGCATCGGGTAGTATTAAGTAATAAGAAAATGTCATCTTATTTCACAATTGTTCCTCTTTACTTGCTACTCCCTTTAAGGCATTCCTAGTGATTTTATGTGTGAAGCTTTCCTTACCTAATGCCTAATTGCATTCTCTGCTTTTGCACAGTCAATTCTTGATTATCCATGGTCACGGTAGAAAGGGAGAGCGTGAAAAATCTAAAAATCTCATTTGCATCAACTGCCTCCCTTACCAAATCTTTTGCCAGAGATAGTAATGAGTGTAGCAAAGCTGGTGGAGGTGCAAATGAGCTGTGAAATGGCAAAAACTCCTGTTGCCAGATAAATAGAAAATGAAAAGCTCTGAATAATACACATCTGGATAGTCACAGAATAACATAGAATTGACTATATTTAGAAAATTAGAATTTAGTGGATGACTGATGAAGACTGATGCGTTTGGCTTCTGTATAGGTATCTGGACTTGTTTTACTCTTGGGCAAAGTAGGTGGTTGTATGCATACTATCGTGTCAGGCGTTCTGGGTTGATGCCATTTCCCCAAATGTCACATTCACTCTCTTACCTCACTGTCTGAATTTTCACTATTAAAATATGTAAAGCATGCTGAAGACAGAAACTGGATATACCAAAAATAAAAATATACTCTACTTATACCTAATTTCATTAAGGCTGGCTAACCTTAAGCCATATGAATCCTTGCTTTCATATTCTGATCACAGACTTTTAGGAACCATTTTATCCCATTCCCAGCTTTAGGGGACAGTTATAAGGTGGATTAGTCAATGCAAGTAATATTTCTGTAGACACTTTTCTCAGTGGAATTGATAAAGTTGATTGGAACCTCCAAAATGTTCTGGAAGTTCCTACAATTTGCAATACCCATATGATTTTGAATGTTAATATTGCTGGAGATGGAAGAGACCTTTATTTATTAAATAAAGGATTTGGTACATGTGGTTATGGAGAGTCCAAAATATGCAAGGTGGGCTGGCAGGCTGGAGACAGACCTAGGGAGACCGGTGGTGAAGCCCAAGTACAAAGGATATGTGCTAGCGGAATTCCCTCTTGCTTGGGGTAGGTCAGTCCTTCATTCTTTTCACACCTCCAAATGGTTGGAAGTCCACTCACATTATGAAGGACAATCTGCTTTATTCAAAGTTCACTCATTAAAATGTTACTCTCATCTAAAAACACTCTCACAGAAGTATCTGGAATAGTAATGACTACATAACTGGGCACCATGGCCCAGCCAAATTAACAGATAAAATTAATCATCACACTCTTCATCTGTTAGATGATGAAAAGGGCCTAGGGAAGTGAAATAACTTGCCTGAGCTTCTGGTAGTTGAGCTCAGACGAGTATTGCGATCTTTCAGTTTCTTAATTGGTAACTTTTCTACCACAGAACACTGATTTTTCACAACTGTGGTAATGAGAAAAAAGCAATAGTGTTAGCTCAGAAATAAATATTAATAGTATTTCATAAAAAGAAAAAAAGTCTATTGAACAGGACTGTCATGATATTTCAGAATGTCTAGCATACTTTGTCCCTGCCTAAATTTCCAGTAATACGTTCTTATTTTTTCTTAAGTAACAACTTTTTTATTGAGATATAATTCACATACCATAAATGTCACCCTTTTAAAGTGTATAATTCAGTGGGGTTTTTTTAGTATATTCACAAAGTTCTGTAACTATCACAACTATCTGTTTCTGGAAAATTTTCATCACTCCCTATTCTCCCCCTCTCCATTCCCTAGAAACCACTGATTTCTGTATCTATAGATTTGGTTTTTCTGGACATTTCTTATAAATGGAAGCATATAATATGTGGCCTTTGCAATTGCTTCTTTCACTTAGCATAATGTTTTCAGGGTTCACCTGTGTTGCAGCATGGATCAGTACTTCATTGCTTTTTATTGCTAAGTGTTATTCCATTGTATGGATATATCACATTTTTGCCCGTTTGTAAGTTGATGGATATTTGGATAGTTTCCACTTTTTAGCTATTAAGAATAATGCTTGTATGAACATTTGTGTACAAATTTTTGTGTGGACCTGTTTTCAGTTCTCTAGGGTATATACTTAGGAGTGAAATTGCGGGGTTATATGGTAACAATGTTTAATATTTTGAGATGATGTCAGACTGTTTTTCCACAATGGCGACACCATTTTATACCATTAGAAATGTATGAAGTTCCAATTCTTTACATTCTCTTGTTCTCTACAATACTTGTTATTACCTGTATTTTCAGTTAAAGCCATCCTAGTGGGTAAAGTGGTATCTAACTGTACATTTGATTTGTATTTCCCTAATGACTAATGATTTTGAACATCATTTCATGTGCTTATTGGCTATTTGTGTATCTTCTTTGGAGAAATGTCTTCAAATCTTTTACTCATCTCTGAATTGGGTTAAGTTTTCTTTACTGTTGAGCTTTAAGAGCTCTTTGTATTATGGATACAAACCCATTTATCAGATATATAATTTGCATCCTATTCTGTGAGGTTCATCAAGGACACTTCCTGATGATGTTCACAGAGTATAAACATTATTAATTTTGATGAAGTACAGTTCATATTTTTCTTTGTTTTGCTTTTGTATTTATTGTCACATCTAAGAGATCATTGTTTAATCCAAGGTTATAAATATTTAGTCCTATTTTTTTACTTAGTTTTATACTTTTAGTGCTTACATTTAGTTTTATGATCCTTTTTTTTTTTTTTTGGAACTTTTGTTTGTTTTATTTATCTGTTGTGAGGTAAGGATCTAACTTCATTCTTTTGCATGCAGATATCCAGTTGTCCCAGCATCGTTTGTTGAAAAGATTATTCTTTTCCATTTAGTAGTCCTGACACCCTTATAAAAATCTATTATCTTAAATTTATTGGTTTATTTATGTATTTAAATTTGATTCCATTGATTTTTATGAGTATCCTTATGCCAGTAGAATACTGTCTTGATTACTGTGGCTTTGTAGTAAGTTCTGAAATTAGGAAGTGTTGAGTCCTATAAATCTGTTCTTTTTTTTAAATTTTACTTTAAATGCCCATTTATACTTTTGAGAGAGAAAGAGACAGAGCATGAGTGGGGGAGGGGCAGTGAGAGAGGGAGACACAGAATCTGAGGCAGGATCCAGGCTCTGAGCTGTTAGCCCAGAGCCTGACGTGGGGCTCAAACTCACCAACCATGAGATCATAACCTGAGCTGAAGTTGGATGCTTAACTAACTGAGCCACCCAGGTGCCTCTAAATTTGTTCTTCTTAAAGGTTATTTTGGCTATTCTGGGTTTCTTCCATTTGCATATGATTTTTATGATCAGCATGTATGTGTCTGAAAAACAGGAGGTTGTGGTGTTGATAAGGATTGCATTAACTATGTAGATCAATTTGAAGAGTATTTCCATTTAAAATTTTATTTTTAATGTTTGTTTATTTTTGAGAGAGAGAGACAGAGTACAAGTGGGGGAGGGAAAGAGAGAGAGGGAGACACAGAATCCAAAGCAGGTTCCAGGCTCTGAGCTGTCAGCACAGAGCCCCACGTGGGGCTCCAACTCGTGAACTGTGAGATCATGACCTGAGCTGAAGTCGGACATTTAATCGATTGAGTCACCCAGGCACCCCGAACAGTATTTCCATTTTAACAGTATTAAATCTTTCAATCCATGAACATAGAATATCTTCTCTTTTGCTTAGTGCTTCTTTAATTTCTTTCAATGGTGTTTTATGCTTTTTAGTAATGTATGTCTTGCTCTTCTTTTGCTAAATTTATTCCTGAGTATTTTATTCTTTTTGATGCTATCCTAAATACAATTGCCTTATTTTATTGCTGGTAGGTAGAAATACAATTAATTTTTGTATATTAAGCTCATATCCTGCTATCTTGCTGAAATTGGCAAGATACCTAGAAGTTTTGATAACTAGAAGTTATTTCCATATGTCTTCAAAAGGTTGTGGGTGGGGGAAGGTGGTGTTTTGCCCAAATGAGAATTCCAAATGAAGAGAGTCTGAGCCTGATCTGAAAGATAAGAGTTGAATTCCAGAGAACCAAGTGGTTCTGCCTAACGAAAAAACTGAATTTGCTAGACTTGCCAATTGTCAATGCTGGAAATTGGGATTGATAAACCTTTTGACATGGAAGAGGAAAGATTAATGACAGGAATACACTTGAGAAAGTAGACCTATAGCACTCATGGAGCTAAGTGGGTACTGAAGAAAAAGAAAGTCAAAGGGAAATTCCTTGTAGTGGGGATGGCAGAAAAAATATGTCTTATATTGTCTTTCTAATTTATACTGCACACAAATATTCCTTGATCATAAGTAATCCTTTAGTCAGAGTCTATAACATCTTCGTGTATGTTCTACATTGGACAAATGAAGAAGAGATTGTTTCATGATTGGGATAACTTAGCATTATAAGAATATTCATGTATCATGGAATGGATGAAACACTGGTTAATTTTATTTTATTTAAAAGGAGAGTCACCATTATTTTCTATAGTTCACTTGTTTCCAAAGAGTCAGAATATTGCAAAATATATTTACATTAAATGTTTCCTGGGCAAAGAGGGAACATGGTAAAGTGTTAATAACATAGAAGAGGAGGGCACACATAGAGAAGGAAATGCTCTAGGAAACATTTTTCATAGATTGTCATATATTAATATAACATATCTATGCTGTAGGGGTTGTTATTATCATTGCCCATTTCACAGATGAGGAAACTAAAAGTCATAAAAATTTAAAAATTATCTGGGGTAATGCAGCTAGTAAGTGGCAAAATCAAGTCACTGACTCCAAAGCCTTTCCTATTTCCACGATATTGTGCTACCCAAGGGCAGCTGTGTTACCCAAGTGTAAGGGTGGTGATCACACAGAATACAATGTGAATGGTGCCAACTAGAGTTGGCAGCACAGTTCCCTGAAAAGGAAAGAAGGTTCCAGTTCTAGCTATGTGATCTGGGAAAGTCACTTGCCCTTTCTGAATCTTAGTTTCCATAGCTATTACAATAGGGATCCTCATATCTCCTGATGACTGTCCTAGACTTTGTTGTGAACCAGAAGAGATAATGTAAGGGGGCTTTGTAAAGATATAAAATTAGATAGAAATAAGGAATGGTGAAGAAGATGCAGAATCTTCAGTCTCTTAACCTGTCATCGGGTTGTCATGACAAACATTATTTATCATTATACCAGAGATGTGTGTTGATGCCAGTGCCAGGAGAGTTGTAGTTAATAGAATGCTGATTGACAGAGGGTTTGCCACCAGGTATTTCTGTGGAATGAAAGATTCCATGAGTGCAAGGCTACCCAGCTATATCCAGAGTCTCTGTTTAAAGGTGTATGCTTGGAAGGCAGCTGGAGAGGCTGTGCTTGACTGGGAGTCTGGCAAGCTGCTTAGTATCTTCCTGAAGAAATGAAAAGATCTTGTAGCATGTTTCTGTCAAGGGTCTGCAGGAAATGGGAAAGATCACCCTATTTGTTATATTTATTGGAGATATTATTATTTGTTTTATGCTGTGTGGAAGGAGGGCCAGAGCTATAATCTATTGATCATTTAGTTTTATGAAGTTCTCAAATGGGTGATCTGGTATTTTTCTGACAGAGAGGCTATGGTTCCTGAACACCAGTAATAAGATTGTCATGTCATTTTCTTCTCGTTGGTCTTTTTATTGCTTTTTATCTCTTTGCCGGTGTTACCTCTCCCCAACCTCACCTCCCTCCTTGCAACTGTATTTTTTTTTTTTTTTTTGCCCCTCAGGGCCATGGTTAGGACCAGCTTGATTCATTTCATAGAATCTGCCCTATGCTTTTAAGAGATTACTCATCTTTGCTTTTCATGTTTCATCCTGTGAAACAGCCTGCCCACTATAGTCACTGTAGTAACGTCTTCGTAGTAAACAGTGGAATGTAACTTGGGAAGAAATAGGTCAGGGAAGCAGAGACCAAATGTTCATTTTGCAGCCACAGTGTGAGCAGATGGATAACAGAATGCAGTGGCTTTTGTGGGCCTCAATTTTCTGTAAATTCTTTCAGAATCTCCTGGGATTCATGCTCTTTCAAGATCCCTAAGAGTTTTAAGCAGGTGAACACTGAGGATGATATTTTCCTAATATGAAACTAAAGTTTCATACTTTCCTTTTGATTCTATGATTGTACCAAGGATAAATTTGATAGGGTACACTCTTCTCCTTCTTATCATCTAGGAATACAGCAAAGGACACAAAATCTTTTTGGGAAACAGCTTGGCTCTCAACTGGTGACAAATGAGGGGCATTGCCCCCAGGTGGTCACTGGTGACCACAACATGGGTGAGACTCCATTCTGCCCTCATGCCAGTCAGTCAGCCACATAATATGGGTCCAAATTCATAGGCTGGATATGCCTTTGCTCCCAAGGAACCCAGAGTTTAAAAAGAGAAACTGTTCAAAACAAAGACAAAACAAAAATTATACATTTAAGGAATAGATTGGAATGCATGCAAAGATAGCAGAAAGATCAGCAACGGCAGACAGCTGGCATCGAGGCTAGTGAAGAGTTAAACTCTGAATGACTGTGGGAGGTTGGTGTTATGGCTGGGGAACAACTGCCTAATGTCTTTCAACCGGACTGTTTAGCAAAGCTTCATTATGAAAGTAATTGTGTGCTTGCGCAGGCACACCACACGGAGGGAATGCTCACAGTAAAGGTATGATTGTATTGCCCGCTGCCATGCCAATTACTGGATATTAATGGCAGGATGGCATACATATGCCGGAGCTGGGAAGCAGAAGGTTAATAGACGAACAGCACCAGAAGAGCCCATTTATCAGTTTCTATTTATCTCTCCTTGGGAGGTGGCAGGTTTACAGTAAATACCTTCTGTCCTCCTAATTTCCTAATGATGGGGATAATGATGGAGAATGGTGAAGTCATTAACTGGGACAGGCTCTGTGCATCACTCTGTCAACCACATCTCCCCAAGACCTGCAATGAGAAGTGATGGGCCCCAGCTGTTCACCAGAATATGAGCCCCTCCTCCCATCCTCTTCACCCTAATCTGCAGGCTTGGGAAATGGCTTCCCAGATGAAGAAGATGGAGGCCCTGGGTGGGTGGAGAAGCATGAGAGAAGGAGAGCAAGGCTCTTCGGGCACGAGTATAGCTTTTCCTGCCATTCTCCCTTTGCACAGAACTTGGAGGAAGCACTGTTGACACATGCTGGAATCCTTCTCCAGTGATGCCAGAACTACTAGGAATTACATGTGGAAGTGAATAATGAATCAGTAATTGAAATGAGTGTGCTATGGTAGGGTGCAGAAGCAGATTTCACCAAATGTTCTTTTCAAAAAGTGGAAGAAATTAATAATTCATTTTCTTACCTCACCTCTAAATCGACTGGATATACTGGAGGACAATGCCTTTGACAAAGGTAAAGTTTTTTCTTTACAATTCTGAAGGCAGTCTAAAGGAGCTTTGATTGACTTGGATGTGCTTTTTTTTTTTTTCCTTCAGTGTGATCATGAGGTATCTATTCCATCTAATTGTTGTACATAGAATCTTTCAACTTTTACTTATTGCCTAAAACTAAGTTGGATTTGCCCCCATAGTTTATAGAGCCCTTGAAAAAACTATGAGTTTATTTTTTATCTTTTTATTTGGGAAGCCCATTGGCTATTTGAAGAATTTGCTCTCTGTTAGTTGAAGCAAGCTACTTTTTTTTCTTTTTTTACCTATATATCTTAGTATTGTTTGCTAGCAAGTAATGGAGAATGACTTAGGCCAACAATAGCAGAACATAAAGGTGTATGTATCCTAGTGACATGTATTTATTTCAGGATAAGGAATATAGTTGGGTCTCAAGAATAGGCTGAGATAATTGATACAAATATTTGGGTACTCTCTTTCACTTGCTCTCTTGCCTTGTTGCTCTCTACCTACTTAATTATTTTCTCTTTCTATAAATTGATTCTCCTCAGAACACAGGATGGAAAACAGAGCTGCATACAGTGCCCAGATTTGTATATTTCAGGTTCAGACCTGGAAGATAGACCAAATCAACTGATCTTTATCTGTCTATGTCTCTCTTTCCTGCCTCTATTCCAGTGGTGAGACTCTTTTCTAGTTATTTTCCTGTCTAGCCAGGCCATTGGAATCAGTCATGTGAACATGTGTGCAGTGAGGATGGAGGGATGGGGAGTCACCAGAGAAAGAGAAAGTATGAGGTACGAAGACAACCTTTTAGGTGCCCACTATAGTTAACCCTTATGAATCACCTGGTGGTAGGCAGTGGGGAAAGCACAGTTCATGGGCATTTGTTTTTTGGGAAATTTACTTCAACAACACTGAACAGTGTAAGCACTCTTAGCATTAATCAGATGAATTCCCTATTCTATTACTTATTGGTCGTATGAGCACTTTCCATCTGTGATATCAGCTCTGAGACAGGGACGATTCCACCATACCTACTAAATGGGGAGTCACAGGATTAAATGAGGTGATGTCTCTGAAGTGCTCAGTAGCAACCTACATAGAGAAAGTTCCCTATATATGTTGTGGATAGTATAGTTGTCAGTATGAATTTTCCAAGTTTGACATGTTTTCATTCTATGGAGATGAACCAGCCATTTATAGCAAATGTGTGGCAGACTGTATTTTCAGAAATGACCATAGTGGCCAAACTGACATGCTCTTCCAGATCATGGTCACTCCCAAGAAGATGTGGAGTTATTTCTCTTCCTCTTAGAATTGGGTAGACATTTGTGACTACCTCATGAACAGAATCCAGCAGAAGTAATACTGAGAGATCCTAGATCATAAAATACAATGTGGCTCCCACTCACAGCCAGCATCATGGACATGTGACCCATGCAGTAGTGCAAGCTCTTGCACTCAGAAGTTCCCCATCCTTGCTTTAATGCTCTGTTGTAGTCATCTTAAAATTATTAGTAATTTTTGAACAAGGAGTGCTACATTTTCAGTTTGCACCAGGCCTCACCAATTGTGTTGCTAGTCCTGCTTTTACAAGGCTCTCTATCTCTTGGGACACACACCTTGGTATCTCTAAACCAAAGTGTAAGAAGACCAGCTATGTTGAAGACCTCATGCTGGAGAGGCCATATGGAGACTACATTGGGTTAGAGAGAGATGCCCAAGGAGTTCCAGCTCCTCCAGCCCTGAGCTATTTGAGTTTTCTCAGCCCAGGTGGCAGATATGGAAATAAACAAGGCTTAAGAGGTTTCAGAACCAGACTAAAAGTCACTCGGCTGACACTGAGGGGAGCAAAGACAAGCTGTTCTGGTCTAAGCTTGCTTAGATTGTAGATTTGTGAGCATAATATTGTTGTCTCAAGCTACTTGGTTTTGGGGTGGTTAGTTGTATAGCCACAGATAACAGGAGCAAAATGATTTCTGAGAATAGCATGAGAATGGGGTATCTTAGTTACTAGAGAGTACAGATGTGAATGATTAGCTTTTCTAACTTCTAATCAGTAGATTAACATATAATAATGTTAATATTACGTGAAACAATAGTTTCATTTTGATCTTAAAAAGTTTTTAAGATCTTTTGTGTCACAATATTGTCATTATTACCAGCATTAATTTATATTGTTCTATGAATATGAAGACATAATTTAGCAAGGGCAATATAGAATATTTAACATTAAAATCACAAATGCCTAGGACCACTGAGAAATAAATATAATACAAATAATACTAAACATAGCTATCTTTTTTTTTTAATTTAATTCAGATCATTCTGTTTACTATATATTGAGTATTGCACTGGGTGCTGGAGATCCAAAGATAAATAAGACAAATGTGGTCCCTGTCATCATGGAACTATAGTCAGGTATGGTAGGGAAAATATAGTCAAAAAATATATACATTAGTGAATTAATTATAAATAATATGTACTATGAAGAAAAAGAAATCAGTGGGGAACCAACTGAGAGAGAACATTCAGAAAGGGCCCTTCTGAGGAGGCACACTGAAACATGAATGAAAAGGAGCCAATCATGTGAATGCTGGGAGAGGAATGGCCCTGGCAGAGACTAGTCTGTTCAAAGCCTCTGAGATCAGAAAAGACTTTGCATTTTGTTTCATTACCAGGGACTGTGTTGAAGGGGTCTTTTTGTAATTAGTAGGAAGTATGGACATGAAGGCCTAGAAAAACATTAAGAAAACTTGAGGAAATTTACTTATCCTTCAAGAAAATAAGGCACAGAACTTTTGTTTTATGATTACCGGGCTCTCTCTCCTTTTCCTCTGTTCTTCCTTATCAATATTTTTACAGCTCTAATCTATGAAACTTCTAGTAGAGAGTATTTTTTTTTTTTATTCTGGCTTAAAAGAGAAGTAGTTCTGAAAACTAGAGGAAAAAAAGTGTTGTTTTGGGTAGATGCAAGAAAAGCATACCATTGACTAATTGAGATTGTTCTGTAAAGTAATATTTAAATAGTATAGCATTCGCTAAAACCCAAGCTATGAAGCATTCTTTTAGAATTAGCTCATTGATTTAGTCAATACACATCCGCTAGGTTCCGATTCTATGACTGGTGTGATGGCACTGGTAACAGACTTTGCACTCTTGATATCTAAATATCTAGATACGTACAATCTAGAAGCTAGCCTGTAGGTAAAACACAAGCAGGTAAACATACAGTAATTATCTAGTTATCATATAATAAAGGCTATGAAGGGGAAAGTACAGGTGCTGAAGCATATAATGTGGATTTGGGATGAAATCAGGGATATTTTAATGTGAACATAGTACCATTATTGGATAAGGCAACACAGATCTTATAATTTTAGTAAAAATGTTCATGGATTATTTACTTTGTAGCTTATCCATGATCAGTGATTAATCTTAGATGGCCTCTCTCCTGATTCTGGGGTGCGTATTTAGGAATACTTAGCAAATGATGATTAAAAGGACAAATCTATAAACACTATTAGTCAAAATGAACTGCCAAAAGTAATACAAATAAAATTTGGTTGATCTGCGGTTTAGAGATTCTAAGTGGGAAAGTGCCTAGCACAAAGTCTAGTAAATATGCATTAATTATTAGTTTCCTTATTTGTTTATATTGTTTTTCCTCTATGAGTATAGAAAGTTGAGTAGGTTCAGGAACTTAGGACACTAAGAAGAATGGAAACACTATGAAAGGCAGAATGTAGTAAAATTAGCAGAGAAAGGTTTGAAATCAGGAGGTTGGCATTTTTGCCTGGAGTTTTAATTCCTTCATTCTGAATCGCAATCAATGGTTTAATCATTTAAACATGGGAAAGTAGTGTTTTCAATGATTTAATGACAGCTCTATAAAATATAAAATGAAAAAGTGGGAAAATTCTGTCTCTTCATAATACAAATTTCCCTTGCAAAATCCATTTTCTGACTTTGGAACAATTTCCTTGAATCACTCTTGAAACTGTTTTTTTTGTTTTTGTTTTTGTTTTTGTTTTTGTTTTTGTTTTTTTTTTAATTAGTAAGATCCCTAGTTGTGTTGCAAAACAAGCTATTAACTTATTTTTTGGGGGGGGACAGTTTTACCTTAGAATACTTTTGGCAATTTAATTACATGCTTTAAACACTTCCCTACAGAGGCTAAGCAGCTATTTATTTTGTGGATTTTTTCAAGTCTCTGGTTGTCCACACAAAAGAGCTTTATTTAAATACATGATGAAAATCAACAACACTCAAAGCTTATTTCAAGAATGTTTCCTTGACAGCTTCTCCTTTATCTACACAAGGGATTCTCAACTCTGGTGGAGGACAAAGGTTATTAGAGTTCCTGTGACAGTTTTTTTCCAGTCATCCATGTCCTTTGCAGTACTCTGTATTTAGAAGTTCAGATACACACTAGTGAAGTGACCCCTGGCTCTTCCACCCTCCCCCCAAGCCCTATATTAACATCAGGATGAAAGACTAGTAACTGTCTTTATGTGGCTACTTCTCAGTTAATCCTAAACAGTAGTGAGGGGCACGAGTTCTGAATCAGACTGCCTGCCTGGACTCCAAAGTCAGGTTATCACTTATTAGCATTATAATCTTAGAGTGGTAACGAATTGCTGTGATAGTCTTTTGGAAATTAAGGACTGCTTTCCCCAGAAGGGCTCCTGGCCGGCAGCTCTCAGAAATAAAAAGGTTCTGAGAAGCACACATGCTAGAGTAGGTATCTTATGTAAGACTGGAAAGCCCACCAGAAGACTATGTTATATAGGAGACTGATGATATACTAATGAGAGGAGCACCAGCATCACTTAGAAGTTCAGTTTTGACTGCCTTTTGTAGCACAGGGCTGAAAGTAGAAGATGCCACTATGAAATGGGCCCATTGGTAGCTGTAGGGATAATAGGATTCCAAAACAACAGAGGCCAGGTAGTAGTGCATAATAATCAGAAGTTGGCTGGACATAATTATTGTAATGACTAGGAAGGCTAAAGGATACCTGAAGGCTGCCCACTGAGTTAATTCAGCCATGGGGGCAAGAAGTTTTTCTTTGAAGGGCATCTAAGAGCTATCTCTATCTTCACCACAGTGTCCACAAGAGAAGTAGTAGGCAATTGATAAGGATACTACTTAATTTATATGATCAAAAGATATGAGGAATGCATGACCAAGAGACTAAGGGCAGTTACTCCAATAGAAAGGTACAATTCTTTGCCCAGTTTCTAGACCTAAGCGTATTTACAGACCCAGAATGCACTGACTGCCATATCCCCAAAGAGAAGCATGGTAATGACTCCCCTGGTGCTTCTCAAAGGAGACCCATGGCAATTTACTTGAACAACTTTATACTGGGTAAATGGGAGTACTCAGACAGCTTAAGGATTGTTGCTCATAAGATTTGAGTTGACATTGATACCTGGAAACCTGAAACATCATTGTAAAGCCAAGTGTTAGACTGAGAACAACTTTTCTGGGGCCAAAAACTAGATAGGCAGAGGAGTGATATGATATGATTTATATTTTTAATAGATCACTGTCTGTGGAGACCCTAGGGGTATAAGACTAGAAGTAAGACAAGGAGGGTATTGCAGTAATCCAGATGAGAAATTATTATGGTTTGGATCATGGTAGCAACTGTGGAGGTGGTGAGAAGTGGTCAGAGTCTGTATGTGGAGGGTAGAACTGTTAGAATTTGCTGATGGGTTGTGTGAGGGGTAGAGAGAAAGAGGAATCAAACATGCCCCTCCACCCTCCCAGTTCTCCTTATTTGGCCTTCCTCACCTCAAATGCCAAGGTTGGGACATTGATGACCGTCACTTGTTCAGACCAAATAAAAGTCTAAGTAGCAATAAATCCAAGCATATAAACTAATGCAAACATAATAATTGTGATGGTTAATTTTATGTGTCAGCTTGACTGGGCTAAAGGGTGCCCAAATAGCTGGTAAAACATTATTTTGGGGTGTCTGTGAGGGTGTTTCCAGAAGAGATTAGCATGTCAATTGATAGACTGAGCAAAGAAGATAACCCTGACCAATGTGGAAGGGCATGATCCAAATCATGAAGGAAAAAAGAAGGAATAAGCAGAGGAAGAGATAATTTGCTCTCTTTGCTCGAACCCTTGGCTATCGGTGCTCCTGGTTCTTGGGCCTATAGACTCTGGGTTACACCACTGGCTTTCTGATTTTCCAGCTTGCCAGTAGCAGACTGTGGGGTTTGCAGCCCTGACTAACACAGGCATTAACTTAACTACCTGATATTTATTAAACTTTTATTGGGAAGTGGTATTCATTTAATTATTTAGTAAGGATATTTAAAGGTATATGCAAAACCAAAACAAACAAACAAACAAATGCACTACCTCACTCTTAATTTCCAAGACTGAAAACTGTAAATCAGGATGAGTTGGGCAGTTTCATAATAATAGCAGAGAAATCGAGTAGCAGTCATACAATAATTACAGTACCGGTGGCAGGCTTGGAAGGGGCATTAGAGCAGTCTTGTTCAACCCTTATTTTTCAGTTAAGAAAGCTGAGACACAGAAAGCTTACATAACTCCAGTTTGGCTGGACTTCAAGCAGAACTGCTGCCTCATGACTGCGTGTCTTGTTCCCCTGTGTCCACAAGAACGTACTCACTGCTCTGTTCTTAGCTCACATTAGAGTGCAAAGTACATCATATGGGAACTGTAGTAAACCAAGGTGGATGTGCTTTTGTGGGTGAAAAGAATGGGAGACTTTGAAGACAGGTTCTTTTCTCTCCAGTGAGAGACAGAACAATGTATTGTGTCTTTGGTTGGCGTAATTCTGCGAGTCTGGGGTTAGATGAACAAGCAAAGTGGAAGGTATGACAAGAATGAGGCAGCAAGTGTGAGGAGCGCAGGCAGCACTGACCTGCTACAACATCCACCTCCAACCATTCAGACAACTATGTCCTGAACTGGGCTCTGTAGGGGCTAACCAAAGGTCACAGCACACTCTCCTCAGCTGGTATCACATCGTATAATCTCATCGGGAGGTAGGTAAACACATGTGAGGTACACTGAAACTGGATAAGCTTGTCTGTCTTGTTTGCCATTCATCTCTAAGACAGACAACAGTGCCTGGTACACAGTAGGTGTTCAATAAATATTTATCCCAAAACTATTGCATCTATGATTAAGACCCCAGACAAGTAGAACAGAAAATAAAGTCTCTAGGAGTTTGGAAGAGGAGTGGTTACTGTAGGCTGCAGTCACCTGAGAAGGCATCACAGAGAATGAGAGCATGAGGTAGTTGAGAAGAATGAAAAGGCTGACTATCTGGAAAGAAGGAGAAGGTCTCCAAGTGGGGAAGGATAAAGAGGTGGGAGAGGTGGGAACACAGACAAAGGCAGGGAGGTGGGCATTCATAAGGCATGTTCTCAGGACAATGAGAAGGCATGTTTAGCTTTATGTATTTTTATTTGGAATAATTTGCGCTGTTACTTATAAGGTCAAGTGAGATTTTTGCAGGGCCTTTATGCCTAGGCTGGCCCTGGAACTAGAAAGAGCCATTGAAGTTTAGAAGGTTGTTAATGATAATGATGTCATTGGGCTACAGTGAAGCTGGGTTCCTAGAGCCATGGCACATAGAGAGATAAGAGCATAGAGGAGACCTAAGACACAGGGGAGGAGGGAGACTCCCCACCCACTGACCTGTTTGGCCAGTCCTGAATACTTATGCTCCTCACCTCTTGCTACCTCTGATTCCTTTTCAGCGTTTAGGTACATGCCAAAAGCATGTTCTTGTGTCAAGAACAAATTCTTTAGACATTGAAGGAAACTTGGATGCTCACTGTAGGTTAGATAGAATGTGATTTTGAGATGAAATTATCAGGTTTTAAAGAAAAGTTTGTTGGAGTCTTTTCAAAGAAGATCAAGAATTGGGGTACTTTCTCTGACAACTAGACATTCTGAAACAGTATACTGATATCTGATTACATGTTCCTTAAATGCAACACATTCCTAATGCTAAAGGCATTTGTTACAAGGGTGAAGTGAGAGAGGGTGGGAAAAGTTTCCTAATGCTCTTCAGACACTCCCTGTGTCTCCACTTCTTTGAGAGGCTGTGTAAGAATCCTATGTTGTGGACACTAGGAACAATTTAAGGTGTCAGAAAGTATGAAGTTGTCCTCTGCTGTGGCTCCTTTTCCTTAGAATTTACCAGCCAATGCCACGTAGAGACCACAGGAAGTAGTGGGAATGTTTGTACCTGAAAACTCCAGACTGCTTTGGAGCAGAATCACCATGACTGAGTTATAACCGGATGCACCAGCTCATTTAGCAGTTGCCTCCTTAGCTTTGAAACATCAAGTATGACATGAATCAAGATGTCTATTAACAAAGATGGTATAAAACATCTGTGGATTCTAAATAAGGGAAAAACCACATTAATTACCATTGCAAACAATGTATGTGATCATTTCCATATAAACAGAGAATATCCAGAAACTCAGACAGACAAAAGAGCTGAAGTAAATCTTTTATCCCAATGCAAATAATGTATAAAGGGAATCAGCTATTGTGTATCTTTCCCCGCTAAGCATATAAAGGATATTTAAACAAATAGAATGGTTCCATTTCTTTAAGACAAGTAGATTCTTCTTAAAAGAAAGGAAAAATAATCTCTTCTTGAAGCACCTAGTCGTGGTCAAATGATCCTGAGTGTCTAAGTCACACACTACCCATTAGGAATAGTTTGCTGGAACAGTTTGCTCCTTACTTCCAGATACAAGTTCTGCCTTTAAAATTCTTGACTATGGTCAGTTTTTAAGAAGGGTGAGCCCTGAATACCCCGTACAAAAAGACATGGGCATTTATATCCAGGCATGGCCATTGTAAAGATTTTTTGGCATCAAATAACCAATGTACCCAATTACATAATATTCTCAAGTGAGATAATTCTACTAGCATCAAAAAAAAAAAAAAAAAAACCACGAAAGGTGGTTGATTGTGTGCATCACGAAGCATTAAGAGAAATTCCCAAGTTATCATGCCCTTTCCTTTTCCCTGGGTAATGACACCTGACATTAATCAAGTAGCCTTAGAAATTACAGAAGGACAGTTGCATGGATAAGAGGCAGGTCTCCTTCTTCCTTTGTCCTTAAAATCATAAAACTTCTCATTTCAACAACCATTGTACCTGAAGTTAGCAGTTTGTTTCATATGTAATTTGTGCCCTATAACAATGAGAATGATGTTTTCATTATTCGTGGTATATCAGTCTGTTCCTTTCCTAGCCCCCATTAACAATAAAAACTCATGCAGTTTTCAGCCATTATCATTTTTCTCCTGATAAACCATCTGTGACATGGAGACCTTGAAACTGGGAGTTCTGGCCACAATGCTCAATAGACTGTGCACACAGCTTTTTCAGAGGTAACTGCTGTAAAAAAAAAATCAGCTCTACTGTTATTTCTTTCTGTTATGATTTTTCTGTCTCTCCTTTTTATATATCTAATGTTATATGACTTCACATGAATTCAGCCAACAGTGTTTTGCCTGACAATAGAAATTACCTTTAAGGCTCCTATAGGGGGCTAGAGGTGTCCTTTCCCTTAATTCCAGCTGTTCTTGCTGCTATATATAATTGAGGGGCTAGAAGGAAAATGTCCTCACTACAGAGCTACTTTGTCCATCTTTTATAGTATCTTATCTTGCAGAGTTCAGGAGCTCTGTGCCTTTTGAATAGACAACTAGGTTCACATGAACTGATGTTCTAGCCACTAATAAAATGAAAAAGGAATTGGATGACAGTCTCATCCCCAACAAATTGGTTTCATAAATAAATAAGTATACTTAGCTCTCTAGAGTCTGCTGGTTTTGACTTTAAGTCTTGGTGAAATTTAAGTGATAATGATAATATGAAGATAATGTTTAAAAATCAGTAATAAAAATGGATTTAAAATAGATACTAATGGATCAACTTTTGGGTTTATTTATGTATTAGGGTTCTCCACAGAAACAACCAGCAGGAAAAAAAATACACACACACACACACACACACACGGAGGGGGGGGGAGGAATAGAGGGAGGGAGGAATGTTAAGGAATTGGCACACAGGATTGTGGAGACTTAGACAATCTAAAATCTGATGGGGAAGGCTGGAGACGAAGGAAAGAGTGGCAGTTTGAATCCAAAGGCAATCTGCCAGCAGAATTTCCTCCTTGTAGGGAGAGATAAGCCTTGGTTGTGTTAAGGCCTTTAACTGATTGTGTGAGACCCACTCACATTATAGAGAGTAATCTGCTTGACTCAAAATCCACCATTTCAAAGGTTTATCTCATCAAAAAATACCATCATGGAAATAGCCAAGATAATGTTTGACCAAATATCTAGGTACCATGACCCAGCCAAGTTAACACAGAAAATTAAACATCACAGTGCACATAGTATTATATAAACAATACCCGTAATTAGATATCGCTTGGGAACTCAGAAAGTCACTTGAGCAAGACATTGCTTTTATTTTCCATAAGTATCTCAAAGACAAGAGATCACCGTTTTTATTTTAGTTATAGATACTGTATATAACTATAGATAGACACTATATTTACTTGTATAAGTTACTGTACACATACGGTCAGGAAATTTGTACAATCAGGAAGTTTTCTGCTGATTCTCTGCTAGTTTGTGGTATGCAACGTTCTATTGCTCTTTGGGAGAAGCTTTTGTGTATTAATGGACATATGTGAGATCACTATAAAGTCACTTAAATAGTAATTTTAATCTGTATATTCAAGCAAGAAATTATGTGTCTGTGTGCTTGTGTGTGTGATTTTTTTTTTTTTTTTAGCCAGTCATTGAGTGTCTATAATTGGAAGAAATTTGTGTACAGCTCATAATACTTCAAGGGTGTCTTTTTTGGTTGAATTTTATTTTTTCTTTAAGAACATCTGAACCAGTAATGGAACTGGGTCCAGAAGAAAGTGTCTCACCTGTTACCTCCTGGGCCCTCCTTTGTTCCTTTCTTAACTGAGCTGTAGAACACTCAGAACCCTTTACCTTTTCTTTACCTCAAAAGAAGAATGACACAAACATGGAAAGAAATATCAGGCTGAAGAAGGAAAGGTGCATTTGGGAGGAAGAAAATGTTCTTTCTTACATTAGTTAAAAAAGGAAGCCCAGTGCACTACTGTTCTTAGAGGATGGGTAGCCATCAGCTCATTTGAGGAATACAATTAACATTAATGCTATGCAAATGAAGTTAACATAATTGTTTCTTCTAAGTGGGTTTGTACCAGGCCTAATTTTGTTTTGTATCCCATGAGACTTGTATATTTTTAGTGATGATAAGAACAGGTCAGATTATACTGTACAAAGCCCAGAGTTTAGGATGTGTCTTCTTGGTAGTAAATTATTTTTTTGAAGTAAATTATCTCTTATAGGCAGGTTACCTTTCTGGGAACAATAATTTCTCTCAAATGAAGTAAGAGGATAAGTTTATTACTTGCCTTATTCTACTTGGGACCAGGTTTCATAATAACTATTCTAATAACCAGATAAAAACATTACAGAGATGTAGATGTTAATATCATGAAGGAGGATTAGTAACTTTTGGAGACATTTTTTACTAGTCAGATCTGACTGTGCTTATAGATGGGAGATATTATCAGCATTTGAGTTGAACCTGAAGAGTAAAATTGAGCACAGTTAGAGAAAAATGAATCAGTACATTTTTGAACAATAATATTCAGAAATATTTCTAATTTAAAGTTTGCAGTGAATATTAAATCTCATTTGTTAGTTGCCATGGCCCAGAAATTTGACTATATTCAAAGCTGGTTTTATTCTTAGTTTTTTCCCTATTTAATGGTTAGGCATGTCTTTGAATCACAGACATTTTTCACTTACAAAATAGATGATATGAATCTGGTATATGTGTTAGGGAACTGGCAAATACTGTATCAGTTGTGAGGTTTGGGAAAATATGATAAATTTGATACAAGGCCTAGAGATTACTTTAAATGATGATCTATCTCAAATATTCTGGAAAAGTATATTAGGAAGGATAGTCATAGGTCATGAGAGCTTCTATTCATCCCACAGATATAAACTGAGTGTTTACCATGTGCTTTTAGGAACTGTGCTAGGTACTGGGCATATTGTTTTATACAGCAGAAGCATCGTCCCTGCTTTTATGGGACTTCAAGTCTAGTGGGGAGGATGTACAATAAATAATACACGCACGAATACATACACATATACTTTGTGATGAGTGCTATAAGCAAAAGAACTGATGCTGAGACAGAGAATAACTTTTGTGGTAGTTGTGTGATGGAGGTCTATCTTAGGTTGGCAGATCAGGAAAGATCGCTCTAATTTGATGTTTATGCTAGTGTGTTAAGGATGAGGAGACCGTCATGCAGAGAATGACAGAAAGCCTTACAGAAAGAGTAGCATGTGTATGTAAATGCTCTAAGACACGAAGCACCCTGGGGAATTCCTGGAAGTGAAGGAAGGCCAATGAGACTGGAACACAGAGAGCAAGAAGGACAAGGGCTGGTGGGGAGAGGGAGGAGAAAGTTTGGGCTTGCGCTGTTCGGTCGGTCATGACTGTTGCAGGCATTATTAGGGTCTTATGCAAGTGGAAGCCACTGACAGGTTTTGTATAAAGGTTAGTATGATATGATCATTCAAACAGATTTGAAAACTCATGATATTTATTTCATGGTATTAAAAGTATAGGATTTTAACATTTTTTCACATATCATGTTCTATATTCTTGGGTTTTGTTGTTGTTGTTTGTTCCAGGGTCACTTTCTGTAGAGAAGTAGCAGTCATCTGTAATAATTAGATAATACTCAGGAGAGTGGAAAATTCTGCAACTTGACATTGGGAAAGTTGTTTTAGCCACTCTCTTCCATGCCAGATCTGTGAATGTTAAAAATAAAATATGGTGAAGTAATTTTAAGGCAGTGGTCCAAGAATATTTGCTTTGAAGAGTATTTACATTTTGTCATATTACTGACTACGTTCTTTTTAAAACTCTAGTAAGGTGTGTTATTTTCAAAGACAGTCCAGAAATACACAATGGTTTTCAAATACCATTTTAGCAAAGCCATTGTTTACTACTCTCTGAGTGACCTCACAGTGGTAGAAATCCTTTAGAGCCTCTGGGTGAGGCAGGAGACTGAGAGACGAAACTGAAGCTTTCATGATCAAATAATGCTTTCTCAGGAAACAAAAGGAAACATTTCTTTCATCCCAGACCAAGCAGAAACCCAGGGCAAATGCAGTAACACGAGCGCGCTATTTCCCCATAAAAAGTGATGAGATCTTTCATGGTGATTTTGAGTGTGTATATGTTCTTTAACCTGTTGAAAATGAAAGAATGGAGTTTGTCATTTCAGGTGAAAGAATAAAAATACAAAACTTTACCCTTAAAAAAGTGAGATGAGTCACACTAATAAAAGGAATTATAAAATATAAGGTAATATATACAAGCCACGTATGTTTTCTCCAAAAGTGTGAAATGTTTAGGAGGTCACAAATTTATAGTTTATATAACCAACTATTCCCAGATTATAGATGAATGAAGTCAGAGTTCTTCTCTGCTTGCCTGCAACGATCCCTACTTGCTATGGAGGATGTGCCTCTGTATCCAGATTCTGTCCATGACATTCTTTGACCACATCTGATGGTCCTCAGTTTTCTGCTAGGTAAACGTAAAGAGGAAGTGGTCAGGGAGCCATCTGCCGCCTGCACACTTGCCCTGAGTGCACTATGTGGGTGGCAAAGCCCAGGAGCTGCTGTCTAGCTGCTGTGGAACTCTGTGTCCTGTTGTAGTTAAGTCTGGTTCCCAGAGATTTTCCTTCACTCCTTAGAAAGTTCTCGAAGAAATTACACACACTCCGGTCATGATTGATTATACGGAGCAGGAAGGAGACTGAAAGACCATAAGGTGGTTTACATTAAGGAGGAATTTTACTCCAGGGGCACATTATAGTTAAGTTTCTTGGCTAACAGTCTTGTAGTTTATTAGTCTCTGACCTTGTGCTGTGGATTTGAAGCTATACAGCCTGCTCCTGATTCTATGTTCTCTTGTTTTGCCTGATTTTGAAAGAGGAAAAAGGTTAAAGCTCTTAACTTAAGATGATACTAGTTTTACACTAAAATATGGAATTGAAGTTGGTGTGTGAGTGGTGTCGCCACCTTATTCTGTGCCTAGTATAGGACTCACTTACTAAAATGTAGCCCATTTGTTAAGGGCTGCTGATAGCCTCATAATTTTACCACATACTTGAGATAAAGCATCTGAATGGAAATACTTAGACGTATTTTCAGTGAAGTCATTTTATATATGTTCTGAATTAATCCTTAAAGAAATTCCATGCCTAGGTGTATTCCACTTTTAGAGACAAAAATCAAGGATCAGAAAAATTAAATGATGCATCCAGAATCATAAGCGATGATTGCTGGGACAGAAATTGTCCTATGGGTGAAGGAGGTTAGTAATCATAGACCTATTGGTTTTTCCCCTGCTTCACCAGCATTCTAAATTAATCATTTCTGCAATATTAAATATAAGGATAACGAGGGCGCAACACAATTAGAATTGTAGCATAAATGTTTATTTTTAAGGTATTAAAAAATCTCTGTTGTGTATTCATGGCAACAATTAAGCTCCTGGTAAGGCCAAAGGGTGAAAATGTTTAAATGAATCTTTTCCTGTCATCCATTATCAAATTGGAAAATCAATACTAATAGGGGAAGCACAAGAGCAATGACTAAGTTCATTACACGTGATCAGAAAATGAAACCCATCTACCATGTTAGTGTCACTTTCAATTTATGGTGACATTTACTGAAAATACTCTGCAATATTTGGCAAAGTAAAAAGAGAGATTGTTCCCCAATTAACCAGAGGATCAAAGAAGGAAGATTAGGGAGGGAAGTGTTGTCTATTTTTTTTTTTTAAGAAGCAAAATGTTTGGAAAGGTCAGGCTTTGAGTGAGCTAACCTCTACCACTTTTAGTATTCAGGTTGACTAATGAGCACTTCACTCATCATTCTAATGGATGAATTTCTGCTGAGAAAGAATAATAAAGTGCTTTTCAATAGCTGGTGCCAATGGCAATTCCATACACAGAAGCTAAATAATTTCTCTATTATCCACTAAACATCTAAAAAATCTTAGACCTGAATTTAAACTATAATTTTATACCATAATATTTTGTATTAAATACTTTGGATTTATTAATTAAATCAATTACTCAACAAATATTTATTGAGCTCCTGCTCTGTGCCAAGCCTTGTTCTAGAACTCTGTAGAAACAATGGTGTACAAAGTCCCTAAATTCTTGGAGCTTTTACTCTATAATGCCTTTATAGGAATTATCTAGGTATAGTTAAGAAAAGTTGTTCATGTGGTGATAACATTTTCCCCTCTCTGAACATAGATTTGGAATGTGTTAAAGGATCTGCATAGATCTTAGCACGATCTCAAATACTGTATGAGTCCTCCTTGTATGAAGAAAACTACTATATATATATATATAGTTCTACTACATATATGATTTCTACTCTCCCTCCTACTTTCTCCTTAAATGTTATTTCACCTTAGGAAAAAAATTCCATTTTGGCATTGCCTACAATGCCAAAAATCTAAAATGGAAGAAACAAATTCCTCACAGACGGAAACTATAATGTTTTTAAGTGCTTGCTCTTCAGATGGTAAATAAAGTTTAGTTAGAAATAGTGGGGCCTAAGAAATTACAGTAGTAAAAACTGCCATTTTTTAACAACTTCTGTGGAACATTAATGCTCACACTGGGTTAAAAGTGTTTTGTGGTTAAATAAGTCGAGAAGCTCAAAATAGAAGCTTCTTATTGGGAGATTTATTTTGCACATTAATATATGATGCTTTAAGAAGTCCTGCAATTGAGAAATCTCTTTAACCCAGTGATTCTTAACCGTGTTTGGCCAGGGAAATATTTGCATGTATCAATAATCAGCATTTTGAGAAACTCTTCACAAATAAGAGATGAGCTCTTAACCACTGAGGAAAGAAAAATCTCTCAAGATTTCACTAGGATGCTGTCTTGCTATATATTCTAATACCCTGAGGGAGTGCATGATTATAATAGGCATATATTCTAATACCCTGAGGGAGTGCATGATATAACAGACATACCTCAGAGATATTGTGGGTTTGGTTCCAAAACACCACAACAAAGTGATTATGGAATAAAGCGGTCAAATGAATTTTTTAGTTTCCTAGTACATATAAAGTTATGCTTACATTACAATGTAGTCTCTTAAATGTGCAATAGCATCATCTCTAAAAAAACAATATACACATGTTAATTAAATACTTTATAGTTAAAAAGTGGTAACCATCATCTGAACTTTCGGTAAGATGTACACTGATCACAGATCACTGTAACAAATGCAGTAATAATGAAAAAGTTTGAAATGTTGTGAGAATTACCAAAATGTGGCACAAAGACATGAAGTAAGGAAATGCTGTTGGAAAAATGGTGGTAATAGACTTGCCCAATGTGGTATCTGGAAAACACAGTAAAAACAAAGCACAATAAAATGAGATATGCCTATACTGCCCATCTCCAATGTCTGTAATTGGCTTTTATTCCTGTATGACTGCCATCTTTTTCTGCCCTTGTATATGCAAGGCAGTATTTTTTTTTTTTTGTAGTATACCTGTTCCTCTAACATTATAAGGTTGTTTTAAATTTCTGATTGTGGTAATGTAATATTTATGATTTCTGGTTTTCATCAAAAAGTAATTTTAAATGAGGATTGAATTGTATCACATGCTGAGTTTTGTCTTTCACTGTTTAATATCTGCTCTACTTGAATAATAGTACTTATTGTAAGCATGGAGAATATTGGCTTTCACATTCTTTATGTCACCTACATTTCTATTAAGAGCCACATAAATCAGAGATGGTTTCTGTCTTCTATTTAAAGATCTGATGATTCTTTAACAATCAAAACATATCCAAAGTTGCCTCTCCTGACCAATTAATGTCTGCAGAGCACTTTTCCAGCAGTAAGTGAAATATTGCAGCTTGTTTTGACATACTGTATTAAGATAAATCCTGGGGCGCCTGGATGGTTCAGTCAGTTACGCATCTGACTCTTGATTTCAGGTTAGGTCATAAGCTCACGGTTTCCTGAGTTTGAGCCCTGCATTGGGCTCTGTACTGCCAGTGCACAGCCTGTTTGGGATTTTCTCTCTCTCTCTCTCCCTCTCTCCCCCCCCCCCCCGTCTCCCACTTACACTATCTCTGTTTCAAAAATAAATAAATAAACTTAAAAAAAGATAAATGCTAATTTTCAGGTAATCCTAGAGTCATGTCCTGAAACAGTAGATAAAGATTGAAGAAACAGCCTTTTCTGAATGGTAAAGAAGTTTTTAAAATAGGATGAACAGGTACAATGGTACTGCCTGGAATTCTTATGCAAGGATGTAAACTAGTTTAGAGGAAACAAAGTCACTGAAAAGAATTCCTAAAATACAAGATAATCAGATGGAAAACAGGAAGTATTAGGTAACAAAGGGATGGGTGAAATAGGTGAAGGGCATTAAGAGTACACTTACCACAATGAGCAATGAGTAATGAGGTATAAAACTACTGAATCACTATATTGTACACTTGAAACTAATTTAGCACTGTTATGTTAACCATACTGGAATTAAAATAAAAAAACTTAGTGAACTAAAATAAAAGCAACAAAAATACAGAAGAATTAGTGCAAATTACTCATCATCAGAATAAAACTTTTTCAAAGAATTAATGGTTTTACAGAGAGAGAACCTACATTGTTAGAAGTATCTAGATCAAGTAGAGTGTATTAAAATAAATGTTATGGAGACATTAAAAATTTTTAAGTCACCAATTTTGTCCCTATCATAACAAAACCATTTTTATTTTGACATATTTCATCCAAACTTTGTTGCCTTTCTCATTAATAAATATACATTTAAAAATAGTTGCAATTAAAAAAATAACAAGGCCAATTCTCACAGAAATTGAAATCACAGGTGAACTGTTCACTGAGTAGCATAGAACTTTTGATTCAGTGTGTTCCATTCACTCAGATTTCTGTGGGTATGAAACACCTTAGAACCCCTGCTTTAACTGCTGGGTGCCAAGTAGAGAGGAGAAAGATCTAGTGTTTTACTTAGGGCTTTAATTTATGCATTGGTTAGAGCTTACTCAGGCTCCATGAGTCTGGGAGAGCAGAGCAGTATTCTGGAAGAACAGCTGTTTTCCTAGCAAATTCATACATAGGTTTTTTTTGCTAGGAACTTTCTTCCCCCCACCAATGTCTTTTGCAGAAATAAGCACATATATTTCTAGAAGAGAAATAGAAGCTGGTATGTAAGTTTCCTTTCTTTATATAACGTAGACACTTAAATTTACCTGAAAACAGCAATTGTATCAAGTCAAATTCATTAATTGGCAAGAAGTGAGGACAGTTTCTTTTATATTTTGTTGACCAAAATAATTATTTTATTGACTACAACTTTTTTTTTTCTTTATTTATTGTTGGACTTCTGAGTGGGTGTTTACTACATGGAAAAAGCTGTAGATAAAAGTTCTTTGTAGCATTGTTTTCATACTGAATTTTATATGCTTAAGTTTGTTTTTAACTGTAGTTTTAATAATATGTTCCATTTGATATGGTTCATGTAAGAGCTTTTCCTTTCATTTTGTGTTCTCTTTTTACTTCTTTTTCTCCAATAGGCAGTATGGTATACATTTCATGCTTTTATACATGGGCTACCATGTTTAACAAAACATTGGTTCAATTTCATTTCTCACTAAAGAAACCAGCTAAACATCTAACAAAGTCACAAACTTTCACAGAATGCACAATGCCAACACAGATGGTCTTCTCTGCATTTCCTATCAGTACCTTTCTTCACACACAGGATTCTTTCTCAGGGGCTTTGAAATTTAGTGGCTAGTGAAGTCATGATGGGAAGACAGTATATCTTCAGAAGGCAGATGAAGTGGCATGCTGATATTTTCCCAAGAATTGATTGCAGGGATGTTAGGATGTTTGGAGTTGAGTTTGGAATCAGGAGTTTCCTAGATGGTCCTCAAACTCTTTGGGGGAAGTTGCTATTTTAATGGATAAATAATTCTCTTGTAAAATAAAAAACAGACTTGCTATTTCTTTCAAAAGCTGTTTCTAGGTCTTTCCTTCCCAATTAAAAATCTCTCATTGTGTAGATATGGCTTTAATTTGAAGCAATATGGTATTCTCTTTTTTCCCCCATTCTAACTAAACAAACTCTGTAAGAATTAGCTTTGAGTTATTCCATCTGTGGACTTTTAATTTTGTCATAAAAACACAGAAGCCTGGCAGGGAACTCTTTCCAACTGGCTACATGTATCATCTTGTCTGAAAGCTGGTTAAGTAAGTATGGCATTTAAAATGAAATAAAGAACTTCATTTATGGAACTAGTTCACACGAAGTGTTTGCCCACTTCTTTGACCATCTGTTTATGTTGACAACCACCGCCCTGCATTGTGCCAAAGTGCCCTTGGCTATTAAAAACAGTGTTTTGTGTGTTGAGTGGTGTGTGTGTCCTCACACATGTATGTGTTTCTGGGGTGCCATTTTCTTGAGAAATGTCTTGTTAAAGGTTTCATATGATCCATGTGGAGATATTTCAGGTCATTTGCTGTTCAGGCAACATTGCACTGAGAATACTACAAGCCCACTCATTTTTAAGGGAGCCCTCGTTGTTCCCTCCTCCCCATTCCCACCCACCCTTTGATATTGAAATGTCTTCTAAAAGACTATGAATACATATCAAAATACCTGTTGAGTTTGGCAACAATGGTAATGATATTATGTGTTGAAAGTGAATTCAAATAGGAATCTAAACATTTTTGAGTACAGAAATACCTTGGGAATGACTCAGGAATCCTAAACTCTTGGCAGGATTCTTTCTGCCAAAGGGATATCTGAGTTGATATTTCATTCAACAGACAACAGGAGAAATGGAGTCTTTGGGGGGCAAGATGACCACCTTGTAGATGAAGAACTGTGGACAGAAGAATTGTCAATCTGGTATTATCATTGCTTTTCATACTCTGAACAGCTATTTATCAGAGGTTTCAAACAACTACTTATTAAAAGCCAATCAGTGCACAGCACTGGTTTAAGCTGAGCTGGAGACATAAAATGGCACATTCTTAGTTGTACCAAAATTGTAATTCTTGGGGTGCCTGGGTGACTCAGTTGGTTAAGCGTCCAACTCTTGATTTCAGCTCAGGTCGTGATCTCATGGTTCATGAGATTGAGCCCGGTGTCGGGCTCTGTGCTGACAGCACGGAGACGGCTTGGGATTCTCTCTGTCCCTCTCAGTCTCTGCCCCTACCCTGCTGGCATGCACATGTGCGTGCTCTCTCTCAAAATAAATAAACATGAAAAAAAAATAAAACAAAAAAAAAAAACTACAATTCTAATGGGAAGGAGAAGACCTAGTTGATAAGAAGATAAGATGACTAAGAGATAGATTTTGATAAATGGAGATAAAAATTGTGCTAGTTCCAAGGATGGAGAGGTTTTGGTGGGCTGCCAAGTGTCAGTGACAAGTTGGCTTCTGTTCCTACAGGGCTTCATCTTCTCTTTCCTCAAAGCCCCTAAATTATCTAGAGTGTATATAGGGAAAACTGAGAGGCTCCTAACTTCCCCTGAGCATTAAAGTGCATATGATAACACCAGAAGAGCATCATGAGAGCAATGATATTTATATACTTGAGCAACTCAGTGCAGGCTCAGAAACAAATGTATGATTTGGGAACTAGTATAATAAACTGTCACAGAACTCTTTTAGATAAGGTTGAGTGGGCATCCTTTGTCTGGCTCTAATCTGTAATTATTTTTATTATTATGTTTTAATCCTCTAAGATGAAGTGATGATTTTATTTTATTTTATTTTTACCATTTGGCTTTTAGATAGGTTTGCTTTTTCTCAAATAATTTTCCATGTGTTACCATCATTTGCTTTAGAGTTCTTTCTCGGAGCCTGGGTTGAGCTGAATAACAGATATCACTCCTGACAGCTGTAAAGTGACGCTAACGAACATCCCAATGAGGATGTACGGTGCCAGGCTCATCCATCCAGCTGAATTTGCATTGTGAGTGCAAATAGCTGCATGTCATGGCCCACTGCTGCCCAGGGCTGGAGTCATTTATTTAATAACTCAGTTCACAAGCATTACAGGGGAACTGCAGCATTGCATATTATCGAAGACAAATAAGAAATCAAAAATGCTGCACAGTAAAAAGTAATATTTTAGTTGTTCTTCTCACTGACTGCAGCTGTTTAAATGCTGAGCATTACAGTTACTCCTGAGGTGTAAAATGTTAACAATTTCTACTAAGTATGGAAACTCTGCATTTCCTGCTGTGTCATTTGATGGCATGCAATTTTTCTTTGTGTTTATTGGGAAGGATTTTTAAGATGGGTTTATTTTTGTAACCTTCAGTATTTAACATGCAGACCATTTATGCATTTTAGTAAATTGAACTTGCTTGTGATAGTTGATACTTAGAAATACTTGTGAGAATGCGGTGCCTGGGTGGCTCAGTTGGTTGAGCATCCGACTTCAGCTCAGATCATGATCTCGCAGTCCGTGAGTTTGGGGCCCGCGTCAGGCTCTGTGCTGACGGCTCTGGGCCTGGAGCCTCCTTGGGATTCTGTGTCTCCCTCTCTCTCTCTCTCTCTGACCCTCCCCCGCTCACGCTCTGTCTCTCTCTCTCTCTCTCTCTCAAGAGTAAATAAACATTAAAAAAAAAAAGAAATGCTTGTGAGAAAATGCATTAACATCAACAACAACAACAAAACAAATCCAGTGTTAAATCTGGATTGTTTATGTTTTACTTGTAATGACTTTTCTCTCCTTTCTTTGGATCTGTTCCCACCCTCCTTTTGTTCATCTACAACTAGTCAGGACATTTAATCTTGCTTTACATATTACAAACTTATCATTGAAACAGCGAGCTACAAGTAAAACAAAATTATCATTAAGGGAAGGCAAACAGAGTATTAAAATAGCAGTGTAAAGTTACAAACTTTAATTTAAAATATATAATCATAACTGTTAATGATGAAAAATTATACCCTTTGGAGATGTAAATGTAAAAACTTAACCTCCTATTGTTCCTATGATTTGTCTCTTGGCACATCTTATTTTGCACGGTAGATTCTCAAGATGTATTAAAGTGAATGAGTGAATAAATGCTATACCTTTGTGATGAAATCACACTGATGGAAATAAAGTCTGGATTTATGAGTCTTAGAGAGTACTCATAATCATCATGTCAAGGGAACCAAGTCCTTTCATTTGTTTTTCCTAAATAAAACTGTTTTCTTCCAAAGGGGGTTTTTAAGTACTTAAGAGCTACTCACAATTGGAAAAGTCCAATGTAAGGTACAATTTCTTTTCTCTCGCTGCCTTGAACTCCTACACCTGTGTAACTATATCTCATTTATCATATGTATAGCTCTGCACCTGGCTTTAAAGTCATCTTTATTCATACTGAGGGGAACAGAATATGCCACGCTTTGGTGTGTGGATTATTTTGAATTTAAGATAATCAGGGCTCAGCAGACTCAGGAAGAGTCCCCTTTAACTGCCTGAAAGAATTTCAATAGGGAGGCTGTACCAGGAAGAGAGCTATTACCAGAGACAACTTTTTATATCAGAAAGAATTATCTGCATGACATGGAAAACATTTGTTTACCAAACTTTTGCTCTTCTTGTCTTCCTGTGAATTGTCTTTCTCCCTTTTGAAGCCCCAGATTCCCATCCCCTTCTCGTTAGCTCAGGATAGTAGACAAGCCTCAATTACCAGACTGTCAAGGGGAGTCTCATATTTTCCTGGCACTCCCCTGAGTAGTAAATTTGTTTTTCTTCTGTTAATCTGTCTTATGTCAATTTAATTATTAGACCCGAAAACCTAGAAGGGAAGAAGGGGAAAGTTTTCCACCCCTCCAATACTTTCCTTCTAAAATAAGGCTCCTTGAGACAGTTCTGTGTCTTCTTCATTCTCATAGTTTTGTACTTAGAGTAGCTCAGTGATTGTTAAATAACTGAAAACTTGTTTTCTTATGGTCTTTTATGATACCGAAGTTGGGACCTACATACTACTCTTGTGGGCATCCTGAATCTATCAGGTTAAGCAGGTAAGATACACCTGCAAACAATGACAGTGCAATGGGTTTGGTTTGGATGTGGCTTATTAGGGAGCTTCTACATAGCTTGATGAAAAAATACAGGAAGCACACTTGGAAAGACAGGTAGAGGCAGGATGGAGAGGGTCATTCATAACAGCTTGGCTTATACCTGGAAAATGATAACAAACATGGAAGATTTTAAGCAAGAGATGATTAAACATTTTAGAAAGATTATTCTGGTAGTAGTAAGTAGAATGGATGAGAGGGGGTCAAGACCAGAAGCTGGAAGACCAGTTGTGATCTGCATTGTCATTACCCTCCCTGTTTTGTGGCATTGCCTTCCAAATAAAATGCTTATACTTGACCTTCTCAAGGGTCTGCTTCTAAGGATCCCAAACTAAGACAAAATTTTTTGAGAGGCAGGAGCTAATGGAAAGGATAAGTCTGAAGATACAGAAGAGACAAAAAATAATCAATAGAGTAAGAACTTCATGAGTTGAAAGAGGAGTGGTAGTTGATATAGGAGTCATTGACAGCAATAGAGGTAGCAATAATTGGAAAGAGAAAAGTATAGAACCCTTGCAGAGAATTATAAAAGGTTTCAATTGAGATGGGTGCTGTAACTGACATTGGGTAGCAAAAAGACAGTTATACATGAAGCACAGAAAGTATTTAATAAACATATTTAAACATAAAGCATTTATCATTTTTTATGTTGATCTTAGTATTTTATAATTTGGGAGAAAATTCAGATTCAAACATAATAGAAACATGAAAGTTATTCCTCTGTGAATTGCAAAACTAAAAAACAATAATGTGTTTATAAGGAAAAAAGTTCTTACTCTTCTTGGATTGCTTTTACAAAAAAGATTTTGTAAAAGTATTTTAGAGTGAACATCTCATTTCTATTTGGCCTAATATGTGAAATTAAAAAAAAAAACAACAACCACCATTTGAAGAGACTTTCAAATATAAGAATAAAATATCTGATAACAAATGGGGCATTACAATTTAGAACATTCACCACACTGTGCTTTCTTTAAATGTTTTATTCTAAAAGCATAGATTAAACTGTTGGGCACCTGGGTGCCCAACCTGGGTGACTCAGTCAGTTAAGCTTCTAACTTCAGCTCAGGTCATGATCTCATGGTTCGTGAGTTGGAGCCCTGCATCAGGCTCTATGCTGACAGAGCAGAGCCTGCTTCAGATCCTCCTTCCCTCTCTCCCTGTCCCTCCCCTGCTCACTGTCTCTCTCTCTCTCTCTCTCTCTCAAAAATAAATAAACATTTAAAAAATAATAAAAGCACAGATTAAACTGTTAATAACTTAATAACTTATCTTAATGACCTGATGGCAAGAATCAGAATAGTGATTCCTTTATTCATTTAACATTTCCTGATAATTTAATCATGCTGCTACGGTTGCTGTGCCAGACACTGAAGATAAGCTGGTAAAAAAACAAAAAACAAAAACCAAACAAAAAAAACACAACCATTTCTTTCCCTGGAAGAACTGTTTTCACTTTAGTAAAAGGAACATACATATAAAGAAAGGTAATAAAGTCATTCTGCATGATGTAATGTTGAAGGTCCAGTGTGGATTACTTTTAAGGATGAATGGAAGATTTAATGTGATGACTCTGGAAACTTAGGGAGGGGCAAAGTAGGGCAGACGGAGTGGAGGGACAGAAGAGGAGTGAATTTAGAAAGGAAGTAAAGGGCCAGGTTTTGGAAGGCTTTAGGTGGTGCATGTATCAAATAGGGTTATGTTGTGCTGTAAGGATCAGAAAATCCTACTCTAGGGGCATAAGCAAGTATAAGGTTGATCTTTCTCACATGCCTAGCAGTCTGGGGTGTTTTTTATTTATTTTATTTTATTTTATTTTATTTTATTTTATTTTATTTTATTTATTTTATTTTATTTATTTTTAAAGTTTGTTTGTTTGTTTTTTATTTTTTAAGAGAGAGGAAATCCTAAGCACTGTCAGCACATGGCCTGATGCTGGGCTTGCTCTCACAACCACAAGATCAGGACCTGAGCCAATATCAGGAGTCTGAGGCTTAATAGCCTGAGACACCCAGGTGCCCCTGGGGTGTTTATTTTAAATTTTTTAAAATGTCTTTATTTATTTTTGAAGGAGAGAGAGAGACAGAGCATGAGTGGGGGAGGAGCAGAGAGAGAGGGAGACCAAGAATCCAAAGCAGGCTGCAGGCTCCAAGATGTCAGCACAGAGCCTGATGCAGGGCTCAAACTCACGAACTGTGAGATCATGACCTGAGCCGAAGTCGGATGCTCAACCGGCTGAGCCACCCAGGTGCCCCTGGGGTGTTTATTTTATAAACACTTCTATGAGACCTATCTTCTAAGCACGTTATAGATATTAACTCCTCTGATGCTTATAACACCCTTGTGAGGTATGTATTATTTTTATCCATCTATATATTATAGATGGAGAAACTAAGATGTAGAGTAGTGCAGTAAATTGTTCAATGTTGCACAAATAAGTGGTGGAGTCAAGTTTGAATCCAGACAGTTTGTGTCAAGGATGCCCTGAGTGACTGCGTGCTCCACCCTGCTGTCAGGTGGGAGAGGCTCTCACCCCAACAAGACCCTCTCTTATCTGAATACATCCTTAGTACAGAATAGTGAGGGATTCAATTGGAATAACATGTTCCCTTGTGTTTCTGATAAGACGAGATAGTATTATTTGACAATTCAATACCCCGGAGCTTTGGATCCTGCTTATAGCAGAGAGTAGACCAACACCTATATGATTGAACTCTCCAGAAAGACTTGACAGTAAGAGATGGATAAATATAGCAGGTGGTCACTTAGAGTGAGGATGAATGTAATTTGGGGCTCAGAGTTTATTTAATTCTCTAAAATTTACTTATGTGGATGACCTTACTCAGTTGATACTTCTATTTTAAAAAGTAAGTTTGAAATATCTTTTTATTCTAAATAAATGGATATTTTTACAAAGATAATAATAAGCTTAGATTCAAAAAAACTATATTCTTTTTTTTTGACTTTATAGATCTTTAAGAAAACAATTTTATGATACTTGGTAAGCTATTTCAAGGAAGCACAGCCACCTAGAATGTTAAAGAGACTAAAGCAGTAAAAAGAACTTCTTTCACTATTCCTGCATTATCTTTATAAAACATACAAAGCCTATTATGTCATGCCTTTGCCTAATAATAACAAAAAGAAATAGTGTGTCTCCTTTGCCCACAGAAGGCATCGCAATTTGGTTTTACTCTATACTTCCAGCATCTTCTCCTACATCTAATGCTCTGTCCATGCAGAATTTCTCTCTACTCTGCATGGCTGATGCCCTTACATAACCGATGCCCTTTCAGTCCCTCTGCCCTTTGCATTGGTTCCCATGACCAGAATGCTTTTGTCCTTACACCCCAGAGGCATGTAAGCCTAGATCTCATCTCCTCCATGAAGCCTCTGTAGCCACCTAGAGAGAATTATTAATGACCCTCCTCTGTGTTCCCATAACACATGTAAGCTTTTACCTCATTCTTTTTATGATGATGAATTAGGCTTTAATCTCTTCTCATACTAAGGTTTAATTGGATGTACTATATTCATAAAATCAAGGGAATTTGAGTTGGAAGGAGCCTTAGAGATCAGCTAGGACAACTTTTCATTTCACCAGAAATGACTGAAACTTAAAGGGACTGTCCAATTTACTACTTCTGGTTCGTCCTAAGACTCAAACCAACTATTTCCTGGATCTGTGCTTTTTCCATCATATACGTTATAGCCATGTGGTACACAGAATAACTGTTTCTAACCTCCCCCCTCCCTCTACCTTGAGATGTTTGCATTCTACTCCATGGAATTTGTAAATATATTAGGTTATATGGCAGAAAATTTAAGGTTGCCAATGGAATTAAGGTTGCTAATTAGCTGAATTTAAAATAGGGAGATTATCTTGGTTTATCTGGCTGTGCCCTATGTAATCATAAGGGTCCTTTAAAAGTGGAAGAGGAAGGTGGAAGAGTGATGTGACAGGAGAAAAGACCTGACTGGCATTCACTGGCTTTGAAGCTGGAAGGGGGCCATGAAGCAAGGAATACAGACAACCTTTAGAAGCTCAAAAGGCAAGGAAATGAATTTTTCCCCAGAGTCTCCAAAAGGAATGTAGTCTTGCCGACACTTTGACTCTAGCCCAGGGAGGTCCATTTTGGACTTCCAATCTCCACAACTGTAAGAGAATATATTTGTGTTGTTTTAAGCCACTAAATTTGTACTAGTCAATTACAACAACAACAGGAAACTAATAAAGGCATTTAATTCCAAATAAGGTAAAATGGATAACTCAAGGCTTAGCATAGAGAAGTTTAAACACCAGGATATATATTTTTTTTTAAGAAGGTATATTCTATTTTTACAACTTTGGATTTATCTTGAAGATTTTTGGTTTTATCTATTCATCCAACAAACCACTATTGAATGTGTGATATTGCTGTACTAGAATGGAAGTAGATTGAATTATTAGCCCTAATGTTTTTCCCTCCCTCCCTGTATCCATATCTGTACTATGACTTCATTATGGATGCAGTGTACTTTTTATCCTTTCACTTTATTTATTTATTTATTTATTTATTTATTTATTTATTTATTTAATTTTTTAATGTTTATTTATTTTTGAGAGGGAGAAGAGAGAGAGAGAGAGAGAGGGAGAATCTGAAGCAGGTTCCAGGCTCTGAGCTGTCAGCACAGAGCCCGATGTGGGACTCCAACCCACTGACCATGAGATCATGACCTGAGCCAAAGTCGGACGCTCAACAGACTGAGCCACCCAGGCGCCCCTTTATCCTTTCACTTTAGACTTGGTCATCTGATTTGCTTTGGCCAATGATATATGGGCAGAAGTGACAGTGTCCCGGTTTTGATCCAAGGCTTACAAGGCGGCCCGTAATTCTGCTTGTATGCCTTTGTCATTCTGTTTCTTTAAGAAGAGCTTCTCCTTGTCTTTTGCCACTTAGCTTGAACAACACATGAAACATGCAGAACAGAGTACCGACCTGACCCACAGACCTGGGAGTAAAACTAAATGCTGCTTGTTCTATGCCACTGGTATTACTGAGTTTCTTATACTGCCTTGTTATGGCAGTAGTTGACTAGTACTGTTGTGTAAGCAAACGATCTAAATACACTGGTCTAAAGAATAGAGGAATGTGCAGTATAGTGTAGGTCTAATTCAGTATGATCTCAGAGTACAAAAGAAAGCTGTATCAAAGCGCCTAACTCTGGGCAAGTCAAGGAAGACTTCACAGATGAAGTGACATTTGAGCTGAGTCATAAAAGATAAATATAATTCCTGTAGGCTGATAAAGGTGTAGGTGGGTGGATAGGAAGGATTATGCATGGTAATTTCAATACTTTTAAGCGAATTTAATGGGAATTTAGAGTTTCAGCTGAAAAAGCTGGTATGTTTGCCTCTGGTTTACTTTGGTTTTGCTCTTTAAATAATTTTTCCATAGAGCCTGCAAAGTAATACTTCTCAGGTGGTTTGTTAAACAAATATCATATCTGCTTTCTGTGATGATAACCACAAGATTATGGTATACCTCTTTAAGAGAGTAAGAGAGCAGAGGAGCAAGAAATGGAAATGGACTAGTTTTAAGGGGCTCCCTTTGATCCAGGTAGAGTCTGTGCCATCTTTAAGGGGGTGCAGGTTGTTTCGCTGTCTCTTTTCTTGTGCCCGGGACAATACTACCAAAATCATACCTCTTTTTCTGAGGGTATTTTTAGTGCAGAATTATTTTTCCAGCTAAATTGCTCTAGGCTCACTTGAATTGTCAAGTGATCTCAAATAAGCAGGGAAGTCAATAGCCAGTAAGAAGAATTAAAGGGCTCTGAGAAGATTATGACTATTATTTGTAAACTATGTCATGAGTGGTACTACTGGGACCACAGCCATTGTTTATTGTCCTCATTGTTTTGGTTTCTACTAAGCTCTGGGGCTTCCTGCTACACCCTAACCCTAGTTAGCCATTTCCCAAAGGCACACTCTCCAAGGGGAAAACAAGAAAGTGCAGAGTCCTCCCCTTCTAGGAAGAATAGCATAGTTTATCAAATGATCCTTCATCAGTAGTATTTTTGTCCAGCAAGACACATAGATGGTCATGACTATTATTTCAACAGAGTTTTGGGATCCATTTAAGAGCAGTCTTGGGAATACTTAAAAGCATGTGCACATTGTAATGTCTGTTGAACATCCCTCTATCATATCTGTAATTTACAATTTTAATTCATGTGTAATATATTTTTGCTACTTAAAAAATTTCACATTCACATACTCAAATTCTGTGCAACCTGCAGGAAAACATACGTGCTCTTTATGGGAAATGACATGCAATTCTAACATAAGCAGAGTTGAAGATGTTAATGCATAGGGATCTGCAAGTGTAACTAATATGATCTTATATTTAAACAATTCACAAATAAAAACTATGGTTGGATTTAGATACCAGATGTCAAACTACATAGTAATGCAGATACAGTTGCTTGCCTCCCTGTCACTGGTCGCCAGAAAGAAACAGATGGTTAAAAAGATATGTAGCTGAGGCAAGGCATGGAAATAGGAAACCACAGAGCAGAAATTCTGCCATTTAAGCAACAGTAATTTTCTAGTCTGGAAAACCTGGCTGTTTTATACCTCCACTTATGCACTTAAGCAGTTTAAATGTGAAACATAGCAAAAATAGTCCAAGCAAGGTTGGCAACATGCAAATTTTGCAATGCATAATTACAGCTCAAAAATCTTGGAGGCAGACGCACAGTAGTAAAAAGTAAACACTTGTATGCAGTTGAACACAATTATATAGTGGTTATTACCTAAGCTCATTATAGCTTCAGAAGGGGCTCTGTGAACTTGTGCTCTAACTAGCAGGTCAGGCAAAATGCAAATAAGTACCAAATTTGAAAGCAAGTGATAAAAAACCAGATACAATTTAGACTGGGAGTGTATAATTTGGCTTTTAAAAATAATCCTCGGCAAGAATCATCCTCATTACAATAATGGCTTGTTTATTCTGCACAACTTGTTTGCAATTACAGACCCCCTTTCAAAGCTGATTTCAACAGGAAATAAGAGCATGTAAAAAAAAGGAACAGCTTTGTGGTTGGTCAGTTGTTGTAATTAGAGTGGTTGCATATATGTATCATAAAACTGTTTACGCCTTTACTCCAAATATTTTAATTTCAGATTCCTGTCGTTGAAATCGAAAGGCTCAAATAGTCTATTATTCTAAAGAAATCATTATAATTGAATTTCTAATGAGGGTGTCTATGGAGCTTTGTTCTTGGTATTTCCATTATAGGATTGGAGTCCTATGCATCTATTATGATCAGGTGACCATGAAATGATGAGCTACAGCTGTTACAAGACATGTCCCTGCTGGTGCTTAATTCAAAGCAAATACACATTTTATTGCTAATGTATTTCCTCATTCATTTCTCCAAATAGTCATTCAAATATTCATGGGGGTACCTATGACAAGGAGGCTTGGGTTGTGGTTTAAGATGCCAGGCTGCCTAAGTTTGAATCCTGGTCTCATCACTCACTATAGTTGTATGACCTTGGCCATGAGGATCATTTTAGTATCTTCCTTATAGGATTGCTGTGAAGATTAACCAAGTTACTATACCTAAAGAGCTTAGAAGGGTACCTGGAATACAGTAATATGCTACCTATTACTGTATTTGCTGGGCCTTAAGGACACAGTAGTGAACAGAATGGAGTTGGTCCCTGCTTCCATAGAACTTATGTTCTGGGCAAGAAGAAAGAAGGCATTAAGCAACTAATCATCCATTTAATTATTTAATTACATTTGTGATAAGAACACTAAGACTGTATAAAAGTGTGAAGATATTGTATAAACTGGGGACTTGACTTGTTCCAGTCAGATTTTTGGCTTCCAGAAGGAAGTAACATTAAAGACCTAAATGATAAGTAGGAGTTATTTAGGAGAGTAGACATTAGGAGAATATTTAGGGAAGTTGTTCTCTATATAGGAGCCACAGGAGAAATGAAAAGTTTCATGTGAGAAAGTGCATGAAATTCATAATTAGAGACCCTATCACCGGAAGCAACTCAAAAAAGTATAAAAATGGTTTTTCCTTGAATTGAGTTTCTTGTCATTGATTCCTCTTGTTCTTCCAGTCAGACTCTTGATCTTTTGCAAACCTTTTATCCATGCAACTCACTGTGAAATCCTTGTTTTTCATTGGTGCGGGTGCTTCCATTTTCTTATTAGTTCATGACAAAGTTGTTTTCCACTGTACTTGGTTGCTTTCAGGAAGTCAAAGTCCCAAATCAAAAATCCATGAAAATAGATGTATAATAAGCTATGTATAATAAATATATTTGCATGTATGTGTATACAATTTTATATTAAATTTATAACTTTTTTGGTGGGGGGGGTGGTTGCCTGGCCAACTCAGTTGTTTAAAATCCAACTTTTGGGGCGCCTGGGTGGCTCCGTCGGTTAAGCATCCGACTTTGGCTCAGGTCGTGATCTCGTGGTTTGTGAGTTCAAGCCCCGCGTCGGGCTCTGTGCTGACAGCTTGGAGCCTGGAGCCTGTTTCCGATTCTGTGTCTCCCTCTCTCTCTCTGAGCCCCGAACGGGGGTCTGTCTCTCTGTCTGCTCTGTCTCTCTCTGTCTCAAAAATAAATAAACGTTTAAAAAAATTAAAAAAAAATAAAATCCAACTTTTGATTTTGGCTCAGGTCATGATCTCGTGGTTTCTGAGTTCAAACCCCATATTTTGTTCTGCACTGACAGTGTGGAACCTGCTTGGGATTCTCTGTCTTCCTCTCTCTCTGCCTCTCCCTCTCTCAAAAATAAATAAACATTAAAAAAAAATTTAGGGGTACCTGTGTGGCTCAGTCCATTAAAACGTCTGACTTCAGCTCAGGTCATTGTCTCGTGGTTTGTGAGTTCAAGCCCCACGTGGAGCTCTGTCTTGTTGACAGCTCAGAGCCTGGAACCTGTTTCAGATTCTGTGTCTCCCTCTCTCTCTGCCCCTCCCCTGCTCATTCTCTCTCTCTCTGTCTCTCTCTCTCTTTGAAAAATGAAGAAACATTTAAAAAAATCTTTTAAAAATTATAACTTAAAAATATTTTATTTTGTTTTATTTTTTACAAATTGGCTTCAGAGCATACGTAGAATTTCATATCCTGTTTTTTTTTCTTAAGATTTTCCATGAAATCTTTTGGAAGTTTTATGGTATATCTTGAAAATAAGATTTTTTAATGGTTTTAAAATATAATGCATGGCTCATCTTTAATTTATTGACCCATTAAACATTTACAGTGTTTACATATAGCAAAACACTTACATGTAGCAAAATTGCTTTATAGAAGCATCAAATTTACCAGAAGTGAATGAGATTGCTGATTTCAATACTTTCTTTAACAATATTGAGTACTGACAAATAAAATATGGAATCTTGTTTTAATTTACAATTACTTTAATTATCATCATTTGCTGTGCTCATATTTATTTTTCTTTCTCCATGAATCATCAGATTTTGTCTTTTGCTTTTTTCTACTAGGATACCAATTTTTTACACTGGTTAGAGCTCTTGCTATATTACAGGTAATAAATAATCTTTTGCCTGTTATATATGTGGAAGTATTTTTTTCACTTTTATTTTGATACTTTTTATTGCTTTTAGTGTTTAGAATTTTTTAATCTTTATGTGATTGAATCTATAGATGATTCTATTTAGTTTGGGTTTTTTTTTCTCCTTTCATTGGCTTTTGTGTTTTAAATCCTCCCCATCTGCCCTCCTCAACTATTCCATGTAAATATTCCATTTTAGCCTTCAGTTCTCTAAAACATCACTCCTAGATTTAGGGTGAAATTTATAGACATAGAATAAATGATAAATATTTAAACCACTTTCAACTGATTATTGTTTAGAGATGTTTCCCAATGAGCACTATTGTGAGGCAATCAAAGCAATAATGTCAGCGTGTGGTATCCTTTCTAATACCTTTGTTTCGTTAGATTTCAAACAGGTGAATCCTGTGATGTGTAGGCAGTGTTTACTCTTCCCTGAGCTCTATAATGTTTTCCTGAACTGGACTTTAGGTTTCTGGCTTTATGTGAATGTAAAATGAAATTTCATCTTTCAAAAGTCATTTTATTGGCCATCGTGTTAACAAAAAGCATACAGGATTAAGCTGTGAACTAGTAAACAATTGAACCTGCTTATTAATCTGTAGGAACATTTATTATTTATTTAGAATTCTAGGAGTTTATGTATATGTCACCATATATCTTTATTGCAGTGTTGCACGCTAAGTGGTTTCTATAGCTGTTTAAGTTTTTCTTAGAACCATACAATCATATGGTGTGTTATTTAATGTAGTCTTTTATTAACTAAGAACATCTCTATTCAACTTCAGTGAACTTTTCATGTGTGTGGAAAGTAGGGATGTTGAAATCATTGCATGTATGTACCTCAAGACAAATTTTATTTGTTGATCTATAGTAATTTTAAACAAATATTTTTAAAATTGTATCTATCATTTTTTTTTCCCCCTGGAGTTTCTAACTATTTGAATGGTGTTATTTAGCACTCACAGTTTTAGAGCTTTACTTTCAGAATTATCTTTAAACCAGTTTAGAAACCGTGGAAAAATATCCAAGTCTCAAAAAAGAAAAGGAAATGTTTACAACTGAAGTTGATTTCCTGTCATGTATTAGATTTGATCGAATGATGAATATTTGACTCAAAATAGTCAAATAGGTGTATTCTAAACTTTGAGGTAATTTGAGTCATCTTGCAACACACACACACACACACACACACACACACACACACATGCACTCACTGTTATAGTATCATAAATATTTAAGGAAACTTTGATGAATGGTAATAAAGATAAGAAAATACTGGAGGACTGTATAGTCCTACAGAAGTGCACACACTTCACAGCTTCTGTAGTTGTTAAGGGTAGATTATAAATTTGTTCTTAAACTTATTTGTGGTCAGAGGAAAGAATGAAACAAAATTAATTAAATAATGCACAGTGCCCATAAGACAAAAACACACTATTGTCCTGGAGAAGTATGCTTTTTCTGATATTGTGACCTAAATATTTAAAATACCAGAATATATGTGTAAAATTAAAAGAAAATAAATTGGGAAAATAATAAAATAGATGTGACACCCAAAAAGTTAATAGTTCTCAAGTATATTATGACAAAAAGATTAATCCTGTAATAGAAAAAGAGATAAAGGACATGAACAGGCCATCCTCAAAAGAAGAAATACATATTACTAAAAAGTATTTTCACTTTATTGTCATTATTTTTTAAATATTTATTTTGAGAGAAAGAAAGAGGGGAGGGTCAGGGAATGAGGGAGAGAGAGAGAATCCCAAGCCGGCCCCATGCTCAGCGGCTCAGTGTGGAGCCCAACACAGGGCTCCATCAAGGAAAATTAAAATATTCTCAAGACTCAACAATTAAGATTTTATTTTCATAAGTTATGGGTCATCTCATTTATCAGAATAACAGTGAAACTATAGATAAGTACTTCTTGGTATGGCAAGATGTTCACAGTATACTGGTTTGAGAAAAATTGGGCTACAAAGTAATATATAATGTATTATTCTACACATAATGTTATGGACTGAACTGTATCCCTCCCTCCCCAAAGTTTATATATTGAAGCCCTAATCTTCAATGTGACTAAATTTGAGGGGGGCCTTTAAGGAGGTAGTTGAGGTTAAATGAGTTCATAAGGTTGGGCCCTAATCTGATAGGACTGATGTGTTTATAAGAGAAAGAGATGCCAGAGATGTGTGTGCCCCCATGCACAGCCTCCTCACCCTTCACACACCATGTGCACACAGAGGAAAGGCCATGTGAGGACACAGCAAGAAGGCAGTCATCTGCAAGACAGTAAGATTGTCCTCACCAAAACCAACCCTCCTGACACCTTGATCTTGGACTTCCAGCCTCCAGAACTGTGAGAAAATAAATTTCTATTGTTTAAGCCCCCTCGTATGTGGCGTTTTATTACGTCAACCCGAGCAAATTAATACATCCAACACATTCCTTAATATATTAGCATAGGAAATTGGCCAAGAAAGTTACACTCTAAAGATTATGCTTAATAGGGGTACCTGGCTAGCTCAGTCAGTAGAGCATGGAACTCTTGATCTAAGGGTTCTGAGTTCAAGCCCCATGTTGGGTGTAGAGATTACTTTAAAAAAATAAAAAATCTTCAAAAGAGTTATCATTAGTGACCACTAGGTAGTGGGGATTATGAGTGTTTTAAACAATTTTGTTCATTTTTTATACTGTTTTCTATTTTTTCTACAAAGACTAATATTGTTTTGTAAAGATAAAAAACATTGTTTTTAATTTAAAAAAAAGATTCTCTTTTGGTGGGGATAGTGATATCTTCAACAACCTTTATATAATACAATTATGGATCTTATATACTTCTAATAATGATCCTCAGTATAGGTCAATGTCTAACACTGAAGCACAATTCTTTTTCAAACAGCCATACAAAGGTAAAATTAGGGCTTTTAAGCATGGCATTCTGATCAAGTTTGAACTAAAAATATTTAAAGAAATATTAGAACTTCCTGACCTTCAATCTTCAACAAATAAATTTCATGAAACTTGACTTCCAGTAAGAATCGGACCGAAGTGGCAGATATCAAAGTGAACAAAGGCTCTAGTTTTGCAATTAGACATTTTGGTCCTTATTCTCATTTGGTCTCTTACTAAGACATTCCCAGAAAAGCATTTAAAAATCTCTGCCGCAGTTTTCTCATCTAAAAAAATAGTATAATATCAGCTCTTACATAGGATTGTTGTAAGAATTAAGTGTGATAATACATCGAGAACCTACCAGAGGACTTAGCTGCTGGGGTAAAACATAGTAAGTAATAAATGTTAGTTATAAAATGGTATGATTAGTTGAGATTTCAAAATTGTATTTTCTGTGAAAGAAATATTCTATGATTTCAAGTATAGCTGTTTTCCATTTTTGACTGAAACAGGTGTATATGATTTTCATTATTGTTTTTAGCTTACATATAAAATAAAGCCTCTAAACCAAGCTAGTTCTTGAATAGACAGTCACTCTGCCTTCATAAAGAGTGAGAGAGAGAGAGAGAGAGAGAGAGAGAGGTTAAGCCCAGGAAGTAATTCTAGACTATTTTTTTAACTCAGTTTTGTTCCTAATTTACTATACACAGGTTCTAAAACTTAATATTTTATAACTAGATTAATCATCACATCTGCATAGAATTATATATATTTCACATGTCAGAGTATTTTGACTATATGGGACAATACCTCTCTATCGGAATTCTTTCTAGATTGTAAGCTTTAAAAAATGAAGGAATCATACATAAAACTAATAATTTGGATTTTAACAGAAACAAAAAAAGGCCCCCCAAATCTAGGGATTAGTAAATTGTCAATAACCCTAACAAAACACCTGTATAACTGCTGCAAACTGTCCTTCACTTCTGGAACATAATTTTCAGGGTGGCATAAATTTTTCTTGACAATGCTGTATTTCATTTAATTGTAGGAATTATGTACTAAGTTGCTATATGCCTTACTTCCTGAAATTTGTAGATGAACAAGCTGGTGAGAAGTTTGTGGGCTGAACATTTTTTTTTTAATGTTGCCTGAATGGACTCTTTTCCTGAAATATATTGTACAAGTCTTAACAGAACCAAGTGATCTAAATGAGTTAGGATCCCTCCCCAAACCCTTAAATTAATATCAGGAAGCAATTTAGACACTGAAGAGAATTGAACTCAATGTGTTAGTGAGATGAATAATTGAAGCTCTTGAAGTGGGTGATAGATCTTACTAAGTGATTACTTTCTTATAAATTCCTAAACAAGAAGTCTTCATGGAGATATGGTTAGGATAGCTGCCATTTGTCACTTGGCCTCCGCATGCTTAATCACCTGCATTTTCAGGCTGCTAAAGGCATATTTGGTGTATTGTAGCAGCCAAAAATGGTTGATACATCTGTTGAATACCCAATCTAAATCCCCTGGGAGAACAACATAAGTACTGGGAAGGAATCTGCCTTATTGTGTCTTTCTGAGCCCATAAACCACTATTGTCCCCATAAATTTCAGTAAAAGTGAATACATCAGTAGGGAAAAAAAATAGGTATTTTTGTTATTTTAATGCTCTTTTAAATTTACATTGGAATTATTGGAATTATTTTCAAAATTAAACTTTTGCATCTGATTTATTGTAACTGAAGTTGCAGTAACCCAGTTTAGATTACCTTGATTGGTCAGACAGTGCATTTAACTGCTTACAATAAAGGGATGATATAAAAGAATCTAAAAGGAGAGTTTAACTTGCACTACCCAGACTAGTATCATAAGCTTTTCTATTTCTGTATGAGTAATATATGCTTTTATATATGTGGGGTGTTTTAATTTACCCTGAGCAAGAGGCAGTCTAAAGTGGTAGCTAAAAAGACGGGCTGTGGAGACACACATCTGGGCAGATGCTGGCCCCTGGGATCAGTTGTTGAACCTCTCTAAGCCCCGCTTTACTCATCTATAAAATGGACAGAGTACTGGTACCAAGCACACAGGGACATTCTGAGGATTCAGTGACATAATAGGTGCCAGGAGCTTTTGTGTAGTGATATGCACATACTATTCATTACATACATTTGTCTATTACTCAATCTTCTCATCTGTTGACCTGCTCACACTATGTGCTTTTTTGCTCATTCCAGCACCTACGCAACCATCTTGTGAGCACTGAGTGTCGATTGGGCTTCTTTAAGCCTTTTGACTACATTAGTTGTCAGTCCAGAGCCAGCTTAGTGATGCTGGCTGAGCAGTATAAAACATGAGATTTAGAAAAAGGAGGTCTTTTTATATTCATGAAATATGAAATGCTAGATATTTTCTTAAGGTGTATGGGCATTTGGGGGGCATGTTATAATAAAGACAAGCAGCAGATGAGAAGAATTTATAATAGCTAAATTCCATATATTCTTAATTCTGCTTGATAATTTGTCTTTGGTAAGTATGTAATTTTTTTTTCACAGTAGTTATTCCCAGCTGCATATGTGTGCTGCAGAAAGAAAGAGCATATGGAATATATACTGTGTATATATACATATAGAGATATTCTGGCACTGGGCATGTGGATTCACAAGCATATACATGCACACACTCACATCATCAGTCTATGTATGTCTATATGTAGAGAGAGACAAATATATGTATAGATATATATCCTTCTGCTCTTTTCATTGTGTTACGCATATCAGAGGCAGGAAGAGTTCTGTTCTCCTCCCTGTTCCCCACCCCCCACAAGCTGGAGGGCCAGAAGGTGGGGCGGTACCTCAGGATAATGGCAGCAGAAGGCAAAGGGAGCAGACAGCTGGCAAGCTCTGCCCCAATATGCTTCCCTGAAAGAGGCGAGGAAATTTCAGAAGATGCAATGCCTGAATGGCTCACTTTGCAGAAAAACAGAAGCAGCAAGGTAAAATTCCTTGGAATGCTCTTCATTTCAATGGGTCTAGAATTGACCATCTTCTTTTCACCACTTGGTAAACTTCCCCAAGGCTTGAGTTTATAAATACTTCATCTTGGAAAATATTCTGGAAAGAAATGTCAACTTTTTTTTTTTTCTTTTTACTCATGAGAGCTACTCTCTTAAGCTTAAAAAGGCTGCCAATGCCAGGTGTCTTCCTGGAATATTCTAGAACAAAAATGTACAGCTAAATCTCTACCCTGGGAGCATAAGAAATTCTGGATAGCAGATCCCCTTTCATAAACACTGCAACGTACCTATTTTGAATGAAACATTTTAAAAGCTAATTATATATGCCTCCTTGCCATCTTAAGCAGATTATTCTAATTTCACACTTTCTTGATGATTCAGGGTCATCATTATGAACAATAATTTTTATTAGTAAAGCATAGTGCTCTTAGGGGCCAGTGAGATTTGTAGGATTATTGCCCTGTTATTAAAGTTTTTCTTCTTTTTGCTCTGGGCCATTATTTCTCTCAAGGTCTATTTTGTAACTTTTAAATCAATTGTCCGCTTGAATTATGTAGGCTAGTTTGTTAGGATATTGTAAAAATAGGAAATAATCTCCAAGTGAAGGCTCAAGGCTTTCCTTCCTATAAAGGCCTTGAAATGTACATGATGAAAGCTTTTTGTGCTTGCTTCCTAAATTACAAGAGGTAAAGCAGATTATAGACAGAATTCTGGGTAGATAAGGAATTTCTGTCTTTCTTGAATATAACAATTCATATAGCATCTTGTAATGTTTGATTTTGTCCAGAAATCTTAACCTTATCTTCACAATTAAATTGTAAGCTTTTTGGAGCAAAGACCACATCGTATATCATTTCCCTCATTCTTTATTATACTATATATGGTACTCTACACATAAACTAGACGCTCCCTTATACATTGATTCCAGGGAATTTAAAAAAGTATACTGGTCAATTATTATCACAGTTACAGAGGTATTGGATGGGGCTATCAAGGTAACAAATTAATTTCAGCAACTGTCAAAAGCACAGAGAGACAGACCGCTGTACAGTTGAACCTTGAACAATTCAGGGTTTAGGGGTGTTAACCCCTCACACAGTTGAAAATTTGTGTCTAACTTAACTTAGACACACTTAACTTAACTACCACTAGCCTAATGGTGACTGGAAGCCTTGCTTCCTATGCTGGTAACATATGCAGTCTATTTTTTTTTAATAAAGTTTATTTCTGGGAGAGTGAAAGAGCGCACATGTGTGTGCTGGGGAGGAGCAGAGACAAAGGGAGAGAGAATCCCAAGAGGCTCCATGCTGTCAGCACAGAGCCTGATGTGGGACTCAAACTCACAAACCACAAGATCATGACCTGAGCGGAAATCAAGAGTTGGGTGCTTAACTGACTGAGCCACCCAGGTGCCCCGACATATGCAGTATATTAACACATATTTTGTATGTTATATGTATTCTATACTGTATTCTTTTTTAAAAAAATTTTTTAATGTTGTATTTGTTTTGTGAGAGCGAGAGACAGAGTGTGAGTGGGGAAGGGGCAGAGAGAGAGGGAGACACAGGATCTGAAACAGGCTCCAGGCTCTGAGCTGTCAGCACAGATCCCGATGCGGGGCTCAAACACACGAACCGTGAAATCGTGACCTGAGCCGAAGTCTGACGCTCAACTGATGAGCCACCCAGGTGCCCCAATATACTGTATTCTTAAGGTAAGCTAAAGAAAAAAATATTGTTAAGAAAATCATAAGGAAGAGAAAATGTATTTATCTGTACTGTATTTATTGGAAAAAACAAAACAAAACACATGCAAGTCAACCCACAGTTCAAACCCATGTTGTTAAAGGGTCCACTATATCTGTGGGACAGATAGGAGTATGAATGAAGTTAGAGCTTTGGAGCTCAGTTAGTGCTGAAAATATTCACAGGCTGGCTATGGGTCAGAGATGTAGATGGTAAAAGTGGTTGGTAGATGTGATTTGTGGTAGATTTAGCTTTCTTTTGGATACTAATGATCCATGCTAATCTGGTGATTTGGGGCTGTAATTTGATCTGACTTCCATTTTGAAATTATTTATAAATTCAGATTTGCAAAAGCCCTTTTTTCCTAAAATTAATATTTGAAGTTTCATTGTATGCATATCATGATAAGGAAAGCAAGGTTTGGGATTAGATTTTTATATGGTTTTATTTTTTGTACCACAGCTTCATAAAATGAAAAATCATAGTTAAACTCTGATTTAGTTGAATGTTTTCAACATAGTTGAATATTTTATAGCTTACATGCTAAGATATCATATGGAAGATGGGGGCATTTATCTGCTTATCTTTCCAAACAAGATCCAGCTGTTTATTTTCTATGTCGTGTTGGTTTTAAATTAGGTAAGAGTCAGTGTGTATAACTCCTTTTATCCCTCATTTCTGTACTTGTTAGTTTTGATGTGCTTGTGGTAACTCACTCCATCCAGTTCCAATTGCTTGTCTTCACAGGCAGTATTCCTTGGGAAAAAAGTAGCTTCTCACCATTCCTTACAATTGTTTTCCTCCTTTAAAGGTATTTTCACATTCATTCTTCTCTCGGTGCCTCTCCTTGGTTGTGAGAAGGAAGAGAATACTGTTTTTCATCCACCTCTAGCTCATTTAATATTCTCCTAACAAGACACTTCGGCACTCAAACCAGAAAATGTTAATTTTATAGCAAGCTTTAAGGACTGATATACAGATAGGTGTAAGCCTGGCTTGAGCTCATAACTAGGTACATCATACAGTTTATTGTATCATCTCTAAGTTAAAGACAGTATCAGTTGAGATGCTTTTGTCCTCCAAGCTTAAAAGAAAGCTCCAATTGCACCTGCTTAGAAAATGATGGCATTAATAATCTCACATGAGATGATGTAGTATACGAGTGGCTTAGAGGTGTTATGGACTCCTACTGTCTTGTTTGTCTTTGCCTCCCTCAGCCTCAGCTTCATCCTGTATCTGGTCACTCCTGATTCCAAGATGGCTTGCTTTAGCCATTGAAGCTTCTCTGTTCCATTATTCTCTGTTCCATGCTTCTCTGTTCACAAAATTCCATTATTCTCTGTTCCATGCTTCTCTGTTCACAAACAATAGAACATTCGAAATGTGCTTCTCAAAGGATGGAATCTATATTCTTCTCTTTAGTCTGTTTAGGCCAGTGTAAGTCACATGCCTATCTTTTGACTAATAATAGCATCAGGCAAAGGCTGAGCTCTTCTCCGTGTAGATGCATCAGAATGCTCCCTTTAGAGTAGGAGAAGGAACAGACAACATGCAAAATCAAGTTCTTTTAGGAGGGAGAAATGGGAGTACAAGGGGTAGATATTGGCAACACTGTCTACCACAACATACATATTGATGGCATCATTTTAGAAACAGAGCTGTTGATGTTTCTGCTTATTCATTGTGTGCCCAGCTCTGCAAAACATGCAGTTAGGCCCTTAATAAATAGTGTTGTGCTGGAGCTGGCTTGTATTGGCTTGTGAGTTGATCGTTGTATTGTACTGTATTGTTGATTGTATTGTGAGTTGATTATTACATTTTCAGAAATTTTGCAGTCTGATTGATAAATCATCAGTAGATTTTTTTTTTTTAATTTTTTTTTTCAACGTTTTTATTTATTTTTGGGACAGAGAGAGACAGAGCATGAACGGGGAGGGGCAGAGAGAGAGGGAGACACAGAATCGGAAACAGGCTCCAGGCTCCGAGCCATCAGCCCAGAGCCTGACGCGGGGCTCAAACTCACGGACCGCGAGATCGTGACCTGGCTGAAGTCGGACGCTTAACCGACTGCGCCACCCAGGCGCCCCAATCGTCAGTAGCTTTAAGTTAACCATGATTATTTATAACTATGGGATTATTTATAATAACAGTCCCTGTTTCATAGGATTATTGAGTCAGGGTTAAATGAATCCATACGTGGAAATTAGACTGATACCTGGCACAGAACAAGTTTCTTTCTTTTTTTTTTTTTTTTTAATTTTTTTTTCAATGTTTTTATTTATTTTTGGGACAGAGACAGAGCATGAACGGGGGAGGGGCAGAGGGAGAGGGAGACACAGAATCGGAAACAGGCTCCAGGCTCTGAGCCATCAGCCCAGAGCCCGACGCGGGGCTCCAACTCACGGACCGCGAGATCGTGACCTGGCTGAAGTCGGACGCTTAACCGACTGCGCCACCCAGGCGCCCCTATTTTCGCTTTTTAAACTATTCCAAATCCTCTGAGGAGCAAGGTAAGAGATAAATGCACAAATAATTGTACATTACAGAAAAGTTGGGAAATATAAATCAGAATAATAAAGGGAAAAATCATCCAGAATGTTATTATCTAGAATAGTCATTAATAACTCTTTTGGTTTATATATTTCCACTATTTTTCCTGAATATTTTATATATTTGCAATCATTGTGTATCTCCTTTATTCATTTAATTTTACATTATAAGCATGTGACCTAGAATTTTTCCTATATTTCTTTAAGAAGTTAGTGAATTTTGAAAGTCTTTTTTTTGGGGGGGGGTATAGTTTATTTTGTAATTAATTGTATCAATTAGCAAAACTTCTATTAGGTAAATTTATCAAATAACTGAAATGGCATTGTACATTCCTGATATCTGTGTAGAAGGATTCAGTGACTTTTTTGATGCCTCAAGCTGAAGTTCTTTAAATATATCTTAGAAAATAAATATGAGAAGCACTTGGGTGGCCCAGTTGGTTGAGCATCCAACTTCAACTTAGGTCATGATCTCACAGTTTGTGAGTTCAAGCCCCACATTGGGCTCACTGCTGTCAGCCTAGAGCCTTCTTCAGATCCTCTGTCCCCCTCTCTCTCTGCCCCTCTTCCACTCATGCTCTCTCCCTCTCTCTCTCTCAAAAATAAACATTTTTTAAAATAGAAAATATGATATTTTCTATCTTTATCCTCTTAAATGACATTATCAATCATTGAAAGCATACTATTATTAATTCAAAGCAAAACAGAAGAAAATCTGTGTCTATTATTATTAGTTTTTGATACCTTCTTGTGTTTCTTACTAGACTTTAACTTCATATGTTTCCTATTCACCTGAGGCTTGGTGGATGGCTGCTGAAATTGAGAATATGCCCATGCCAGTATCAGTGGACCAAAATGGCTTCACAACAAGGCTTCTATTAACATGTATTCTGTTTTCCCTGCAAATTTGTGGGTTTTTTTCCTCTAAACATATGCATATCTGAAATTCAAATTGAGTACTCCTTACCTCTTGCTCTCCTCCGTACCTCTAATGAGGTGGAAAAATGTACATTAATGATGGAAAGTTATTTAGTGCTGAACAGAGTTAATTGCTTCTAATCACTGCTTACATCCATCTGGTTTTATGGTAGACAACAAACCTCTTCATTGGGCTTGCACATTAGACATATTGTAAATCACAGAGATGCACTGGCATCTTGCATATTGTGCTTCTATTAGTGAGGCTGCATTTTCATATAGCCCCAATGGCAGGCATTGGGATGCAGATCAACTTGTCCATGTTCTGTTAGAACTGCAGGGAGCCCTGGTGAACTGGCCTCCCCAGGCTCACTTGGAAAGCAGTGGAAAGCTACTGCCTATCAAACTCTGGATGAAAAGCTGTGGAAGAGTGCCAGAGATTGGATAGCATGGTGTCTTTGCCATAAAATTGGAGTTGAAGTGGTAATATTGGTGATTGTCTAATTTTTTTCCCCAAAAGCATGGGGTTAAAGCTTTCTTCTGCTATCATTTGGCAGGGTAAACAGGGAATGTATTGTATAAACAAAGAATCAAGGTTTAAAGCTGAGCTGGATACAATCTTTTATCTTGTGTCTAACACTAATAACTTCTTAAAGCTTGAAGATTTACTGTATTGTATCAGAACTTTAAGATCATCAAAGGAAACCCATAAGCACAAGAATTATGATAAGGAATAGCTTTATTATAGCATAATTATATTTAAGCTAGAAATAATTTAGGATGTTATTAACACAATGATGCCATTGGTTAATATCTATTGATACTAAGAGATTTAGGAAATTAATATGGAAAATATGACCCGACAATCTAGGAAATTTGATAGGATATTATAATTACCCTAATGTCCTACGTTGTAGGTGATTTTATCAGTTAAATGATAAATAGTGCCTAAATCTTAAAAAAGAAAAGGAAGTAAGGAAAAATAGGAAAGGAACACAGGATATTTGTAAGAATCTGATACCACTTTTACTTTCCTTGTACCTGCCTCATTCCTTCTGGTTAAGGGTGAATGACTCCAGAGAGAGGTAACTAAGTCATAAAAGGTACAAAATTTGAAGATGAATAGTAATTTAGGTATTATCTGGTAATATATAGTGTCCTCATTTTATAAATGACAAAACTGAGGCCCAGAAAGATTAAATGACTTGTCAAAGACAGGTCAAAAAGTCACTTTCATGGCAGCATAAGAGTCAGAGATCAGATCATAGTCATCTATTAATTTGTGATTCATATTACCAATGACACGCAAACAAACACCATGTGCTTCCTACCTCCACATTCCCTATTTTTGTATCCCATTTTTATAAAAGAAAAATAAATGACAAGTTCCTAATCAGTTTTTTGTTGTTGTTGAAAAAAACTTAGACAACATAGTGTATAACTACCTGTTCACCTCAACATAAAACTCTGAAGTCCTGAAAAGCTTTCTGAATCATGAAAGAATGATTGTGTAGATTGAAGTAATAATGAAGTCTAATTAAAATATTAATAAGACCAAACTTTATTAAAATTAGTAATCATGTATGTCATACATGATAACTATTGGTCCAAATACCTCATTATCTATCGGGGTATATAAATAGAATTTCACTATAGTTCAGTTTTTTGGAATAATTATCCCAACCTTATTCCTGCTATTTTCTTAAAATATTTTTTAATATTTATTTATTTTTGAGAGAGAGAGAGAGAGAGACAGTGTGAGTGGGGAAAGGCAGAGAGAGAGGGAGACACAAAATCTGAAGCAGGCTCTAGGCTCCAAGGTGTCAACACAGAGCCTGATTCGGGGTTCAAACTCATGAACTGTGAGATCATGACCTGAGCTGAAGTTGGATGCTTAACCGACTGAGCCACCCAGGTGCCCCACTCCTGCTATTTGCTAGTATTTTAATGCTTAGACTAAATTGGATTTCTGTATCTTCCATGCTTCCTCTGTTACCTTTGCAATTGAGCTGAGACTGAATAAAGTCAACTTGGTTTAAAATTACTTTGGAAAAATTTTTGAAACAGCCTCAATTTTGGTCTTGAGATTTGCTTAGATTCTTTAAGGTTCAAGGGCACTGTGTGTTCAATTCATGTCTGCTTAAAGTGCTCTTTCTTTAATTCTAGACTACCTATACAGAATTTTTGCATTCTAGTAAAATATTCAGACTCATCTTTATCCTTCCCTCTTTTTTTGGGTAGGTGTTGTGTGTGTATGCATGTGTGTGTACAATGATATATAACATATACTCATATGTGTAGAATTATGTAATTAAGGAACATATTTATAAATGAATTATACCCTCTTCTTTAGCCTTTACAATGGTATTTCAGTATATTTTATTTGTAACTCATCACCTCACTAATGATTTTATTTTATTTTATGATTGAAACGAGATTTTAAAAACTCTGTTTGGCAGTATCTTTTCCTTCCTTCCACATCTTTAGCATTCAACATGAGTGGAAGGCCAATATGGGCTTGGTTGATTGGATGAGGGTTAAATGAAGAGTAGCCATTATTTCCATTGCTTTAATTACGCCATCCTCACGCCATGATGGACCTTGCTCCATTTCCCTCCGGTAGACCTGACAGACTATAACTGACCTAATTGATACCAGATGACAGCTCGAATAAGGCCTAATAAAGAAGTAATCACACTAATCTAATGAGCAAGCTGTTATGGTATTGGCTTATAGGAAGCTGTTTTTTAATCCCTCCATTTTTCTTTTATTCTGTATAACCACTACTCACAGTCTCCTTTTCAGTTACTATCGAGCCAGGACTGAAATGGACCTTATGGGGAACGTCAGCTCCAGTTCCTGTTCTTTGCTCTATTAGAAATGAATTAACATAATTTTTTTCCACCTTTTAAATATATAAATGCCAAACATACTGAAAAGTTGGAAGACTAGCACAATAATCATTATACCCACCATTCACCTTCAATAACTGTAATTATTATTTTTTGCCATATTTGCTTTGTCTGTATATGTATATATATATATGATATATGATATATTTTCTGAGTCATTTGAAAATAAGCCACATGCATTATAACATTCTGTCTCTGAATATTTCAGGATATATTTCCAAAAAAATAAGGCATTCTCCTACATATGTATGATATTGTTAGCAAATTAACAATAATATCCAGTCTATATTCATATTTTTTCACTTGTCCCCAAATACCTTTTCTTAAAGAACCAACCATTTTGCTTTCAAACCATATCTAATCAATGTTCTATTTGTTTTTGCACATTTCCTTGCCTTCTGGCATAATAAAATATCTTAGGCTCATCTTGTACTTTCCTTATCCTGGATCTGAAATCAGCCATTCTTTCAAGGAGCCCAGGGTCAAGATCTGGACTATAATGCTCATTGCTATAAAAACGTTATTAATTCCAAGACTTTTCAATGGAATAGTTCGTGTGTTATGTGTGAGTGGTATGTGTTGAATTCCAATTAGTATTTCCATTTCAATTTTAATATTCTAACATTTTTTTGGATTATTATAAACATATATAATATTTATGCAGCAAGTGTTGGTGCCCAAGAGCATTAACATATTTAATTATTTTTTTGTATATCATGAAACAGTCTGAATTATAACACCAGGGCCACTGGGTGGCTTAGTCATTTGAGTATCTGACTCACGTCATGATCCCAGGGTGGTGGGATTGAGACCCTGTTGGACTCTGTGCTGAGCTAGAGCCTGCTTAAGATTCTCTCTCTCTCTCTCTCTCTCTCTGCCTCTGTTCCTCTCCGAGCCTAGTTGTGCGTGTCTCTCTTCCTAAAATTAAAACAAAATTATGATACCAGTATTTCATCTCAATCAAGTTAAAGATTACTCTGTGAGTGGCTTTTGTTTTTTAGACAATATCCCACTCAGTAGTGGGTAGATATAGCCAAAATACTGTACCTAAAAGTCACTTGGAATAATATTTTTCTGCACTATGAGGTTATTAATTTAAGTATATGAAAAGTTGCTTCCAATTTTTTTTTAATTTAAATTTATGTTTTCAGGGGTGCCTTGGGTGGCCCAGTTGGTTAAGCATCTGACTTTGGCTCAGGTCATGATCTCACAGTTCCTGAGTTCAAGCCCTGCATCAGGCTCTGCACTGACAGTGCAGAGTCTGCTTGGGATTCTCTCTCTCTCCCGCTGTCTGCCCCTTCCACAATCTCTCTTTCTCAAAATAAATAAATAAATAAACTTTAAAAAATCAATTTATGTTTTGATTGTGTAAAATTTATATGGCTCAGAAGCCCATATATAATACAATGTTCATGGAATTGTCACTTCTATTCTTATATATGTCTTACTATGTTTCTTTTACTTCACCCCATAGAAATAACAATTTTAGTTTCTGTTTTATCCATTCAGTGTTTTCTTTTGTAAAAATAAGTAAACACTGACCACAGGGTGTCAATTTTTCTGCAGTTTGAAGTTGCACGTGTATGTATGAGAGGCAGGGTTCCATATCTAGAAGTCTAGAAAACCACAGGGCCGTAGTAAAGAAGGGCCAGGTGTAGGTGTGAAATGAGAGGCAAAGCATGGCCAGGAGGCAAGACTGAAGGAATGTGGCCCCAGGTGGCCTAAGGCCCAGGGCAGCTACTGCTGTAGATGACAGCTATATTGATGACAGTGATGCTCTTGTCAAAAGGCAAGTCACAAAATGAAATCTATTACCAATCTCAAAAATATTCAGTATAGACGACACAAGCTCTTTTTCTGTTCATTTGTTTCTTCATTTGAATCCCTTTATTTTTATTCATATAAAGATTTGAAGATTTTTATGTTTGAAGATCTCTTCCTAATAAGTATAATTTTTCAAATCTAATTATTATTGCTATTATTCGAATCTTCTCCCTGTTTCTTTTCACTTGAGAAGCTAAATTTATAGACTTTAATAAGTACAAAATCTTAATAATCATTTTTGATATTTCTCTATTCTAACTTTTGAAGATAAGAATACTTATTCCTGATTTATGTTCAATACATGTGGAATGTCTCCCAGTTTCTTTTTAATTCTATTCTTAGAAATCAGATATTTGAATAATTTTTATTTGTTATATAAATTATTACTTTCTGTGTCTTTTTTGTTTTAAATTTTGTCTTCACTTTTAAAAATATTTCTTTATTGTACAAATGCTACATATCATTTGTGTAAGTAAAAAAGAAAAGATGTAAAAAGGAGGAAAGTCACTCTTTTTCTAACCCATAACCCCATCCTTCTAAGATATCTGGTGTAAACTCTTTGATACTTATGTTTCCATATTTTTATCTGCTTACAGACACATACACATATATAGTAAAATTTATCTTCATTTTAGAAAAATGGGATAAGGTTTTATACATCTCCTGATAATTTCTTTTTTTTTAAATTTATTTAGTAATAACATCTTTTCTGGTCAGTGAATTCAGATCTAACTTCTTGTATTTAAATAGTGTAGACATTCAATATTATGGATATATAATTTTTTCAAACACTCTCCTTTGTTGCACTTTCAAGTTGTTTCCAGGTTTTGTAATTTTAAATAATTTTACACAAGAACTCTTACACATATATCTTACATACTCATGCTCTTATTTCTGTCAGATGGATTCCTAAGATTGAGAATTCTGTGTCCAATGTTTTGTTTCAATAGATACTCCCAGATTACCTTCTGTTTTGTTTCAAAGATAGAGTGAACACATGGATATTTTCTTAGTTCCCCTGGAAAGAAACCTTGAGATTAAGAATTGGGTGCAAGTGGTTTATTTATGGCTTTCCATAGTCCAGCAAATGCATGGAACTTTCACCAAAACTTCATTGAAATCAGTGAGGCCTAGGAACTCTGATATGGTACATTTTAAGTACCTGCTGTAGATGTTGACAGGGTCTTACAATACTTCTCCTATTATTAGTTCAATCCAAATATTTAGGAAAGTGTTACTTTGTTTCATTAATATTTTATTCAAATTTTTTTTTCTTTAGTATCCACTCTGTGCCAAGCTTTACATTAATTATCATTAATGGGAATTCTTTGTGCTTCTTGGATGTTGATGTCTGTCCTTCCCCAGATTAGGGAAGTAATTATCATTACATTAATTACTCAAGTGGGTATAAAACAAGCAAATACAAAACATAGTCCTTCCTCATATGGAGTCAATAGTTTGGTGGTAAATAAGTATACTAAAGAAAAGGAACATGATTCTGAAACAGTGTAAGACATGGGGCGCCTGGGTGGCTTAGTCGGTTAAGCGTCCGACTTTGGCTCAGGTCATGATCTCATGGTCTGTGAGTTTAAGCCCCATGCCAGGCTCTGTGCTGACAGCTCAGAGCCTGAAGCCTGCCTCAGATTCTGTGTCTCCCTCTCTCTCTCTGCCCCTCCCCTGCTCGTGCTCTGTCTCTCTCCATCTTTCAAGGGTGAATAAACAATAAAAAAAATTTTTTTAAAGATTTTTGAAAAAGTGTAAGACAGAAAACCCCAAGCCTGACTTGAGCCTGAAGTTCTGAGGAGTATTTTCTGAGAAAGTGCCTTGAGCATTGATCTGAAGCGTGAGCAGTTGTTCATCATATGAATGAAGAGTGAAAGTAACAAATGAGTGTTTCAGAGAGAGCAGTATTTTTTAAGGAACCGTGGAATACAGAAGGACAGTGAGGCCAGAATTTTGAGAATGAAATGAAGAATGGAACAAAATAATGCTGGGACCATGTAACCAAGATCAACATCAACAGTGTTAAGTCATGTTGCTAGTACGTGCCCTTGATATTATGTGATGGAAATGGCACTTTACCTCCATGGTCTTTCTGTCCTAAACCCATAACCCCATACTAATCGAGAAAAACATCAGATAAATCTAAATTGAGATATGTTCTACAAAATACCTGACCAGTATACCTCAAGGCTGTCAAGATCATCAGAAAGGAAGGAAGTCTGACAAATCATCATGGCCAAAAGAGCATATGGAGACACAATGACTAGATGTAATGTGGTATCCTGGAACAGAAAAGAGATATAAGTAAAAATTAAGGATCTCTAAATAAAGTATAGATTTTAGTTAATAATAATGCATTAGTATTAGTTCATCAACTGTAACAAATGTGCAATATTGATATAAATAATGTACAGATTGGGGGTATATGAGAACTTTGTGTTTGAAATCTTTTGGTAAATATAAAACTATTTTAAAAATAAGTTTATTTAAAAAAATTTTGGAGAGGTAGTAGTTAGGGGTTAAACTTTGTAGGGCCTCATAGGCTTTTTAAGGTTTTGGTCTTCTTGTCAGAGAACTCATGACTTACTAAAAAGGAATAACATTTGAATCAAAGGAGTCCCAGGAGATGAAGAGAGAGAAAAAGGGGTGGAAGTTTTATGTGAGCAAATTATAGCTGAGAACTTCCCTAATCTGGGGAAGGACAGACATCAACATCCAAGAAGCACAGAGAATTCCCATTAAGTTCAACAAAAGCTGGCCATCACCAGAATATATCATAGTCAAATTCACAAAATACACAGATAAAGAAAAATTCCTGAAAGCAGTAAGGGAAAAGAAATCCTTAACCTACAAGGGAAAGCAGATTAGCTTCGCAGCATATCTGTCCACACAAACTTGGCAGACCAGAAAGGAGTGGCAAGAGATAGTCAACATGCTGAATGGAAATATATGCAGCCAAGAATACTCTATCCAGCAAGGCTGTCATTCAAAATAGGAGAGATAAAGAGTTTCCCAGACAAACAAAACTAAAGGAGTTTGTGAGCACTAAACCAGCCCTATAAGAAATTTTAAGTGGAACTCTGAGTGAAGAAAAATGACAGAGAGAGAGAGACACACACACACCAAAAGCAACAACAACTAGGAAGGACCAGAGAGCATCACCAGAAATACCAACAGGCAACACAATAGCACTTAATTCATATCTTTCAATAATCGCTCTAAATGTAAATGGATTAAATGCTCCAATAAAAAGACATAGGGTATCAGAATGCATAAAAAACAAACAAAAAAAAAACAAGACCCATCTATATACTGCCTACAAGAGACTCATTTTAGACCTAAAGTCACCTGCAGATTGAAAGTGAAGGAATGGAGAACAATCTATCATACTAATGGATGTCAAAAGAAAGCTGGAGTATCCATACTTATATCAGACAAATTAGATTTTAAAACAAAGACTGTAATAAGAGATGAAGAAGGGCATCATATCATAATTAAAGGTTCTATCCACCAAGATCTAACAATTGTAAATATTTCTACCCCCAACTTGAAACACCTAAATATATAAATCAATTAGTCACAAACATAAAGACTCATTGATAATAATACCAGAATAGTAGGGGACTTCAACACCCCACTTATAGAAATGGACAGACCATCTAAGCAGAAAATCAATAAGAAGCAATGGCTTTAAATGACACACTAGACTGGATGGACTTAACAGCTATAGTTAGAACATTTCATTCTAAAGCAGCAGAATACACATTCTTCTTGAGTACACATGGAACATTCTTCAGAATAGATCACATACTAGGTCACAAATCAGCCCTCAACACGTACAAAAAGCTCAAGATCATACCATGCATATTTTCAGATTATAATCCTATGAAACTTGAAATCAACCACAAAACAAAAAAATTGGAAAGCCCTCAAATACATGGAGGTTAAAGAACATCCTAAAGAGTGAAGGGGTTAACCAAGAAATTAAAGAAGAAATTAAAAAGTACATGGGAGCCTATGAAAATAAAAATGACACCCCAAACCTCTGGGATACAGCAGAAGTGGTCATAAGAGGGAAGTATATAGCAATCTAGGCCTTCCTAAGGAAGGAAGAAATGTCTTAAATACACAACCTAACCATATACATGAAGGACCTGGGGAAAGAACAGTAAATAAAGCCTCAAACCAGCAGAAGAAAGGAAATAATGAAGATTAGAACAGAAATCAATGATATTGAAGTTAAAACAAAACAAAACAAAACAAAACATTAAAGCAGATCAACGAAACTATGAGCTGGTACTTTGAAAGAATTAACAAAATTGATAAACCTCTAGCCAGATTAATCAAAAATAAAAAGGAAAGGACCCAAATGAATAAAATCATGACTGAAAGAGGAGAGATCACAACCAAGACCACAGAAATACAAACAATAATAAAAGAATATTATGAGCAATGATATGCCAACAAATTGGGCAGTTTGGAAAAAATGAACAAATTCCTAGACACATATAAACTACCAAAACTTAAACAGGAAGGAATAGAAAATTTGAACAGACCCATAATCAGCAAAGAAATTGAGTCAGTAATCACAAATATCCCAATAAACGAGAGTCTAGGGCTGGATGGCTTTCCAGGGAAATTCTATCAAACATTTAAAGAAGGCTTAACACCTATTCTTTTGAAGCTGTTCCAAACATAGAAACAGAAGGAAAACCTCCAAACTCGTTCTATGAGGCCAGCATTACCTTGATTCCAAAAGCAAAGACCCCACTAAAAAGAACTATAGACCAATTTCCCTGGTGAACATGGATGCTATATACTAGCCAACCAAATCCAACAATACACTAAAAGTATTATTCACCATGATCAAATGGGATTTATTCCTGAGCTGCAGGGCTGGTTCAATATCTGCAAATCCATCAATGTGATACATTACATTAATAAAAGAAAGAATAAAAACCACATGATCCTCTCAATAGATGCAGAAAAAGCATAAACAAAATACAGCATCCTTTCTTGATAAAAACCCTCAAGAAAATAGGAATAGAAGGATCATACTTCGAGATCATAAGGCCATATATGAAAGATCCACCACTTGTACCATCCTCAATGGGGAAAAACTGAGAGCTTTCCCCTTAAGGTCAGGAATATGACAGGAATGTCCACTCTCACCACTGTGATTAAACATACTGTTGGAAGTCCTAGACTCATCAATCAGACAATAAAAAGAAATAAAAGGCATCCAAATCAGCAAGAGGGAAGTCAAACTTTCACTCCTTATAGATGACATGATACTCTATGTGGAAAATCCAAAAGACTCCACCAAAAAACTGCTAGAACTGATACATAAATTCAGCAAAGTCGCAGAATATAAAATCAACATACAGAAATCAGTTGCATTTCTATACACCAATAATGAAGCAGCAGAAAGAGAAATCAAGGAATCAATCCCATTAACAACTGTACTGAAAACCATAAAATACCTAGGAATAAACCTAACCAAAGAGGTAAAAGATCTGTACACTGAAAACCGTAGAAAGCTTATGAAAGAAGTTGAAGAGGGCACACAACAAAAAGGAAAAACATTCCATGCTCATGGATTGGAAGAACAAATATTGTTAAAATGTCGATACTACCCAAAGCAGTCTACATATTCAATGCAATCCCTGTCAAAATAACACTAGCATTCTTCACAGAGCTAGAACAAACAATCCCAAAATATGTATGGAACCAGAAGAGACCCTGAATAGCCAAAGTAATCCCGAAAAAGAAAACTAAAGCTCGAGGCATCACAATCCCAGACTTCAAGATGTATTACAAAACTGTAATTATCAAGACAGTATGGTATTGGCATAAAAACACTTAGATCAATGGAACAGAATAGAGAACCCAGAAATGGACCCACAAACGTATGGCCAACTAATCTTTGACAAAGCAGGAAAGAATATCCAATGGAATAAAGATAGTCTCTTCAACAAGTGGTGCTGGGAAAACTGGACAGCGACATGCAGAAGAATGAACCTGGACCACTTTCTTATACCATAAACAAAAATAAACTCAAAATGGATGAAAGACCTAAATGTAAGACCAGAAGCCATCAAAATCCTCGAGGAGAAGCAGGCAAAAACCTCTTTGGTTTTGGTCGCAGCAACCATGAACTATTGCGACCTCATCAAGATAAAAAGCTTCTGCACAATAAAGGAAACAACCAGCAAAACTAGTTTAGAAAACTAAACCAGCAAAAGGCAACCAACAGAATGGGAGAAGATATTTGCAAATGACATATAAAGGATTGGAATCCAAAATCTATAAAGAACTTATCAAACTCAACACCCAAAAAACAAATAATCCAGTGAAGAAATGGACAAAAGATGTGAATAGACACTATTCCAAAGAAGACATCCAGATGGCTAACAGATACATTTATATATATATATATATATATATATATATATATATATTATATATATATATATTATATATATATATATATAGGTAGGTTATCAAAAAGAATGAAATATTGCCATTTAGAACAATGTGGATGGAACTAGAATGTATTATGCTAAGTGAAATAAGTCAGAGAAAGACAAATATCATATGATTTCACTCATTTGTGGAATTTGAGAAACAAAACAGATAAACATAGGTGAAGGGAAAAAACAGAGAAGGAAGCAAACAATAAGAGACTCTTAACTATAGAGGACAAACTGAGGGGTGCTGGAGGGGAGGTGGGTGGGGGGATGTGTAATTGGGTGATGGGCATTAAGGAGGGCACTGGTTGGGATGAGTACTGAGTGCTATATATAAGTGATGAATCACTAAATTCTACTCCTGAAACCATTGTTATACTATCTGTTAACTAACTTGGGTTAAAAAAAAAGTTTTGGTCTTTTTTCTAATATACTTGAAGATCTGTGATCTTTTAAATAGATGTACCATGATTACATTTACTTTATTTAAAATATCACTGTGCCTGTGATGCCAATAACTGAATGGGAAGTGTGGAGCAGGAAATCCCATTTTAAGGCTCTCTTAATATTCTTGGTAAGTGATGATTATAATATGGACTATGGTGGGGTAGTGGAGAGGAGCATGAAATGAACAAAATAGCGTGTTGTGGATGAAAATCACAGCATTGGATGGCGACCTTGATACCATCAGAAATAACAGGCTTGAGAGAGGAGATAATACACTTAATCTTATGTCTGCCACTGGGCTGGCTCTCATTTTCTTGTGTAGAGAATCTGAATGGGTTTAATGGAGAAAGCCTGAAAGAGGCCTGGAGTCTTATTTCCTGCTCTCTGATGAGTAGTAGTTGGCTTTTCCAACTCAACAAGGCTCCAAGTTAATGGCTACTAGTTAATATAGCTTCAGTCATAGGGGGTCTCCCTTAAAAGAGCTGCCTTTAAACAGTTGTCAATTCAGACCTCTCTTAGTGTGTCTTATTAAAAAATATCAAGGTGCAGTCAGCATACACTTACATTCTGGCTATTTCCAACTGCTTGCCCTCATGCTTTACATTCTGTGGGAAGGTAGTATCCCTTCCAAGTTAGGCCAGATAGCAGTTTTACAAAACATTTTCACCATAGTATAAAGAGGATTACCAGCTTCCAAGCCTACAAAGTCTGTGTGTGTGTGTGTGTGTGTGTGTGTGGTAGTGCTGACTTACTGACTTCTAAGTGAATGCCACATATTTTAAGTTTTTTTTTTTTTTAATTTTTTATTAGGTGTAGGTAAACTGGCTATAAAGAATGACAAAAAAATGATGCTTAAAATAAGATAGAGGTAAATTTCTTTGTATAAACTGTCAGAGGAGAGCAGGCAGTCAGGATGAATAATCAGCTCTGCTCCATGGGATCATTCATGGACCCTGGGTCTACACACTGTAGCCCCACCACTTCTTTGGGTGTGCTATCTGAGCTCTTCACCAGCTGTTCATTCACAGAAGGGGAAAGAAAGGGAGTAGGGGGTCAGAGTTGCCTTTTAAAAAAGTGACATGAGGGGCGCCTGGGTGGCTCAGTCGGTTAAGCGTCCGACTTCGGCTCAGGTCATGATCTCACGGTCCGTGAGTTCAAGCCCTGCATTGGGCTCTGTGCTGACAGCTCCGAGCCTGGAGCCTGTTTCAGATTCTGTGTCTCCCTCTCCCTCTGCCCCTCCCCTGTTCATGCTCTCTCTCTGTCTCAAAAATAAATAAACGTTAAAAAAATTTTTTTAAATTAAAAAATAAAATAAAAAAGTGACATGAAAATTGCACATCTCTTTTGCTTGCATCAGCTATGGATGGCAACATGGATTTCATTGGTGACTTTAGACAGCATTGTTTTAATGAGGTGAGGTGGGCTAGATTTAGGATGGAGTGGGAAGAAATAATACAAGCAATTTTTCAATGAGAGAAAAGGCATAGTTGGAGAGGAACTATTTGTTTTAAGTAGGAGAGATTTGAGAATGTTTTAATGTTGATGGGGAAATTTGAGCAAGCACGTAGAAGTGAATTGCAGAATTGTGCTGGAATTTGACATAAATTAGTTTGAGAGTCTGAATGGATGCCTCAAGAAACAATTTGAGATCAAACTAATAAGTTGGCTGTGGAATTTTTAAGTGGGACAAATATTGTGCCTTGGGTAAGGGTGGACATTGTCCCCATTGATTATTCAGACAGAGCACCACCAGTTCCATCAATTCTTTTTTATATGACAAGGTTTCACTTCGGTTACATTCATCTGGGTGACCAGTCCAGTTTGTCAGTGTCCCTCCTTAAGTGTGGTGTCCAGAGGTGGAAACTATTTTTCATGTGAGAGTGGAAGGTGATGGACCATCTTTCCTTTGAATGGGTTACTATGTTTCATATAATGCAGCCGTATTTTCCTTTGGCAACAAGGCTATACCACTAAGTCTCATTGAGCTATTTCTCAGCAAAAATTCCCTTCTCTTTCTCATATTAACTGCTGGGTAAGTTGCTTCTACCCAGAATTTGATCAGTTCATTTATGAAAATATGTAGATACTTCCATTTTTTTAAAGTAAATTTCTGCCAGTTTATTTTAGTCCATAGTCTGAACTCCCTCAGTTTTTTTGGAACTGGATTGTATCTGCATTAGCCATATTTTCCATTTAGGGTTTTATTATAAAATTAATAATAGGTTCTATGCATGAGATGAAATACCTTTTAGCAATGACAACAAAAATAATAATAACTGCCATTTACTGGGAGCCTAGTGTCTATTCTTATTGAATAGAGCAGTGTAATGAGGTATAGTGCATATGTCTTCTCATTTAAACTTTGTACAACCCTATAGGGTTGATTTTTGTTTTGTTTGTTTTCTGGCTTGAGTATTGTATTAATTACCTAAAATAAAACACTTTGGGGGAATATTAGTAATTTTGACAGGTTTTTCCAACATCAATAATAGTACTGTTATTATAGCTACCAAACAACCCCACCACTAAAAACCTTTTTTTTTGTTTTTGTTTAAGAATCTGAAGTTATTTTATTTAATTATTTTATTTTTATATGATTTATTTAATGTTTATTTATTATTTATTTTATTTATATTTATATATATTAATGTATGTTATATATAGTTTATATATTTTTTATTAATATATATTATTTATATACAAATTTAGTCTATTTGGCATATAGTTCTATTCATTTGGATAAGCTTGTACAGTCTCAGGTGTACAATTTAGTGATTCAACATTTCCATACAACACCCTGTGCTCATCACAAGTGCACTACTTAATATCCATTACTTATTTAACCCTTCCCCCCCCACCTCCCCTCTGGTAGCCATCAGTTTGTTCTCTATAGTTAACAGTCTGTTTCTTGGTTTGCCTCTGTTGTTTTCCCCTATGATCATTTGTTTTGTTTCTTAAATTCCACATAGAAGTAAAATCATATGGTATTTGTCTTTCTTTGACTGACTTATTTTGCTCAGCATGATACTTTCTAGCTCCATCCACAGCATTGCAAATGGTAGATGTCATTCTTTTTAATGGCTGAGTAATATTCCATTTGTGTGTGTGTGCGTGTGTGTGTGTGCGTGCGTGTGTGCACGCGCAAATGTGCGCGTGTGTGCGTGCACACAGAGGACATTTGGGTTGTATTCAAGTTTTTGGCAATTGTGAATAAAGTTATTATAACTGTTCATGTATAGGTTTTTGTGTGGACATAAGTTTTTGTTTCTCTAAGGTAAGTATCTTGAAGTGAGAGTACTCGGTTATATGGTAACTATATGTTTTGGTTTTTTTTTGTTTTTTTTTTTGTTTGTTTGTTTATTTTTGGGACAGAGAGAGACAGCATGAACGGGGGAGGGGCAGAGAGAGAGGGAGACACAGAATCGGAAACAGGTTCCAGGCTCCGAGCCATCAGCCCAGAGCCCGACGCGGGGCTCGAACTCATGGACCGCGAGATCGTGACCTGGCTGAAGTCGGACGCTTAACCGACTGCGCCACCCAGGCGCCCCTGTAACTATATGTTTGATTAACCAAGTAGGAAACTACCAAACTGTTTTCCAAAATGGCTGAACCATTTTGCAGTCTCACCAGCAATTTATGAGAGTTCTAGTTACTTCCCATCCTTGTCAGAACTTGGTATTGCTTTGATTTTAGACATTCTAGTTGGTGTGTAATACTATCTCGTGGTTTCAATTTTCATTTCCCTAATGGCTAATGATTTTGAACATCTTTTCTTGTGTTTTTCATGTGTTTAGTTGATATCTTTATACATTTTTTGGTGAACTCTCTCCTTAAATCATCTGCCCATCTTTTGTTTTTGGTGTTCATTTTCTTAATGAGTTTTGAGACTTCTTTGTATAGGCTGAATACAAGTCTTTTATCAGACATATGATTTGTAAACATTTTCTCCTAGCCTTTGGCTTCTTTTCCTTCTATTAACATGTCTTTGACAGAGCAGAATTTTTATTTTTTTGTGAAATCCAATATAAAATATTTTCTTATATGGATTGTACTTTTGGTGTTGTATGTAAGAAATCTTTGCCTTACCTAAGATCACAATGGGTTTCTCCTATGTATTTTTCTAAAAGAAAAGTTTTCTAAAAGAAAATTTAATCCATGATGTATTTTGAGTTTATTTTTTGTTCAGTGTGAAAAATGAGTTGATATTCTGGTTTTTTTTACCTATGTACATCCAATTTTTCCAGCATCATTTGTTCACAGTCTTCTCCCCAGTGAATTACCTTTACTTTTTTGTAAAAAATCAATTGAGTATATATGTGTGGGTTGACTTCTGAGCTATTAGATCTATGTATCCTTTAAAGTAGATCATCAATTAACATTTTAATGAGTAAATGACGCTCAGAGAGTTTACTTACCCAACATCATTATAAATACACATGAGAGTTAATATTCAGTGAACTAACGAAAATGCTGTTTATTATTAGACCAAATATGAAACTCTGCTTTCATTCAGCATTAGACCTGGCCTTCAGGGTTTAAAAAATCTATTGGTTCACATTTATTAGTAGTAAAATAGCTAATAGTCAGTAATTGCTTCCCATGTTCCTGCCATGATACTGAGTCTTTGGATGCATCATCTCATCCAAGCCTCACTAGAACTGTTTGGAGAGGCTATTATTATGCCTTGTCACAAGAAGTGGGGCATAGATAGATATCATGTAACTGCCCCAAGTTCACAGAGCTTTTAAGTAGTAGAGGTGAAATTTGAAGTTAGTTCCTTCTACGTGCTCTTATCCATTATTTTGTCAAACTGAAAGTCTGCAACAAATCAAGATTCTACCTACATTTACTGGCACCTGGTCTATATTTTCTATTACATTTTCATAGGTTTTTCTACAGGTTGTATAGAAAATCTTCCAACATAATCCATGTCTACAGTGTTTTCCTGATCTTTGGTATCTACAGTGTACAAGCACTGTACTAATTGCTTACAAATGATTGTTAAAAAGGAGATTAGCCTTTTTGAGAAAGAGCTATCAGAGAGACCAGAATGTCATTTTGGAGTTTATGACAGGGACTGATGCCCTGACATTGGCATTGTTTATAATAAATTTTATGTGCAGAACAAACAAACAAATAAAAAAACATAGAGGGTTTTTTGGTTTCTCATATAGGACGTCTTCCGGGTTTGAATATTTGGGCCATGGCAGATGATAATCTTAATGGAGCAATTGCTCAATAACTTGGAGACCCACTTGAGGTTGGGAAATTATTTAATAGTACCAGATCCATAGTTCTACTCTTCCAAGAATTAGATTTCCCAAAAAATCTTCCCTGACACTCAGAATAGTAGCAGAGACTTCCATGGTGTATCAACATAGCACTCTCTACTTGCTTAGCAACACCTTGCAGATTATAATTCTTTATTTAATTTCTTATTTAATATAACATTATCTCAAACACTTTATGAGGGTAAGATTGTGCCTATGTATATTAAATGTTTCAGAAATGCTTTCAATGGACTGACTGATGTAGAAAGCAATTGAGGCCACTAGCATAATTGGTTCCTTGGATACTTTTGCAAGAGAAACTAAATATTGTATATGGCCTATCAACTAGTAAAAGAAACCTATTGGTCTGGCATAGTCCTAGTTCTATAAATAAATAAAATTAGCAACTTTCCGTTGGTGAAATAATGGGGGAGAAAATTGGGAACATAGAAAGACTTGCTAATGGAGAAAGTGCTGGCACTGAACTTCATTTTTTTCATAATTACTATAAAAAGAGTATTCCAGAGAAGTTGCCTACCCTACTCACAGTATGGGACTTTAGCCCTTTTTTTTTTACCCTTAATCTTAGACTATTTATGACTAAGTCCCATGTCTGAAGACTGTAAACCAGCATAGCTAGTAGTAGGCAGGTAGTCTTTTCCAACAAATTTTGATCCTTTTTGAAGCCATGTCAGCTTGTTTCTCAGAAGTTTATATGCCCCCATAAAAGTGATCCCACACTTTTTAGTGGATTAGCAGGTTGATAACATCTGAACCAATTAATCAATCTTTTAACATTATGAAAAGAGAGACAGTTAGATAATGTGCTTCCTAATAAGATGCAGTAAGTAGACAAAACACATGACTTTTGTAATTTATTATTGCCAAAAAATAATTAAACCTAAATCTGATCAAGCTTTTAGATCCATTACCAGTTTTATAGGAAATATAAGGCAAAAGGGAATTTGTTAAGTAACACCATAGAGATGCATTCAGCAAAGTCTTGAATATGAAATATTTTCTAGGACAAATCATGTATATAGATGTATAAAGTACATACATATAACTTGTTCAGGGACATTTGAACAATAAATGGCTATTTAGTGACACTAAGAATTTATCATTTATTTTTTCAGATATATTAATGCTACTACGATTATGCTTTTTAATAGTTACTATCTTTTAGAAATACATTTTGAAGAACTTATGGATGAAGTGATATCATGTCTGAAGTTCTTTTTAACATAATTCAGTGGGACACTGAGTATTATTAAGGGTAGACAAAATGAGATTAGACAAAAGTTGATAAATATTTAAGCTAGGATAGGATAGGATATATGACATAATGATTTTTTAGTTTTGTATAAGTTTTAAAAATTCCATAATGAAAGATGTTTTTAGAAATTACTAAAATAGTGATTATACATTTGAAAATTTCCCTTTAGCTCTAAAGAAGCTATTCAATTTTTCACAATTCTCCTTAAGTCTGTCTTTCTAAAATTGTGATGCGATACATTGAAACACATAATGCTTTCCCTAAGTACCCAGATTTCTTTTCTATGTAAGTGTTTACAACATTCTTCAGAAGTTTATGAAGTTTCATCCACATGTCAAAATTAATAGTTGTATTTCACATTTGTGCAGCATGTACCTGGCAAAGTCAGGAAAAAATCCAGTTCTCCAGCCTGTGAGTCCAGTCCTCTATCCATTGGTTTAGGCTACTACTAAATTATGAGCCAGATGACTCATGTAAACACCCAAATCCTTCTGGCGTATCATACAGAATGAGAATTTGTTCTTGAGGATAACATCTGTTAGAGAGACTTTTGTATAATATCTGACAGTCCCAAGATTCTTTGGATGCTTGACAACAGCCATGGATCGATAATAGAGCATACCAGCAGAATAATCAACACTGGATTGATTCATGCTCTGTTAACCTCACCATGAGTTAGTTTTTGTTTCTCCCAGGGAAGACAGTCACCTAAGTCATTGAGAGGGAGCGTGGATTCAGGTACTAGTTCTACCACTGTAACTTTTATAGCCAAGGCAAGCTCCTTGGCCTCTTTTTTAAAAAGATTTTTTTTAATGTTTATTTATTTTTGACAGAGAGAGAGAGAGAGAGAGAGAGAGAGAGAGAGAGAGAGACAGAGCATGAGCATGGGAGGGGCAGAGAGAGAGGGAGACACAGAATCCAAAGCAGGCTCCAGGCTCTGAGCTGTCAGCACAGAGCCCCATGCAGGGCTCATACTCACAGACCGTGAGATCATGACCTGAGCTGAAGTCAGACGCTCAACCAACTGAGCTACCGAGGCGCCCCAAGCTCCTTGGCCTCTTTAAGCTTCATCTATAAAATGGTGATAATAATACCCACCTCACAGAATTGATGCTCAGGGCTAAATGAGAGAAGAATATATTAAAGTACCTACAACAGTGTCTTCCACGTATCTAAGCCATCATTACCTCCTCTTGGCCATTATCAGCTAAGAAGCTTCTTTCCTTGGGTTTGTTAACTTGTATGCTTTAATACCACTTTGGATGAACTGGATTCAAGTGTTTCTCTATCTCTATAGCCTACCTTGAAAAAAAAAGAAATTTAAGCATCCTTCCATGTATATATGGAATGGTGGTAGTGTCATTAATTAAGGTGACTTTAGAAGATAATTTCAAAAAATTAAATACAGTAAAACCTTGGATTTCAAGTGACTTGTTCTGCGAGGGTTCCATAAGATAAGCAAACATTTCTAAGAAATTTTAACTTGATAAACAAGCAATGTCTTGCAATACGAGTAGTAAGTGATGCCAAACATCATATGATCACAACTGAGCCAATGGTTCTTCTCTCTGTCTGTCTGTCTGTCTCTCTCTCTCTCTCTTTCACTTGCTGTGAGATTGTGGGTGATCGTAATCATCTCCCATGCTTGGATGCTGGTCTCAGGCGTGGTGTTTGTCATAAGTCAGTGATTTTTAAGAATGTTGGAAAGTGCCCACAACTTGCTCTAGTGTATTTTTTGTCAGTTCAAAACACCTGTGGACAGTCCTTTGCTTTTCCATACAAGAGTAAGATTAGGACTTCTTTGCTTCATTCTAGGTCTGGCTGCCTGCAGATACAGACCTTTTCCTCTGCTGCCTTATTGCCAGTTACATTAAATACAGTATATGACAAGAGTTTATTAATACTGTACTGTAGTCAACATCTGTGTGAGTGTACACAATGGCCCTCATGCAAAAACAATTGAAAAGAAAGGTGGTAAGAAGAAGGATATGATTACAGTGAAAGTTAAGAAGGAAATCGAGAAGTACGAAAGAGGTATGTGAGTGGCCGAAATTGCAAGATTTTATAAGAAGTCTGCATCTGCATCTTGTCTGCAGAGGAGGAGGAGAAAAAGACAGAGGAATCCCTCACCTCAAATGAGATTAGGGAGATGTGTAAAATGTGGCAAACAGTGCAAATTTTGTGGCAAACCACCACCCAATAAGGCTGTATGAGTGCTAGCAATGAATCTATTTAATGACAATGCAATGCCACATTTCTGTGAAATCCTCAAAAGGAGACAAAAGCAAGTGTCATTGGATAGGTTCCTTGTTAACATTGCATAAAAAGAAAAAGATTCCATTGAGCCAATAGACAGCAGTGATTCCATTAGTGATAATGAAAGTCATCTCACACAATACCCTCCTCTCTCTTGTCTCCCTCACACCAGCCATGAAGGTTTTCAAAGTTAAGTGCAGGTTAATTTGTTTATTTGTCTTTGTATTTTGTAATTTCTGTATTATTTTGTATTATATTATGTATTATAATCATTTTTATATGAATATTTTTGAGTTGTAGAATGAATCGTCTGAGTTTCCATGATTTCTTATGGGGAAATTTGCTTTGATACACAAGTGCTTTGAATTACAAGCATGTTTCTAGATTGAATTATGCTTTCAGACTAGTTTTACTGCATTTTTTTAAAATGTCTTCCAAAATGTACCTGATCAATTCAACTACTTTGTTATTTGGGAATATCTTTTATCTCTAGTTTATCTTGGTGGTGTAGTATTGGTTTTGCCTGGTCAGCATTATATATATTATATATGTATATGTATTTCCTGTATTTTTCTTTTGAGAATTACTCCTTCCCATTTCTGGTCCATGTGAGGGCTCAGCAAACTTTTTCTTAAAGGTCAGATAGTAAATAGATTTTTCAGACTATATGATCTCTGTTGCAGTTACTCAATTCTGCTATTATAGCATGAAAGCAGATATGGGCAATACATGAGCAAATAGATGTGATTATGTTCCAGTAAAACTTTATTCACAAAACCAGAGAGCTGACTTGTGAGCCATAGTTTGCTGACCCTGGTGTATGGCATTCAGATGAAACTGCCTTCTCCCTCTCTTTTTATTTTAAGTATAGGCACATAAGCTGGAACTGGCTTATTTTATCTGACTATAGTGATAGCCTCATGATGGACATTCAATTGAAACTGGACCAATTAGATTTAAGTCCAGGACTTTTGCTATTACTATTAAAGCAGATGAATTCTCTTTTAATTGAGAAAATATATTCCTGGGATTACTGGTGGGCATCTTGTTACTAGAAAGGGGAAGTTCATCTGAAGGTAAAGACATCACAGAAGACCACAGAGAAGAGACACAGATAGAGAGAACTGAGACTTTTTGTGTCAACAAGAGCTAGTTTGTTTCAGGAAAACTTTTCCAGAAAAGATAAGACTGCAAAACCAATAAAGTACTGTTTGTGTGAAGTGATGGTTTCTTTAAAATCTTTCCAGGAGGGGCGCCTGGGTGGCGCAGTCGGTTAAGCGTCCGACTTCAGCCAGGTCACGATCTCGCGGTCCGTGAGTTCGAGACCCGCGTCGGGCTCTGGGCTGATGGCTCGGAGCCTGGAGCCTGTTTCCGATTCTGTGTCTCCCTCTCTCTCTGCCCCTCCCCCGTTCATGCTCTGTCTCTCTCTGTCCCAAAAATAAATAAACGTTGAAAAAAAAATTAAAAAAAAAAAATCTTTCCAGGATAAAATGATTTCAGGTTTATCTTTTGCTGTAGAAAGTTGGGGCTTTAATTGCAAATGTGTGTGTGTGTGTGTGTGTGTGTGTGTGTGTGTGTATCTGTATTAGACCCAGAATTTTAATTACTTTAGAAAAGTTTTGGTCCTATCCATAAGTGGCTATTTCCTCGCCCCATGGTCCATTCACAAGAAATTCAGTAGCTTTCGTTTAAGCACATGTCCTGTTGTCACATTTTCTAAAATGATGTCAACCCTGATGACTCCCAGGATAGATGATTATGAAAGCATATGGGTCTATATTTAATTGTCCAAGAAAAAGAGGTACAGTCCGTATACTTTCCAGGCAGTCTGAATTCAAACTCACTGGCACTTTTATTTGGGGGTTAATGCAGACAATAGAAAACTGTGAATTCAGTTCAGTATTTTGCTTTTGTTGAACTACATTTCAAAGCCTTGCTATTAGTTTACTGAAGGTCATTATTAGAAATAGTCCCATGGAATTTGTCGCAGTTACTAGATGGCTATCATTAAGGATTTATTCTCTCCATCAGGCAATGTCCTTTTAATGAAAGTCGATGAGAAAAAAATTTTTTTTCAAATCTCAGTGCTAGGAATGTCTAATTTTTTCAGATCAATTAAGTACTTTTTTAAAAAAAATCTTATGAATACCATTAATCAACTTTTTCTCTATGACCAAACTACTACTCGGTGTTCAGCTTATGACTAACACTAGTGAAAGGATAGGATCTTACAGCAAATATTTTTGAGAGAAATACATTTCAGTCATCTTTTTTCCCAACTATTTTTTTCTTTTATATCAATTTTCTAATTTGAGTTTATCACATAGCACTGTGAAACCATATGTAAATATCTACATTACATTAGTGAATTATGAAATGTTAGCCATGAAAGGAGAAAGGAACAAGAAAAGGAAAAGTGGGAGGGCACCATAGGCTGACTTTTTATAATCAGTTTAACTCAGTGTTTTGCCTGAACTACTAGGTATTTTTTCTGATGTAGGGGAAGCCATGAATGTGTTCAGATTGTATTGCTTCTAAACATTTGCCGATTCTCAAAGAGACCCCATCTCTTTGGGGACCTGAGCCCTAGAGTTGAGAGCACCCATAGGATTCATGCTTCCCTGACTCTGGGGTTCTCTTTAGGGCTTTACCAGATGGAAAACTAGCACCTCAGAGCCAGTGAGGTGGTGAGCTAACAGGCTTTATCGACAGATGGAGGACCCCAAGTGTGAATGAAAACAGCTTCAGCTTGAAAAGAAAAAAAATTCTGAATCCAATCTATGTAAACAAATACCCATATCAAACCAACTATCTAAAGGACTTGGTCCAGTGGCTACCTCCCTGACTCCATGTAAAGGATATTTACCTGTCCACTGTTATGTTAATGCTTTTGAGTAGATTATACTAGGTTGACAAAGAATGGTCTTTTCTTCTTCTAAATTTGAACCTAATGTAAGGTGAGGAATTCCCTTTTGTTATTGGTGGTGATAGGATAGTTATTGGCAATTTGGAGCAAACCACTGTAGGCTAACAATGTCACCACACATTGTTTGGAAAGCCTTAGGTATATCCCCATACTCCTGGTTTGCCTGAAGGTAAAGACATAAATATGTAACTATCAGACAGATAGATCAGAGTCCCATCATTCAAGAAGAGACCTGAAGTTACAAAGTGCTTATCTCAAGTAAAAAGTCTCCAGGTTGATTCCTATCCAACACTTCTAACTAAATTTTTTCTGTTTCCAGAAATACTAACACTTATGGAAAGAGGATACTTCTAGTACTTAGTTTTATTCTTTTTATAGATTAATTTCAAAGCCTATTTATCATAACTATACAAATCCAATAAAATTTCTTTGGTTAACACTTTGTATTTGTTGTATCCAATGCAAAGAGAAAATATTGACAAAAGACTTTTGGTATTTTAACTTTTTTTAGAAGTTTATCTATTTATTCATTATGAGAGAGAAATTGAGTGCATGAGAGTGGGGTAGGGGCAGTGAGAGAGGAGAGAAAGAATCCCAAGTAGGCTCTGTACTGTCAATGCACACAGTTCAATCACACAAACTGTGAGATCATGACCTGAGCTGAAATTAAGAGTCAGATGCTTTGCTAGGAATTTACCCAAGAGATACAGGAGTACTGATGCATAGGGGCACTTGTACCCCAATGTTTATAGCAGCATTCTCAACAATAGCCAAATTATGGAAAGAGCCTAAATGTCCATCAACTGATGAATGGATAAAGAAATTGTGGTTTATATACACAATGGAGTACTATGTGGCAATGAAATATGGCCCTTTGTAGCAACGTGGATGGAACTGGAGAGTGTTATGCTAAGTGAAATAAGCCATACAGAGAAAGACAGATACCATATGGTTTCACTCTTATGTGGATCCTGAGAAACTCAACAGGAACCCATGGGGGAGGGGAAGGAAAAAAAAAAAAAAAAAAGGACGTTAGAGTGGGAGAGAGCCAAAGCATAAGAGACTCTTAAAAACTGAGAACAAACTGAGGGTTGATGGGGGGTGGGAGGGAGGGGAGGGTGGGTGATGGGCATTGAAGAGGGCACCTTTTGGGATGAGCACTGGGTGTTGTATGGAAACCAATTTGACAATAAATTTCATATATTGAAAAAAAAAGAGTCAGATGTTTGACTGAGCCACGCAGACACCCCATTAATTTTTTTCTTACTAAGTCTCTATTTGTTTCTCAGCTTTTAAAAGAAGTCCAGATATACATACTGCATTCTACTGACCACCATTTCACATGTTCTTGGGTTTTTAAGTGTCTATGTATGCAAATATACATACATATATGTACGTAAATATATGTACTTATTTTAAGTAGTCTATTAATGTAAATATACTTCAGATAAAAATCACAAATCTCCACCTAAATTTAAAAGGCTCTCAAAAAAAAGAGGGGGCGCCTGGGTGGCTCAGTTGGTAGAGCGTGTGACTCTTGATCTCAAGGTTGTAAGTTTGAGCCCCACATTGTGTGCTGAGATTATTTAAAGTAAAATATTTTTTAAATAATAAATAATAATAAATAAATAAAAGACTCTCTACCAATTTTAATCGTTGACAAAATGCATTTCCCCCCAGCCCCCACCCTCACGCTCAGACAATCTAAATTTCAATTTAAAACTGATTTTTAAATTCTGAAGAAATTATACATCAATCTGAAGTGTAATATATATTTGAAATATTTATATTTGAAGAACATTTTATGAATTAATGAACATTTTAATTGTATCATTCCTGGCAGTAACATTAGCAGACCTTTGGTAAATCAGAGTTCTTTTGTTAAAGCTGAATGAAAGTATTAAGTATTCAAAATTGATTTCCCTATTGAAATTCCTCTATGATGTTCCCTTCCTGCCATTGGGAACATAGAATCTATGCAACAAAGTTGGAAAGGGCCACACAAACAGAGCCATGTCTGAGGTAGTAGAGGAGCTTAACAGCCATGGGACCCTTCTGCACGAGTGACAACACTGTATTGGTCATAATGGTGTATGGTCCGCCATCTGTCTGATAAACCAGCTCAGCGTGCTAAGTGTTATTGACAGGAAGATGGGCAAACTGCCTCCTTTTGGGGGGCTCTGGCTGACCCTTCCTCAAAACCTGGCAAACATTCAAAGGTCTGTTTCTTCCATATAAAATACTGTCAATCTGCCTGCCTCAGTATTTCTGTTTTCTTAGGGTACATGCAACATTCTTTATGAAAGGAATGGCTGTTAGTATATTCCACTGATCTAAAATGATGAGACTTAGGTGCCAAAATTGGGTAATGTAAACGTGCCTTTTACTTATAGAGAAAATTTGCCCGATACCAGAGAGACATCTGATCAGCAATGGAGGTTAATGGCATGATGGTTCTAGTGATTACTTCCAAGTTATAAGGATGGTAAAGTAAGCAGTAAGTAAGCCGAACACAGTCAACATCCAGCTGCTCATCCAACTATGCAAATGTAGTTAGATTTCTAGAGACAGCCAGTTTGAAATGATTAGGGAACAGATGTGGAATTTCAGGGCTTCAGAGGAGGGTACTCTTTTTTTGACAATCACCTGTAACTTTTTTCTTCTTTTTAAAAAATAGCTGTATTGAGGTATAATTTATATGCCATATACTATATAGCATATATATATATAATTATAATTATATATATATAACTTATAATTCATGCAATTTGAGTATAAGATTCAATGATTGAAACACTGTCACCTATTACTTTTTACTTAAGTAGACAATCCTCTTCATTTTGAGAGTGTTTGATAATATATTTTAGGTACGATTGTGTTACTTTGATTTCTATTTGCTTGTTAAACTACTAGCAATTACTGAATTATAATCATTGAAGATTAGTGAAAACAGAAATTTAGGCCTAAGCATTGCATAAAAGTTGGTTTAAGAATGTGATCCTTGGGGCTCCTGGGTGGCTTAGTAGGTTGAACATCCAACTTCCAATTTTGGCTCACATCATGATCCCAGGTTTTTGGGATCTAGCCCCCCATCAGGCTCCGCAGTGAGTGTGGAGCCCGCTTAAGATTCTCTCCCCCTATCCCTCTCCCCTGCTCATACTCTCTCTCTCTCTTTCTCTCTCTCTCTCTCTCTCTCTCAAAAAAAAAAAAATGTGATCCTCAACCTTTTCTTCTAAACTTCACGTATAAGTCTCATTTTCCTTGTCATAACAAAATACAGGCAGTATAGTTCATTTAGTGCTATAATCTGTATTATTCATTATATGCCATTTCCACAGAATAGCAAATCAATTCATCATATATATGTTGGATAGAAGCTATTGTCAATTTAATGTCTATATGGGTTTTGTACTTAAAAAAAAAAAACATTTTTAAAGACTTTACAGAATCCCTGTTTATGAAGTCTGTATCCCAGGCAACTTCAAAGCTTTCTAAGGAATATGCCAAATAGACAGCTGCTATAGCTACTACCAAAGAACAAATCTTTGTTCACCTTGGCATCTGGGTTTTCCATTTGTTGGCCAAAAGAAGCATAATTTCAGTATTGTCTGTCTGTAGCCATCCAATAAGTACCAGTGGGTAATGCCATTGGGAATACTGATGAAGAGCAGTTGTTTGTTAAATGCCATAAAGGCCATTATTTTGGCTGTTAAAATTAGTTTTCTGGGTAAAAAGAAAGCTATGATAATCCATGTTATTTAACTGAGATTTTCTGAATTCCATCCTCTTCTTATAGCCCACTAAGTCTCTGATGGGAAGGTATGCTATAATTTAAAAATTATAACTTAAAACTTGAAATAAATTATGCAATGAGATTCCTAAGTAACTTGAATGACCATATAGTAAATAAAATTATGGAACTTCAATACAGCAAACAGAAAATGGCAAAGATACATTAAGAACATTACAAAAGATTCATCGTAATTTCCCTTTAAAAACTCCTTACAGTATTATGATGTGTATTAGCCCAGTTTACATAGAAAACAGAGCTAGAGACAAAGCTGATGTGCTAATGCTTTACTCGGGAATACAACCCCAGGTAATAAGAATGACGTAAAATGGGAAATGAGATGGAGAGGAAAGAAAGCAAACAAAAGTAATTTGTTAACTACTTGATTACAGATTCACAAAAAACATGGTCAGCTGCTCAGTCATAAAGAATGTCTCCGGAGATGATGTCTGGAGTTCCTGTGCCTTAGAATAATCATCAGCAAGAAGAAAGGAATAGGTTTGTTTGTCAGCTCCTGCTTGTTTCTATATCCCTCTTGGTCAAAATTCTTGCCATGGACACTAATGTCATTGTACTTCTGGGTTGTGTTACCTGGCCGTTTGGGCATCTGTTGGAGAAATCTAGATCATACATCTCACAGTGTGATCTGGTTGAGTTGGACAAGAGGAGGTAAATTTGCTGTGCTTTCTCCCCTGACAGGAGACACCACAGAGGTGTGCCTAAGTCAAGAGCTCACTTTGGGAAAGATTTAGAGAGTGGTATTGGGTGAAAAATGACAGTGGCAGCTACCAGGATTCCATTGATTGAGTATACAAGGACTAGGAGTCAGGTAGTACTAAATGAATTTAGGAAGCCTCATTGCTGTATTCAGTATGGCATGTTACTCACTTTATAGAAATTCAGTTTGTATGCATCATTAACATTTCATGGACCTATTTTGGTTGTCTACTATTTTTGAGTGACAAATAGCCTGAATTACAGATACATGGATTCATGTTCAGTTGTTAATTGTTTGGCTAGATGATCAGGACTTCTAAGGAATGGGAAAGGAAGATTGGTAACAAGGAAGTCTAATTGACTTCCTAGAATGGGAACCAATTGTGAAGATATTTGTTTCCAATGTTAATATCCATCAAAGGGCATCCATCTTAATAGCCAGGTGTACAAGATGACATGTTCTCTAGAGGTCAGTGAGCTTCTTTTCCCAGCTACCCTACTGCTTGTTCAATGGGCTCATGAACAGAGTATCATGATATCAGTGATGGAAGCTATGCATTCGGTTAACATCATTGCATACCCTTACCAGGGCTAACCTGGTTGATAATACTGCTGAGTGTGTACTCTCTGACATCAGAGACTAATATAGAGCCCTTAACATGGCACCAGTTCTCATGGATGCCAGCTAGACCCTTGGTAGCAGATTAATTACACTGGATGTCTTTCACCATGAAGGGGGAATAGATTTGTCTCTTGGAATAGACATATTTTAGATATAAATTTGCCCTTCCTGCCTGTTATTCTTCTGCCAACACTGGACTAATGAATGATTTGTCTTCTTCGTGACGTTATATTAAGGTTTTGTCTGGTCAAGGGACTCATTTGAAAACAAAAGAAATGTAGCAATGGGCTCATGCTGATGGAATTATACAAAATCCTCCATTACCCAGAAGTGGCTGGCCTAAATAAAAGGTGAAATGGCTTACTAGACCAGTCAGTTATGGTGTAAGTTGGGAAACTCTTTCCTGAATCAAGGGATAGACTTGCACTTTCTTCTCAAAATAGCACATAACAACCTACTCCCAGAAGTTTTGCTTTCCATTCCTGAAATTTTGGGCTATGCTCAAAATTTGTAGACCTTAGTACCCCTTAGTACCTTAGGGGGGTGGGAGGTGAGGAGTCAGGAGTGAAGAATGTTTCCATTTGGAGGTGTTGTAATAATTCCATTGCATTGGAAGATGAGACTGCCACCTGGTCATTTTGGGCTTCTTATTCCACGGGAAAAAAAGAAGATCAAAAGAAAAAGGAAGTGCATTTTTAGTTGAGGTGCTTAATTCTAATTATCAAGGGGAAGCTGGGTTGCTGCTACACAGTGGGGGTAAGGAGGATTGTCTGAAATCTGGTTGATTTCTGGGGTGCTTAGTAGTTTCATGCTCAGTAGTAAAATTCATTGGAAAACTGTAGCAATCACAAAGAGACAGAATTTTTGAGGACTCAGACCCTTTGGGAATAAAATTTTGGATTACTCCACCAGCTAAAGAATACTAACAAGCTAAGGTTCTGGCTGAGGGCAAGACAAATAAGAAGTGGGTAGTGAAGGAACTCATAGATACCAACTGTAGCCTAATTGCCAGATGCAGAAACAAGGACCAAGATAGTAGTTTGATATATATTCTATTGTAACATTTACATATACTAATCATTTTCTTCTTTCTTCTTCTTATTTAATCTTATATACTAGTTGGTGGAAGTTAACTTTACAGACTGGTCTTTAGGTAATGGCATATTCAGTCTGAATTGTGACAGAACTTGAGGAATTACTGATATAGTCAGCAATGGGTACAATGACTGCTAGGATTGTCTCCTCATTTTGGGGAAAGGGTAAGAACTTCATCATTCGTAAATAGGATGGCTGAATTTTGCTAGGTGGAAATACAGAGTTGTAGTAGGGATGTTCAAATGTGTTAGAAAGGTACATATGGAAACCAAGTAGCCAAAGACATGGTCTGATGGTCTGTAACAGTTACCAGTTTATTGCTTCCCAGCTCCAAATCTACCATTTGTCTCCTGCTTTGCAATAATTTAGATGGACCCTAAAAGCATTTCTCTTTTGCATTAAACATGATGTTAAACTTTTTCAGTAGAGTGCACTGGAGGAACTTTGCAATAAGAAGGTGATTCCCTCCCTGGTTTCAGTGTGTTCCCAGATGCTTTTTGCTCCTCCTTCCTGGCTGCCAGTGGTACATGTGGGACACATCTAGTGGTACTCATTCCCATTAAGTTTCATTGGCAGTCTTGTGGATGGCTTCCTATCAAGTTTTGTAGGCACCCCCAAGAGTGGATTCCCAGTGAGTTTTGTAAGCCCTCCAGCAGTCAGGTCACAGCAGTAGTCTACGCGTACCTTGGAGGTACCACTGCTTGTTGGTTCCAGCTATAGTTCCTTGCCTGCTAGCCTCAGCTCACCTGCACCTGGAAGGTGTTTCTGTCTTGACAGTTCTGGCCACAATTCCCTGTCCACCAACTTTAGCTCACTTGTACTCTAAAAGAGTATTTCTTGATTACCCAGCAATTACGGATTCATCTGGCCTGGGGAAACTCAGTGAACTTCTCTGCCATTCAGTGGTTTCTAACAATACATTCTCCAATGAGTTCTGAACCGCAGAGTTAGAGGATCCTCTTTCAAATATATTCCTTCATTGGGTATACTCCCTCAGCCCTAGAGTATTCTTCAACATTCTTTTTTATCCCATTATAGTAAATTATGTTTAAAATCTTTATATTAAACTTTCCCTTTTTATAGGGCACCTGGGTGGCTCTGTCAGGCGTGCAACTCTTGGCTTTGGCTTAGGTCATGATCTTGTAGTTTGTGGGATCAAGCACCAGGTCGGGGGCTCTATGCTGACAGCACAGAGCCTGCTTGGGATTTTCTCTCTCTCTCTGCTCCTCCCCCGCTTGTGACCTCTCTAAATAAATAAATAAATAAATAAATACATACATACATACATACATAAATACATAAATACATAAGTAATAAAAAATAAATTAAAGAAACTCTTTCCCTCTTTAAATTACTTTGAATACTAGTAATAGTGTTTTCTGTCTCAGTCAATAGTGATTGATATACTACCTATCTCTGAGATTTGTAAGAAATCTTGTATGAGATTTCTTTCTCTTTGAAAGAATTTTTTTATGCATAGATTTTATTTCAAATATCTTAGTGGATGTTATCCACTTTGGGGTTCAATTCTTACTCTGGAATATGAAACATACATCAGAGGGGTAGTAGACCTATTGACTGAATAGTAGACCTATTGGCATTCATATCATAGGAGCACCAGGATAGGTTAACACTGACTCTTGTGATGGTTTTCAGTAAGAAGAAAAGATTTAGAGTTCCCATGAACCAGTTCTAATTAATAGATAAGAATAGGCTTTCTCTAGTTTACATAATCTCACTGCTTAGTGGACCTACTCAGTGAAGGGATCCCTTTAGTCATAAACCAACCTCAGGGGTCAAATGTTTTTTTTTTGCTTGTTTTTTTTTGTTTGTTTGTTTTGTTTTTTTTTTTGTTGTTGTTACCCAAGTTATTTTATGGGAGTAGATCAAGTTGGAAATCTCTCGATAGCAGTCTGAGATTAATGCGGGACACTTCCTCATGCTTAAGTAGCTGAGATAAACTGTGGAGCACAACCAAAAAAAATGTTCTCAGGTTCTGAAGACCTCAAGACCTTTCCTTGACTTTCATATCATGGCTTAGTTGGAAAAGGGCTGCCTTGATAGTTATTCATACCTAGAGAAGCTTCAAAGAAGGTGAAGAAATCATGGAGATGTTTCTCCTTTTAATCAATTATCTTAAAAAGATCTTGACAAAATTGTCAGTTTTAGCAAAGAGGAAACTAAGAAAATATTAGTTTCCTAATATGAGGATTCAAATCCTCCCCCCTCACAAAAACACTTATACAGATAAATTTGAAAGATAAGTAATTCAATCTTCCAAATTATCTTCTTCATTTTTTGTTTATTTATTTATTTTTTTTATTGCATGTTCTCTGTCCTTCCCCCCACTACTAAACTATAAGCTCCACGAGGGCAAATACTTTTCTGTCTGGTTTACCACTATATTTCTTATATGCTTACTGTGTTCTCTGTGAGACAAGTTCACTGATATTCCACCAGTCCTGATTCATTAGGCTACTTCTAGTAGTACTAAACCATTAGATATCAGGATATGCCTATTGAATGAATGGCAGATATATTGCCTAACTTTTCATTTAGCACACTGTCTGTTATCTTTTTCTTTTGGTATTTATCTATCATCTACTTCTTAGTAAAACAATATTTGGTGTACTGAAATTAGGATAATATTAATGTCCCCATTAGTAGGATATGTTACCAAGACAAAATTTAAAACTTAATAATTTTATGACTCTGTTTAAACATTCTTTCTCTTGAAAGAGAACTTAAGTAGTTTTTTTAATAGAAAGGCTCTAAATATTAATTTAGAAGAATCTTTTAAAATATAATTAAGTGATCAACACCAAGGAGATAATCTGTCATCCCCATCCCTCAAGGGAGGATGAGGGAATCTACCTAATAAGACCCCCTGCCCTTCTACCTAAGGGAAGGTGACTTTGCCTGGTAAAGTCTTTTCTTTTACTGACAACTTTCTTGTCCCACCTGCCTTCCTATAAAAACCTTTCATTTTGTACAACTCTTAGGAGCTCCCCTGTACTTGCTCAATTGGATACTGCTCGATTCATAAATCATTTGCTAAAGCTAATTAGATCTTCAAAAATAATACAGTTAAGATTTAAGCTAAACAGACATTTAAAAGGAAAAACCTGGTGATATCTTCAGGAAAGTAAGAGGGAGTGAGTAGTCCATTTATGAAAAGTAAGTAGCAATTAAATCTTTAACACAGACTTACTTAACACACTTCAAAAATGTAACTAAATTCATCAATTGAACTTGCTTACTTGGGTTCCTAAGGCAGTTTACTCAAGTGTACTAATCATCACAGTGTGTGCTAAATAGTGAGCTAAACACTTGATATGCATTATTTCATTTAATTAATTAGTATACTTGTGTAAAGAATGCAAAAACACCTTGAATGTGACTAAATCTACTAATCATTGGTTTACAAATTCATTATAGAAATTCCCTTGAGTTCAAATTTCTTTGACCTAGAAATTTGTCTTCCTCCCCCCGCCCCAATCTGACAGAATTTCTCTCTCTCATGACAATCAGGGCTGGCCCGCTGAGTGCCACCTGAGTAACTGGGGCCCAGTTTTGGTTTCTTGAAGCAGACAAGGCAAGAAAACACCCACAAAGTCATGGGCGCCAGAGGTCTGGAGTCAGTAGTCAAGCCAGGGGTATGGGGCGGGGAGCATTCAAACACGAGTTGTGAGGCTGCAAAAGTAAGATTTGAGCCTCTGGTTCTAAAACCATAAGTTCAGAGGTGGGTATGGTTTAGAAAGCAATGAAAAACAGATTGTGAAAAAGCTCAGGACTGGAGAGGTTTGGTTTGATTATTGCAACTATCCATAGATATTTCGTTAGCTCATCTTCGTTGATCTAGAGGAGACTAGTGTGTTTATCTGGTTTAGAAAGCTAGATATAGGGAAGATCATTACTAGTCCTCTGTCATAAACATTTGATTGTTCACTTGGAAGCCCATTGTTTTTTTCTAGATGGGTTTTGTCACCACTGAATTGCAGAGAATTTCATACCCCTCCTGCCATCTTGGCTCCCACTTTTCCCTAGAGTGGCTTCCTCACAATCTATTCATCCCAGTTCTTTCTTCATTTACCCATATTCTCCCAAACATGCCCTTTATAAGAAATTAAAGCCTGATTGTAGTTCTTATAAGAGACAATGCTTAATGACCTGGAACCAGAGGATCTGAGAATAAGAATGACATGGTTTGAAGTGTTGGGGTTTGGAGCCCGCGGCCAAGAAAGAATTCCCCGAACATCTTTGGTATAAAAAGGTGGATTTATTAAAGCACAGGGCCAGGACCCCTGGGCGGAAAGAGCTGCACTGGGATTGTTAGAAGTGACTGATTGTGTACTAGGCAGTTGGGGAAGGTAAAAACCTGGGGAAGTTCCAAAAGGACTTTCATATGTTGAAGAAGACTCACAGGATCCTGGAGGCCTAGCTATTGTCAAGCTAAGGTTGTTTTCCCTCTAGCAAAGCATTAAAATTAAGACAGTTACTGCCTTCACCCCAGCTATCATCCTGTGTCACTTTGACAACTTCTGGAGCCCCCGGTTTCCTTTGCCTTTAACTTCAAAAAATATAACCTAAGCCTGATTAATTCTCACGGCATTTTTGGTTGATCGTATAGCAGCTGTAGTGAGGATAAGAGAGGGGTCGAACGTGACTGCAAGGTTTTGTTTTTGTTTTTAATTTTTTTAAGTTTATTTATTTATTTATTTTGAGAGAGAGACGGGGGGGGGAGAGAGAGAACAATGCACTCATGGTGCACAGCCTGATATGGGCATTGAACTCAGGAACTGTGAGATCATTACTTGAGCCGAGATCAAGAGTGGGATGCTTAACTGACTGGGCGACCCCAGCGCCCCTGACTGCAAGGTTCTGAATGCGAGTGATAGTGTACATCACATTTACTGAGGTAGGAAAGGCTAGGAGATAATCAGTGTTTTGAGGGGAAAACCAATAGTTGTTTTAACCTTGGATACTTCTTAGACATTCAAATAGAATCATCAAACAGGCAGTGAATATAAAAATATGGAATTTGGGAGACGTATAGAATGGAGTTATCGAATTGTGGAATCTGTTGCATGTTGATGCTATTTAAAGCCATCGGACAGGATACAATAACCTAGGGAGGAGGTATAGACAAGAAAAGAGACCACAGACTAAGTTCTGAAGCACATCAACATCTAGCAGTTAAAAAAAAGAGAAACCGGCAAAGATTTGGAAGGAGTGTTCAGTGAAATAGGAAGAAAATCACTGGTTTTCTGGAAGTGAAGTGAAGAAAAAGTTTGAGAGAGAGAAGGTAAACTAAATTTATTTATTGGGCATGGCAAGAAGTGTGTTGTTGGTGACACTGACATAAGTAATTTCAATAGAGTAATCAAAGTCTGCCTAGAGAATGTTCAAGAAGAATAGGAAATGAAGAAATATTTTTAAAAATAGGGATCAAAGAAATGGGATGGTAGCTATAAGGGATGTCAGCTCTAATAATGATTTTATTTTATTTTTTTAACGAGAGATATTAGAAAATGTGCTTATGCTGACAAGAATGATCTGTCATGCCTCGACTTTTGAGTTTGTGAGGAGGACACATTGTCAGACTTTTATTTGTCAAAACAGATGAGCTTTGTGTTGAGAGAGGAGGTAGTTTTTGTTGACATCTTCATTAGAATCAATAACGTTGTATATGAATAGCTTCAGATTTGCTCTTTTAAGACAAACATAAATAACTTCTCAGGGCTTGCTCTGCTCTACCCAGGTTCCCAGGCATCTAGGCACGTGGCAGGAGTGGCCGACCTGCCAAACAGTGTGTCTGGTCCTGTGTGATGGATTGGTGGGTTTTGATGAATGGCCCATGCCAGGCAGCACCATTAGAGCTGACTGACTCCAGCAAGATTAATTGTTTTAGATTGTACAGACATCTTTCAAGAGGGACGTATTTCTGTATATCTCTCTTCCGTCCATCACAAAGAGGTCCCTTGCAGCTTGTCATCATCTATAAAGAGGAACAAAACATTTTTGTACCTACCAAGGATGCTTTCAACTATTTCCTCAGTTATTTTTATATCTTCAGGGCCGATAAACGTATTTTGGTTATCTTTTGTAGTTGTTAAACTCTCATTGTAAGTTGTCCCTGGCACCATCTAGGAGTGAAAATTAAAATGGAAAGGTCTAAAGACCAAGGTATATCATGGCTTTATTTAGTTTGTAGAACACAGCAATTATCATATTATAAACATTTGTCTACACGTCTTAGTTTTCTTGAGAGATAGATACCTAGGCCTGGGATATATTAAGTATTCCATAAATGTTTGTTAAGTGATTTAATTTATGAATGAGATACATAATACTATTTTAGAGTTAATGGTATTTAAAAAATATTTAAAATGCTTTGGCTTTTTCCTTAAAAGAACAATTTGATGAAGAGAATGTATTTTGAAGTGACATATATACTATTTATTTTTCCCAAACATTTCTATAGAGCTTATTATACAACAGGCACTGTAATAATTGCTTTCAAAATATTAACATAGATAATTTCTTAAGTCAATATTATTATTACCATTTATACAAAAAGAAACTGAGGCATGGAGAAATTAAGGAAGGTTATATAGCTAATAAAGGCAGTGCTAATATTCAAACCCAAGCAGACTAACTTCAAAACTCTAACTACATGGTTTGCCAAACCATAATGTTTGGAAATTGATTTAATGTATAGTACATTATTTTTCAGAATCAATTACTGTTGATCAGGGACAAACTATAATCAGGGGCCCCTGGGTGGCTCAGTCAGTTAAGTGTCCAACTTCTGCTAAGTCATGATCTCACAGTTCATGGTTTCAGCCCCGCATTGGGCTCTGTGCTGACAACTCAGAGCCTGGAGCCTGCTTCAGATTCTGGGTCTCCCTCTCTCTGCCCCTCCCCCATGCACCCTGTTTCTCTCTCAAAAATAAATAAACATTAAAAAAATTATTAAAGAAAAAGGAATAAGCTATAATCAGAATGCTGCACTTGGAACTGCTTTGAAGTTTGAGAGGTTTATGGTTTGGGGTCCGCAAAACTAATAGTTACTGCTTATTACACTTAACTATTGACAGGTATCATACTAGGTTCTTTATATTTACTACCTTAATTCTTAAATGATAAATCTGAACAATAGGAGTTTTTACCCTATTTTACAGTTAAGGAAACTAAAGTGTGACTGGAGGAACTGGAAATCAAACCCATGTATGTCTGTCTTACTTCAAAATCAGGGCTCTGTAGAGTGACTCAGCAGGGAAAATAAAAGGATGTACTTTAATAAGTCAATTTTGTAGAGAAGACAGAACCAAGTGGGTCAAACTATGGTGTTTTCTGAAGTTGAGATTGAATTTAAGATTGTTTTATGCAAAATCCCCATTTTGTAATCTCTGAAAATAACCATTTCCTCTTTTTAGTTTTTATGTTTTGGTTAAAAATTTTGTTTTAATTCAAGTGGAAAATCATGGAGAATACAAAGAAAAGAAGTGATCAGTGTCAATAATAAAATTAAAAGTATATATACTCAGCACAAAAATAATTCATTGCTTTTATCTTCTTAAAGAAATTTAGTGTTAGCTAAAATTAAGAATTTTGGGCTTCATCTTCTCTTGTTCATCTACAGTTCTGTCATAGTTATAAGAAAATGATAACTGACCTTTAATCTACCTTGGCCAGCTGCCATGTAAAGTACATACATTGCCTAATTTAATCTTTATAATAATCCTATTTGTTATATACTATTATTATTTCATTGATTAGGAAACTGAGGACAAGAGAAGTAATCACTTACCTAAATTCACTCAGATTATAAGTATCAGAGGTGAGATGTTAATTATGTTCTATGTGACCCTAAGTTCATTAAGTACATTTGTTGTAAGTTACAGCATCCAATGATAATTGTTTAACTAATTAGAAAGCACTTCCATATCCTTTATCACATTTAATTTTAATAATTTTGTGAGGTAGGTAAGTCAAATAAAAGAAAGACCAGGAAAATCCTGAGTTAAGAAAACCATTTTTTAAAAAACAATGAACAAAAGACTATGTTAAAGTTAAGTACTACTTTTAAGAAAAAGAAAATGTAAGCCACAAAATTGGATAAAACAATCTCAAAACGTATATCTAACAAAGAAAAAGATTCTTTAAAATTAGTGGGAAAAAGACAGGTAACTTAGTAGAAAAATTAAAAAAGACTTTGACAGACACTTCACTGAGGTTATTCATAGACATAAACATGAAAAGGTGCTCAACTTGATTTCATCAAAAAATGCAAATTTAATCCATAATACAATGCCATTATGGCTAAAATAAAAAGGTGTTTGTGAAGATATAGAGTGACCAGAACCCTCATACCCTGCTGGTGTGAGGATAAATTTCAGATACTTTAGAAAGCTATTTGGCAATGATTCACTAAAGCTCAATATATGCATTCATACCCTATGACCCAGTAATGCCACTCTTGAGGGTATACTCAACAGAAATGTGTATGTGTGTGTATATATATATATATGCATGTATGTATATATGGACACCTAAAGACATGAAATTATGTTCTATAGAAGCACTATTTGTAATACTCTAAAATTGTAAACTCTCCTGGGGCCCCTGGGTGGTTCAGTCGGTTAAGCATCTGACTTCGGCTCAGATCATGATCTCACAGTCGGTGAGCTTGAGCCCCACATTGGGCTCTGTGCTGACAGCTCAAGGCCTAGAGCCTGCTTCGCATTCTGTGTCTCCCTCTCTCTCTGACCCTCCCCCGCTCATGCTCTGTCTCTCTCTGTCTCAAAAATAAATAAACGTTAAAAAAAATAAAAATAAAATTGTAAACTCTCCAAATGTTCATCAACTGTCAAGTGGATAAATATGTGTGATGTGTTCACATAATGAAATGCTATGCAGAAATTATAATAAATTGCAATTGTACACAATAGCATGGAAGAATCTCCCAGACAAAATGTAAAGTGAAAAAAGACAGATACAAAATAGCACATGCTATCTAGTTATATTTATATACATTTCAAAAACAGAGAAAACTAATCTATACAGATAGAAGTCATGATAGTGCTGACAATTGGGGATGGTAATAATTGGAAAAGGGCATGGGAAAAGCATGTGCTAAACAATTTATTCTCTTGTTGATGGATGTTTGTGTTGTTTCCAATTGGGGCTCTTATGAATGGAGCTGCTCTGAAATGTTTTTCTATTTTTTTAATTTTATTTAAATCCAACTTAGTGAACATGTAGTGTAATAATGATTTCAGGAGTAGAATTTAGGGATTCATCACTTACAGATAATACCCAGTGCTTTTGGTGAAGGTATGTTTAGTAATCTTTCTTGCCTTACACTCTGCTTTGCTGATACTAATATAGCCATACCAATTTCCTTTTTTGTTAATGTTTGTGTGGTATAGCTTTTTCACCCTATGTCCTTAGAAGACTGTCTCATGGGAACAACCCAAGCGTCCATCAATGGATGAATAAATAAAGAAGTTATGGGATACACACACACACACTAGAAAATTATTCAGCTATAAAAAACAAAACAAAACACGGAAACCCTACCATTTGTGAAAACATGGATGGAACTTGAAAAGCATTATGCTAAGTGAAATAAGTCAGACAGAGAAAGACAAATACTGTATGATCTTACTTGTATGTGCATCTATTTAAAAACACACCTAACAAAACTCATAGAAAAAGAGATACAATTTGTGGTTATCAGAAGTGTAAGATATGGGAAGGGGAAATTGGAAGAATGTGGTTAAAATGTACAAACTACTAGTTATAAATATAAAATAAGTATGCTATAGATGTAATGTGTAACATGAGGACCATAATACTGTTGTATGATATATAGAAAAGTTAAGTGACTAGATTTAAAGACTTCTGATTACAAGGAGACATTTTTTCCCCTTTGTTGTGTCTATGTGAGATGATGGATGTTAACTAAACCTACTGTGGTAATCATTTCACAATGCTGTATGTGAAAATCAAACCATCATGCTGTATACCTTAAATTTATATACTGTACTGATGTACATCAGTTATAGTTAACTCTTGAACAACAAAGGGCTTAGGGGCACCAACCTCCATGAAGTCAAAAGTCCACATACAACTTTTGACTTGCTCAAAACTCAACTACTGGGGCACTTGGGTGGCTCAGTTAGTTGAGCTTCCAACTCTTGATTTCATCTCAGGTCATGATCCTAGGGTCATGAGATTAACCCTACATCAGGCTCTGTGCTGAGCATGGACCCTGCTTAAGATTCTCTCTCTCTCCCTCTCCCCAGCTTGTGCTCTCCCTCTCAAAAATAAAAAAAAAATATTAAAAAAACTTAACTAATAGTCTACTGTAGACTAGAAGCCTTACTAATAGGTCAGTTAACGCAGATTTTGTGTGTTATATGTATTCTTTACTGTATTCTTACAACAAAGTAAGCTAGAGAAAAGAAAATGTTATTAAAATCATAAGATAAAATACATTTACAGTACTGTACTGTATTTTAAAATCCACATATAAGTGGACCCACACAGTTTGAACTCATGTTGTTCAAGGCTTAACTGTGTTTCTCAATAAAACTGAAAAAAAGTTTTAAAAAAGACTGTCTATTCTAAACTTCAGTTAGTTGAGTCTTTAAAAAAAAAAACAAAAAACAATGTTAGTCTTTTATTTGAAGTGTTTAGTTCGTGTGTGTGTGTGTGTGTGTGTGTGTGTGTGTGTGTATGTGTGTGTATTATAGAGGAAATAGACTTTAATTGCATCTGGAAGAGTTAGGTGCTCATCCCTGCAAGTGCCCTCCTTATTGTCCATCATGCATATCGCCCATCCCCCTACCCACCACCCTTCCAGCAATCCTCAATTTGTTCTGTATCTTTAAGAGTCTCTTATGGTTTACCTCCCTCTCTGTTTTTATCTTCTTTTTCCTTCCCATCCCCTATGTTCATCTGTTTTGTTTCTTAAATTATACATATGAGTGAAATCATATGATAGCTGTCTTTCTCTGATGTTTTTCACTTAGGATAATACACTCTAGTTCCATCCATGTTGTTGCAAATGACAAGATTTCATTCTTTTTAATTGCTGAGTAGTATTCTGTGGTATATATATACCATATCTTCTTTATTAATTCATCAGTCAATGGACATTTGGGCTCTTTCCATAATTTGACTATTGTTGACAGCACTGCTAAAACACCCCCAAAATAAATAATCCAGTGAAGAAATGGGCAGAAGACATGAATAGACACTTTTCCAAAGAAGACGTCCAGATGGCTAACAGACACATGAAAAGATGCTCAACATCACTCATCATCAGGGAAATACAAATCACAACCACAATGAGATACCACCTCACACATGTCAGAATGGTTAAAATTAACAACTCAGGAAACAACAGATGTTGGTGAGGATGCTGAGAAAGGGGAAGCTTTTTACACTATTGGTGGAAATGCAAACTGGTGCAGCTGCTCTGGAAAATAGAATTAGCCTATGACCCAGCAATTGCACTAGTAGGTACTTATCCAAAGGATACCAAAATGCTGATTTGAAGGGGTACATACAACACAATAGTTCATTTATATTTAATGTGTTATTGGTAGTTGGTTTATTTCTATCATCTTGCTATTTATTTTCAATTTGTCCCTGCTGTTCTTTATTTTTATTCCTCTTTTCTTGCCTTATCTTGGAATAATAAAATATTTTTATAATTCATTTTCCCTTCTTTTTTATTGTACTTTCTTGTACTATTTGTGTATTTTGAGAACTATAGTAATTTCTCTTGTCTGGAAAATGGTTGAAGGGTACAAATGTTCCTCATATGCCTCAACGTTGCATTTATGACTGAACACCATGTCACTCATAGTTCAGTTCAACATATTTCTCTGTTCTCAGAATTTCCTGCAAAGATGTATCTGGATTTAGGGATTTAATCAGACTCTGGTTGCATTTCTTTGGCAAGGCAACAAATGGTGATACATTCTTTCATCAGGAGACACGTAATGTCTGTACTTCACTTTGGCTTTACATTGGCAGCTATTGATGTTTGTGACCAGATCCATTAAGTCTGAAGATTCTAAAATGGTGTTATTCTAATTTGGTGTTGTCCAATAGAAATAATGTGATCACAAAAATTAATGACATATGTAATTATACATATTCTTATAGCCATGCTGAAGAGTTAAAAGGAACTTATAAAATTAATTTTAATATATTATATATATATTTAACCCAATATAAAAAATTATCATTTCAAAATGTATTCAATATAAAAATCATTGAGATATTTTACATTCTTTTTTTTTTTGTACTAAATCTTGGAAATCTGTTGTATATTTTGTATTTATATCACATCTTAATTTGGACTATCCAAATTTCATGTGCTGTACATAAATGTGACTATTAACTATCATATTAGATAACTCTTTCATGTTTATAAAACTAGCTGGAGTAATTTCATAAGGAGATGTTTCTTTCCAATCATAATTTTTAAGTTCACAGAGGAAGATAGAGGTAGAATATCCAAAAATTACTGATTTGCTTTATTCAACTATGTATACATGGCAGTCTCAGAAAACAATACTATTGCTATTATTCCACTATAAGTATTTAAAAGAGTTAATTTTTTTTTGCATATTCCATTCCATTTTTGCACCATGTTTTAGAGTTGTACTATTTCTACATTACAGAATATATATTCATTACCTTATATACTCTTCTCGTTTAATCTTAGTTCCATCAGTAACTACATTTCATGCTCATAAGTATTTGTCCTGATACAGCTCTAGTCATTTTGGTTGTCTAAATTAAGCTTGTTTTCTACAAGATTCCTCAGGTAGAGGTCCTCGGAACAATATTTTTGAGTACTTGAATGTCTCTGACAAATATTCTATGCCTTTTGTCTTTGAAAGTAAGCTTTTCTGGAAGTGAAAGTCTCAGTTCACATTTTCTTTCCTTGAGATTCTTTGTTACTCCTCCCTTTTTTGGGGGGCATACAGTGTTGCAGCAAGAAAATATGATAATAGTTAAATACTGTTCTGTGTGTGTCACTTGCCCTTTTTTTCTAGATGTGCAAAGGATGTTTTTTCATATATGTGTAATATTTATGAGATATACATATATACATATATATATATATATGAATATGATCTTGATATAGATCATTCCATGTCAATATTCTTGGATATACAGTGTGATGTTTCAGTGTATATTTTCAAATTTTAACAATTATTTTAGAAAAGTTTTCTTGAATTTTGCTATTAATTTTTATTTAGTTTAGTATTTAGTTCCCTTGTTTTGGTGTTCTTTAAGTCTCTTATTACCTAGAAGTTGGATCTTCTTTGCCTATCTTCAATATGTGCCACTTTCAAGACCTTTTTTTATCTCTTTCTTCATTTCTTTTTGATTCTAACACTTCCCTATTTTTATTTTTCTCTCTCTTAATCCATTTTTATTGTGTTTATATACTTTTGTGTTACTTCTAGTTTGATCTTCATTTCTAATTTCTTTTCTAACTCTTTAAAGTCTGTCACCTTATTTACGAGCTTTTCTAATTCTATTTTATGCTGTTATTTAATATCTTGTATCATTTTATTAATGCTGTTTAACTAATTTTGAAATGTATGCTGCTACTTTGGCTAAAGTCATGATCTCATGGTTTGTGGGTTCAAGCCCTGCATCAGGTTCTGTGCTGACAGCTCAGAGCCTGATGCTTGCTTCAGATTCTGTGTTTCCCTTTCTCTCTGCCCCTTCCTTCCTTCCTCCCTCCCTCCCTCCCTCTCTCAAAAATAAATTTAAAATATTTTAAAATAAATAAATAAATAAGCTTCCTGAATATCCAAATTCCAACAATGAACACTTGACTGACACCTAGCTAGGCCATTCTTATACCCTCTTACGGTAGAGTGAATTTGGACAGTAAGTATAGTATACATAGAGTTTTGACTTGTGAACAGCTACTATCTACCATCTGTACTAAGAAAGCATATTCAAGATTATAGAAAGCTGATTTCCATTTTTGATGAACAGTGATTGAGATTAAGGAAGAGAAGCCATTTGAACACAAAATGCCTGGAAAGAACCCCCAATAAGAAGGAAAATGGAGGGGCGTGTGGGTGGCTCAGTCGGTTAAGCGGCCAACTTCGGCTCAGGTCATGATTTCGCGGTCCGTGAGTTCGAGCCCCGCGTCGGGCTCTGTGCTGACAGCTCAGACCCTGGAGCCTGTTTTGGATTCTGTGTCTTCCTGACCCTGTGTCTCCCTGACCTTGTGTCTCTCTGACCCTCCCCCGTTCATGCTCTGTCTCTCTCTGTCTCAAAAATAAATAAACGTTAAAAAAAAATTTTTTTTAAAAAGAAGGAAACTGGAAACTATGGCTCCATGCAGAAAACCTGAATTGAAATCTTTATGATGCACCCACTATCTCTTTGACTGGGGAAGTCATTTATACCAATTGAAACTTAGATTTTTTGTTTGTTTTTTCTAAAACACTTTCTTTACTTGGCTAGGAATATTTGGAGGAGGAAGCAAAAATGCAATGTTTTACAGAGCTCCTTTAAAACTAGCAAATTGCTCATTTAAATTATTTTTATTAAATCTTTTCTAAATATTACTACTGTGGTGTTATAAAAACCAATGGTGGATCCTCTTTACATTAGGGCTATCTGCCACTTTTTAGTACTGTATCAGTAGGCACTGAGGTGAAGATTAAAAAGGAGACGTTAAGAATTGCATTACCAAGCACGTTGATATATGATATATATAAACACCTTTTGAAAGTGATAAAATGACACCACTGAGACATTTGAAGTTTCTCTAACAAAGATTTTAATAAACAGCCTAGGTTACTTTTGTGTGTGTGTGTGTGTGTGTGTGTGTGTGTGTGTGTGTGTGTGTAATGCAGCCCTTAATGATGACACTGGTAAATTTTGGCTTTTATATTCAGTCTGGCTGAATACCCTTGGGCCAGACTGCCATCTGCCTTGGATGCTTCAGGTATTGTTTTGGCTAAGTATGAGACCAAATGACCTTTGAAACACCTTCCATGATTCTACTATTTCATTAGGAAACAGTGTGTATCTTTTTTTTTTTATTTTTTAACATTTATTTATTTTTGAGAGACAGAGAGAGACAGAGCATGAGTGGGGGAGGAGCAGAGAGAGAGAGAGAGACAGAATCCAAAGCAGGCTCCAGGCTCTGAGCTGTCAGCACAGAGCCAGACACGGGGCTTGAACTCGCGAACAGTGAGATCATGACCTGAGTCAAAGTTAGACACTCAACAAACTGAGCCACCCAGGCACCCCTAGTGTGTATCTTTATAAAGTTGTATTATGCTATATTTACTATACTTTGCCAGGAAACTGTGTGTGTGTATATATATATATATATATATATATATATATATACATATAATATTTTATTTATATATTAATATATAAATATGTAGTATATATAATATAACTATATATTCTTATAATATTATTATATATTATATATTATTATAATATATATTCTTATAATATTATATATTATATTATTATACTATATAATATATTAATATAATATGTAATAAATTAATATATTAATTAATATAATTATATATAAATATAAATAAATATATAATATAATATAATATAATATAATATAATATAATATAATAAATATATATATATATATAATAAAGTCTAAGACTCAGTGAAATGGAAAAGCTCAGATGATCATGACTTTCACGTTAGTTTGTATCAGTGATGTAGGAGAAGAGGTAGGGATAGGATAGGGATACAGTGTGCCCTATGTCCTGGACTAGAGGTAAAACTTTGCATATGGATCAATTGTGGAAGTTCAACTTTGAAGAATATAGCTTTTGGGAAAAATACAGGGTCATGAGGTTGAACCCAGGTGGTACAATTGTGCCTTTATAATTTTCAGTCATTTAAGATCCAGAATCCTTAGGTCTTGAACAGAGATAGGCATCTAAGCGTCTAAAAATATCGAGGCTGGCATTATGAAAGATTTTCCCATCAAAAATTGTCTCTACAAAATGCTGTCTGAAAAAATAAATCATGCTAAATAATATTAACATAAATAAATAGTATTAAATATATTAAATATAAATATAGCTTGTTATATAATCCTTTTGGAAGGTTGGCAGGATATTAGCATATTAAAAGCACTGAAAAAGACCACAATTTAGAAACCCATTTATCCATCTATAATCTAGTATTTCCAGGTGACATCACTCCCTCTCTTTTTGTTTTTGGAAAGCTATAATACGTTGGAGACAAGAGGATATCAGAGGCAAACCTGAAATCTTTGAATCTAATGGTATGGACTGAAAGTTGGTGGGGATAGAGGTGTCATGGATTCATTTCCAGGCTGTAAGCAATCCTAATAATATTCAACTGCCTGAAAGTAGATAATCATGTGACCAAAAGTACAATTTCCAATGATATTAGTGGATATGGGGAAGAACTAAAACCTCTGCTGGAAATCATGGAAGGGACAGACTTGTTAACCATGAGGAGAAAAGTAGTTCCCACTTATGGGAAATAGCACATTGTGATGTTGCAGTGCTTAGAGACCTCTGCAAAGTATGAATGGGTTTGCTGTGAAGAAATGAGCTAGACGAATGTTATTACCAAATGAATATTTGGTTATACAATTATTATTAATTCTCTTTGCCTTTGCTACCTCTTTCTGTGGCGGTTGAAGAACTCTAAATAGTCACTTTCCTAGTCTCACTGGCAGCTATGGGTGGCATTGTGATGGAGTAACAGCTGGCAAACTGGAAGGGGAAGGTGGAAAACTTGTGAGAAACATCTTGCTGTACAACAAGAGGGAGGAATGTCTGTCTCTCACAAATACCCTCCAGTTCTGCATCCTTTCTGTAAATGAGGCTTGTTACCATGAAGTGAGAAGCCAAAGACAAAATGGTGGTGGAGTCTATGTCCTTGAGTAGCTCAATCAATTATAGCTCCTGCTTAATTGAGAAAACAATTCTAAGAGAAAACAAACTCTCTTTGTTTAAAGTTATTGTTAGTTGAGTTTCTGTTAATTGAAGCCAAGCAAAACCTAATTGGTAAAGTAAACATGTTCTAAAGAATGTAAATGTTAGACATTCTGTGAAGTCTACTATTTCAAAGATATGCAGTTCACAAATCTTAATAAGATTATGATGTCACCAAGTATTTACTAAATGAGTATTCTATATCCAGCACTATGCTGGATATAAAAGAAATACAAAACTGTCTCAGCCTTTTAGAAACTTACACAGTGACAAGAATTGCAAGATTTAAAAACATAAAATACTAAAGTATAAATAGTCTCTTTCTCTCTCTCTATTTTTTTTTCATGTTATAAACTATAAATCCTACAAAAATTCAGGCAAGGGAAGGAACAATGTTGTGTGGATCAAAACGAGAGCAAGGAAATCATGGTATTTTTATCGCTCTTATGTAGAACAGTGATTGGTACATAGTAGCCATTCAATCAGAGTTTATTAAATTAAAATATGATTTCCAAAGTCTTGAAAAAGTGTAAGATATGGGTGACATGCAAAATGGGAAAGGCATTACTCTATGATCTATACATATGTTGGTGCTTGTATGCATGTGTGTACATATATATGAGAGAGTTAACAATAAACAGTAACTTGAAGAATTGACCCAGTGTGTGCTCGAGAAGATGGAGATGTGACTCTAGGTGGTCTTAAGTGGCAGCTAGAATTGGTTTTTAGAGACGAAAGGAAGTACCATGATTTCTTGGGCTAACTGAGTGAGATAATGAATGGAGAGTTTTAGCAAGATTAATGTGGTTATAATATGTAGATACACTGGCAAAGGAAAGTCATTTAAGAGATTATTATAGCAAATAAGGCATTTAACAATGAATGTTTTTATGAGTGGTGGCAACAGGATTGTAGGAGAATGAATTTATCTGAGGGATGTTACCAGAAGAGCACTTTCTCCTCCCTTGCCTTTTCTCCCTCTGTCATATCCTCTCTAACCCTGGTTAGATAACGCTTCTCCTATTCAACACCTTCATCTAAGAAGGCATATGTGGTTGAAAAAATATATACAACAATACCAACTGGACTAATTTTAAGTTCATGGATTCAAATTTCAAGCAAGTCTTTAGTACTATTCGACAACCCTACTAGTCTTCCTTAGTCCACTTATACCCTCATTCTTCTAGACTACTTTTTAAACTTCTCTCTCCTCAATCCCCCAACACCTCATACCCCATCTTCACTCACTCTGTCTTCATAGAGGAAATAAAAGCCAACAGAAGACAACCTCCACATCCTCCCAGAAGTCTACTTCTCTAATTTCATCTAAGCCCATATACTTACTCTACCTTCCCAACTTTTAATTTGGGATGTACTGTTCCTTCTCTTATTTCAGTCAATGCTTCCTCTTGTGCGCTGGTTCAGCCCTATCATGGACTGATAATGTACCAGTTTGAGATGAGACAAGTACAGAGATGGAGAATAAATATATAGAAATTTTTATAACATCTTAACAGTTGACTTTGTTGAATCTTACAATTTAAAAATTGATCTTGTATATAATGTGAGTGTGTTTCTTTCATTATTCTAATATTGATTTTGTATTTGACAGAAGCATTAGTCTTTGACAAATTGTGGGTGGGGCTTATTTTTCATCACCAGATAGTTTGAGAAACACTGCATTTGATAATATTTCTTTGGAGGATTTCTTTTTTTTTTTAATGTTTGTTTATTCTGAAAGAGAGAGCACAAGTGGGTGAAGGGCAGAGAGAGAAGGAGGGAGAAAATCACAGCTCAGCAAAGAGCTAGACGTGGGGCTCGATCCCAGGAACCTTGAGATCATGACATGAGCCAAAATCAAGAGTTGGACTGAGCCACCAGGCACTTCTCCCTTTGAGGATTTCTCTCCTTCAATTGTTCCCTCTCTTGGAAGATCAAATTTTTCTTTTACTATATCATTTACATCATTATACAAATAAATTGTACTAGCTCCCATGTTAAAGTAAATTTCCCCGAACATATCATTCCCCTTCAGCTCCTGTTCTATTTCTCTACTCCTTTTACAGAAAAACTAATTGAAAGAGTTATCTGTTCTCAGTATCTCTCATATGCTTTTTCCCCTCATGTCTTTGTACCATTCTGATAAGAGTTATCCACATCAGTCCAAAATACTTGATTTGTCATACACACCAGTGATCTTTACTAGTCAAGTCTAATGTTTAATTCTTATTCCTAATGTTTCTTAGTCTATCATCATCATTTAGCATAGTTATTCACCCTCCTTTTTGAAATATTTCCTGTGTTTAGTGAAGCAGCATTCTTCTTGTTTTTCTTGCCTCACTGGCCACCTCCTTGTCTCCTATAATAGATCATTTTCACCTTTCTTTAAATCCTGGTTGTTTCAGGACTCAGCCCTTGAATTTTGTCTAATCGACACCCACTTCCTAGATGATCTTATCAAGCTCCATGACTTCAATGACCATCTCTAGTCTGATGAGACCAGTCATGACTTCCTTCTCATTGCTAGATTCCATTGCTATAGCCTTTTTGAATTCTAAATTTCATATTCATATATCTAATTGCCTATTCAACCTTCTCTGTTTGAATATCTGGTTGGCATTTCATACTCAAAATATCTAAAATAGAGGCACCTGGTGACTGAGTCGGTTAAGTGTCTGACTTCGGCTCAGGTCATGATCTCACAGTTTGTGGATTCGAGCCCTGCATTGGACTCTGTGCTCAGCTCAGAGCCTGGAGCCTGCTTTGGATTCTGCGTCTCCCCCTTTCTCTGCCCCTCCTCTGCTTATACTGTGTCTTTCTAGCTCTCTCAAAAATAAACATTTAAAAAATATCTAAAATAGACTTCTTAATTTTCTTCCCCAATTCTTTCCTCTCCTAGTCTTCCACATCTCAATAAATGTAATCCCATCCTTCCACTTTCTTGGGTTAAAATCTTGGGAGTCATCTTTATTCTGTCCTTTTCATAAACATGTATCCAATTTATTGGCAAACCCTGTTGCTCTACCTTCAAATTACAGTTCAAATCTGACCATTTACTCTACTTAGGCTAACCACAATCCAACCCATCATCATTTCTCTCCTGGATTTCTTCAGTAACCTCCAAACTGGTATTCCTTCTTCCACTCTTGCTCCCCTGCAATCTGTTCACCACATGGCAACAGAGTGTTGTTGTTGTTAAAAACCTAGGTTTGCTGATGCATAGGGGCACTTGTACCCCAATGTTTATAGCAGCACTCTCAACAATAGCCAAATTATGGAAAGAGCCTAAATGTCCATCAACTGATGAATGGATAAAGAAATTTTGGTTTATATACACAATGGAATACTACGTGGCAATGAGAAAGAATGAAATATGGCCTTTTGTACCAATGTGGATGGAACTGGAGAGTGTTATGCTAAGTGAAATAAGTCATACAGAGAAAGACAGATACCATATGTTTTCACTCTTGTGTGGATCCTGAGAAACTTAACAGAAGACCATGGGGGAGGGGAAGGGAAAGAAAAAAAGTTAGAGAGGGCAGGAGCCAAACCATAAGAGACTCTTAAAAACAGAATACACTTAAATAAACGTTGAAAAAAAAAAAAAAACAACAGAATACACTGAGGGTTGATGGGGGGTGGGAGGGAGGGGAAAGTGGGTGATGGGCATTGAGGAGGGCACCTGTTGGGATGAGCACTGGGTGTTGTATGGAAACCAATTTGACAATAAATTTCATATTAAAAAAAAAAAGAACAACCTAGGTTAGGTCAAGTCAGTCCTCTGTTCAGTACCCTCCATTGATATCTTTCTTTCCCAAATTATTATGCTGGGCCACTGTTCCTGATAAGACTCTCTTAATCCCCTCCCACTAACTTACTTCCTTTTACCCACATAGGTGTCCTGCTGCTCTCCGAACACTGAGCTCTTTCCTACTTGACAGCCTTTGCATTTACTGTTCCTTCTGTCTGAGCTGCTTCCTCCAGTTTTATGCAGGCCTTGCTTACTACCTTAATTTCATGAGGTCTGAGCTCATTTCTCCATAGTAGAGAGGCATTCATTTCCTGTAGGTTTTACAAAGTAATGCTAATTCCCTCTGCACCACTCCTTTAACCCTTTATTTTTCTTTACAGCACTTTTCACCCACCTATTAAAATATTATACATGTTTGTTTGTTGTTTCTCTCTTCTAGAATTATTATGATGGCAATCCTTGTAAAACATCTTTATTGCTTTAAGTTAGTTGGGTCCATGCGTCCTTTGGCCTGTTGGGCAAACTTGGTCACAAGCTCGCATTCCTCTACTCTCCCTCTCCAGTGTTGTTTATGCCTTTTAGACATGACTCTCTCCCACCCACCTGCCCTCACATCCCCACTTCTCCTGGAGCGTCCATTACACGGGCATTCAGTTTTATAACAGAGCATGGGACTTGCAGGGCCTCTGCCAAAGCCCTGCTCACCCAAAGTCATTTAGTGAAGGAGTCCATTATGATCCACACTTGCAGAGCAAAATCCCCCGCGTCGGAGGCAGCCCACTTGCAGCAGACGCACTCTCCTCCTAATGGCATTCTGCTCTGTCTGGCATGCTTCCTGATGGGGACGCTGCCCCCCCTGGAAGAGCACCAAAGCACATAGAAACATCCAGTAATGACAACAGCCACAGCAATAAAAAACAAATATTCACAGGATTGCCTGAAGAGAGACAAAAGAAACCGAGCTTTTCAGGGGCTGTGATTGTTCAGGTTTTCGCCCCTCAGCATGATGGCATGACCAGGTCAGGCACCTGACGTCCTCTGCTCTCTTGCAGTTTGGCATGCTGGTTCCTCCAGAAGCCAGGTTTTTATAGAAACTGACAGTTTTATACTCCCAAATTCAAGAATCTTTTCATGTGGTAAAAGAACTTTAAAAAAGGTCTTTCAGTTGAAGGCACCCTGGAAACTCTTCCAATAACTAGTGCGAGGAGTTTTCATTTTCAGGATGTAATCATGTCACAAAAGATTCTTCTCTTCCTCTTTTCTGTTAGCATTATTGAGTCACTGCCTCATTTGAGAACAGAAAGCAGGGACCAAGAGGAAGGAAAGTGTGCGTTTATTAAGAGTGTAATTAGGACTTCACTTGTTCAATGAAAAATATTGCATTAAATCAGTAGAGTCTTTAGGAATAACATATTCCACCAAGTGATGAATTTCAAACTGTTTGTTCAAATAAAAAGCACATTAAAGGGCAAAAGGCATGTTTTATTAAATTATCTTTATATAGCTGAATTTCTAGAACAGGGATAATTCAAGGTTATATATTTAAGCAAACAGGAATGCTTTCAGTAGCTATAAATAATCAAAAGCACAAACCTAAATTGCAACCTTCTTCCTGAAGCAGCTTCATTTATATGTTTTAACTAAAGGAAAGCTGAGAGAAATTTCATAATAGTCTTCAAGAAGATGCAAGCATATTACATACTAAATGTGCTTTATTTCCATGGAGCACAGAATGAAGAAAATGAATTTCAGCAGTGGAGATTTAGGTAAAATTTAGATGAATTTTCAGAATGAAGATTATTACACTTGGGGAGAGACTAATAAGGAAGGAAGAACCACCTTAGCAGTGGAATTCTAGAAATGCTCACAACTTCAAATATTTATCCAGACTCTGAACGTTTGAACAAGTCATAGAATGTCTCTGTTTTTTTCAATCGTAATATGACGAGGTGGATCCTTACAGATCCTTCTGTCTATAAGGACATCGTTGCTTGGAGGCAAAGGGCTACACCGTTTGAATGGTTGAGGTCTTCTCAGGGAGAAGTTTCTTTATAATGAAGTCTCATAACTGCAAATGGAAAGCCCCAGACTGTTCTCTGACACAACAGCTTCAGGGAGAACTTCTGGTTCTTTGTCCTTCTCTTCTGGGGGAAACAGACTTTCCCTGCCTGTGGTTGCTGGCATGACACCCCATGAAGAGTTTATTTCCCCATCCCGGTGACTGGGAAATGGCATGTGCACTGAGCCCTCAGCAGCACTGAGGAGTTTTGGGGTGTGTGTCTTCAATACTGTGGGAGCTGACGTTCCCGTTGCTGTTTCCTAGGAGGAAACAGCAGCTTCTGGCTGCCATATGTTCATATAACACTGCATGCCAACTTGCATGCCATATCATGCCAGCCTGGAAACAAGTATGTTCACCAGGACTACATTAGCATCATTCTACTTGCAATCTAATTAATAATTAGCTGTCTTCCTGAAGCCCTTGAAGACAAATGTGAGAGCAACTTTGTCATGTTTATTAAGAATACACTTATCTTCTTGTGTTTTAATGTGGACAAGGGAAAAGGGAAGTTTCAGAAATCTGTGGAGCATTGGTGAATCTGAGTGAAAGGTTCAAGGGACTCTTTGTGCTGTAGCTGAAACTTCTAGGGAGTCTATAAATCATCTCAAAATAAAAAGTTAAAAAAATCTGTGACACGAGCTCAAGGCTGGCCTCCTATGCCAATAGAGTAAGCAATAACTTAGATAGTGTCCATGCAGGCGTTTACAAGGTCTGCATTTACAAAGTCCATGTCAGAAGCTAAAACTGATTGCATCCAGTCTTTTGCAGCTCACTTTAGTATGAATGAATGATTCAGAGAGAAATTATGAGAAGATGAGTGATGAAGATCAAGGAGGCCGATCTTTCCTGCTCTATAACTCTGCCCCAAGTGATCCTTGAGGACAGTTCTTCATTGGGCTCCTAGCACTGGGCTGCTGGCTAGTGAAGGCTCTGTGTTTTACCAGAGTATAAATAATTACGACCATTTTGCATTTTTGAAAGCAAAACTTAAGTGACTGTGTATCTTGGACATCTTTACTTTGAAGACCTCTCGATGTAGTGTCAATTAATTGCATGCAGAATCATTTACTTCTCCAAATAGAACTATGTTTATGAGTAATTAAAGACACTGTGTGTTTTTCTTTATGTAAAAAGGAACATAAAACATAAAGCTTTTGTTTCTTTAAGCACACTACCTGGTGTGATTTCTCGACAGTTTAAGGAAATGATAACAAACATCATTGCTAAATAATTGAATATATTTAGGGGAAATATTCCTTTTCATTGAGTTAATGTTGGAACTTCACATTGTAAAGGTATTACGGAGAGGGAAATAGCTAGCTGTTTCTTAATTTTGCCGCAAAATTGAACTAAAATAAGAGCAGTTTTTATTTAAGCAATGTTCAAAGTTAGATTTCTTACTAAAAATGTTGTGAAATAGGGACTAGGCTGTATAAATCCTTTTAGTTGATGTGTAAGCAATAAGTAAGGTAAGAAAATACGGTGCGACTATATTAGAATAATACATTTTACAAGTAAAAGGGAACTCACAATGTTGTTGCCAGTCTTCTGACTGCCAGCCATCCCAGCCATCTCTAGCTATTCATGCCACCCTAGCTGAGGCTCTAAATATAATGGAGACAGACTGTCCTTGAATCATTGACCTATAGAATTGTGAGCCTAATAAAATGATTTTTTTTTAATGTAATGCAGCCATTGGTAACTGGAAGAAGCCCTCCCCCTGCTCTACCTCTGACAGTTAGGTAGAGGATATTGTAGGGAGGCTGGAATGGTGAACTGGAATCCAGAGCATCTGGGTTCTACCTCAGTGGTCTTTTCCTAACCATTAAATGTACAGTGAGTGAAATTATGCCATATACTTATTAACATATAACTATTCCTCACTAATATGCAAAAGGGAAATTTCAAAAATCTGTGGAGCATTGGTGAATCTGAGTGAAAGGTTCAAGGGACTCTTCGTACTGTAGTTGAAACTCCTAGGGAGTCTATAAATCATTTCAAAGTAAAAGTTAAAAATAAATCTGTGACTCAAGCTCAAGGCTTGTGTCACATACAAAATATATGCCATAAACAAATAAGGCTGTATTATAAAAGTAGTATCTTTGTAAGTAGCAAAAGCACTTCTTGAGGCTTCAAAACTTGTACTTCTCCCAATAGCATCTACATATTTATAATTGATGTTGTCAAAAGAGAATTTGTACAGTTTCCCAAACTTGTTGGAATTTTATTAAAAGAACCAAATTTCCTGGAAGGAAGTGATGATTTTATTCTAATTCAAACCAGACTGTTGGATATATATTTAGACAAGAAAAGCTAAGTACAGTGATTTTAATTGATATCCTGTGCAACAGCAGAAACCTAAAATATCTAATCGCTTGTTTTATGGGCAAAGAGGGAGAGTAAATCCCTCACTGACAACGGAGTGAGATACGGACTAGAAGAAAAGAGGAGTAAAATGCATTCTGAGCACTTACCTTTCTTCTCTTCTTTCAGTTTCTTCTAACTAGAAACAACAATTATATTTACTGTATGAATTATGATTTCAGAAAGAGGTTTTCTCTTGTAGGTTGTAACCTCAGTGTTGCGCAGAGATGCTAAAGAAGTAACAGATTCATGGAAAGTGGCGGGTGGAGGGCTTCTTCCAGTTACCAACTGCTGCATATCATTAAAAAAAATCATTTTATTAGGCTCACAATTCTATAGGTCAATGATTCAAGGACAGTCTGTCTCCATTATACTTAGAGCCTCAGCTAGGATGGCATGAATAGCTAGAGATGGCTGGGATGGCTGGGATCCTGGAATGCCCCAGTTGCTCATTCTCTCACATGTTCGGCACCTGAACTGTGATGGCTGCAACAGCTGGCGGAAGGCTCTTATCATTTCTTCCGCATACAATCCCTCCACATGGCTTCTTTACAGCATACAAGTCCCAAAGTAGTAAGGGTTCTTACATGGCACTTGGCTTCCCTCTGAGCAAGAGTTTCAAGATGAGGGACACAGAATCTGGTAATCCTCTTAAAAATTAGGTCCAGGACTAGCAAAGCCAGTATTACTCCTGGCATGTTTGATTGGTCAAAACAATCCATGGCCAGCCCAGGTTCAAAAGTCTCCACAGATTGCACCTTTTGATGGGGGGAGTGGCGTATAAGCGCAAGGAAGGGAGGAATTGAGACAGCCTGTGGAGACAGGCTACCATAAGCCATAAGGCAAAATTTCCATTTATGTAGTTTTATTGTTTTATAGATACTCGTGTAGTTTTAACTCATGGAGATGATGCCCTATTATTTTTATAGATTGAAATCCACGGGTTAAAAATTATGTATGATAAGTCAATTTCAGATGTAAACTCAGAGGAAGCTGGAATGCAGTAAGTTATACAAACTCTGGAATAATATCCACTGGGGAAAAAATAGTAGATACCAATGGCCTGACTCACTTTAAACTAGACTGAAAAAAAATGCTGTTGTGATCAGTGTCGTATTGGCAAGGAGGTACAATTGGTCTTTTTAACTCCAAATATCTATGATGTGTTGCAATATATGTATTCTTTTGTGGCCAATAAAAGTATGTCATAAAGTTCACTGAACTGTTAACATTGCCTGTCCATTTCAAGGATTATATCCGAGCATGTGACCAGGCCCCTGGGATGCTATTGGACTGCATAAGCGATCACCCAATGCAATTTGTTGGTGTGTTAAAGGAAGTTAAGTACATTGCTGCTGTGAAACTCCTCTAAGCACAACTCTTCTTCCTCTTCTGTGGAAAAAAAGTGCAGGAATTCTTTTATCAGGCTATTTGCAAGTCCCTTGCTCCTACACGTCAGCTGCCCTTGGCTGCAAGATAACCATAAAACATTTACTGCAAAGCCATGAAGAATCCATATGTCCATTTGATGTGTCAGGCCACCAAGAAGCCAGAGCTTGTGGGGTAGCATAAGGATATCTGAAGGTGACACATGCTGTCAGTTGATGAACAGAGATGCAGAAGGGGATTCTGGCAGCCTCTATCTTGGCCTTGACAACTTGTGATGGTGACCAGGTGGGGTGTGTTATCTTAATAGTCTGGAGCTCTTGTGAATTATTTGCTGATAGATGTAAACAGCTGTTATTCTTGGTAATGGAAAGCAATTAGAAACATCTGTACTCTTGGCTATGAGTAATGCCTCCTATCCTCACTGCTCCCAAGTGCCAATTGGAAATAACTACATCATCGAGATGGTGTTGGCAATTCTACACCGCATTATGGGCTGATGATTAGTACTGAGCTGTGAAGAACACGAGGTGAAGTGCGGGAGAAAGAGCCTTTACCTGCGATTTATGAAGCAGAGGGGAAACACTGCTTTATCTGTGCTCCAGAAATCAAGCACTATGGCTTTGGGAAAAAAGTACATTCACATAGATCTCAGAACTATCTCAGTGTAAAAAGTCACCAGTTCCTAAGAGAAACTATGTTGATTTGTTCATTGACAAGCCTACCCTAGTGATTAAACGCGAGCTATAGAAGTTGGGACTGTCCAGGTTTGCATCCCAGCTCTGCTACCTGTGTGGCTTTGGGCAAGTTGCTTAACTTCTCTTAGCTTTTGTTTCCTCATCTATAAATACCTACTGTATGGTACAGCTATGAGAATCAAATGAATTTGTATATGAAAAGTACTTACTTAGAACAATGCATGGCAAATAATAAGTACCCAGAAAATCTTAGCTATTGTTACTAAAGATCTGTGTATTTGGCCCTGCTAGGCTGTGGATATAGCCTGAGGAGCATATTCAAGGTGGCTACTCTCATGGTGATCATACTTAGTGTAACATTCATAAAAGCATCAAATCTATAGCCAAGTACATACAAGACACTTAACATAGTTTCTCTTTTCTTTTGCTTTCCATGGAAAGAGTTATATGTTAGTTTCCCAAAGACTGAAAACTAGGACGTACGATGGTTCCTAGATACTATTACTGGTCTAGTTGTTGACAGCTTGGAAGAAATATGAATCTGTAAGTGGATATTTTCAGGATAGATAATAATTGAAGAATTTTGTTGTTAGATTTGTTAAGTAATTATATTCTAATACTCTCTCCTCCCAGAGATTGCTATAGAGTTTTTTTCTTTTGGATGCTCATTAAGTACACAGTACATACACATTGCAAAATTGAAATATACTGCTATCTATATGCCTCATCATTTGGAAAGAATAGAGATCAAATTCTGTCTCTGGATGCAATTCTCCCAGTATATAGTTTCATGGTGGAGATTTTTGAGGAAGACCTGTTTGTCATAGGGAGAGGTGATAAAGAATTTGAGTGAATTCTGTCATAAGAAAGGGAAAAATTGAGGCATTTTTGCCCCTACATGTTGAGTATCATTTTAGGAATGATAGTCTAACAGACAGAGATTTTGTCCTAGGGTAAGACAATATTTTCACTCATTTATTCAACCAATATATAATCAGCTCTTATTCTCTTTTCATATATGTAGTATATTTATGGGAATATATATATTTATGGAAATATATATATAAATTATATATGTGGATTATATGTATAATATATGGAAATATATAATATATAGAAATATATATAATTTATGGAAATATATAATATGTATATGGAAATATATATACATAAATTATACATATGGATTATATGTATAATATATGGAAATATGTATATTATATATGGAAATATATATTAGGAAAATGAATAAGAATGGGACATAGACCTTACAAGGTTACACTGATTTTTATGTACATTCTATTGATTTCGAACTTATATTTGATGTTTCTGTGAAGCCAGTAGATTGTCCTGAAATCTAAGTGTGCAATCAAAATCTAGAATTGTGAAAAATAGAGCCAGGTTCTAGTTTACTATGGACAAGGAAAAAAAAATCAGATGCTTGAAAACTAGTAGAAAGAAGTGAAAGTGTTTCTCATTCAAAATGAGAAGATTCTCAAAGTTAGGTGAGTTCGGACTTAGCAGGATATGCTGTAAGCAACATGCTAAATTTGCAGTGAGTCTGGCATTCTGTTGGGTACTAACAAATGCTTATTAATTTAACTATGTTTAAGAACTTTACAGTTTAGAAGGAGGAGACCTTAATCAAACCAATGTTAAGTCACCTTGACAATGCATTTGATATTTTAAAAGGACTAGAATATTTTAATGCTTTTTTCTTCTGTTGCTGAAATTCTTTACATGTCTTGCACAATTGTTCATAGAAAGGGAAGGCATGGTTTCTGCTATTCCCATTCATCAGCTATAGAAACTGAGACTTAGAGCATCTAATTCATTTTATAATAATTTAAACAAAAGTAACTTTCAGTCTTCTGATTCCTACTTGGAAATCTTGCCCCTGTGATCTTGTTCTTGTTTGCAGGGAGAATGCATTTAAAATCCAAAGGTTGGGGCATCTGGGTGGCTCAGTTGGTTAAGCATCCAGCACCTGACTCTTGGATTTAGCTCATGTCATGATCTCATGATCTTGAGATCAAGCCCCCTGGCATGGAGTCTGCTTAAGGTTCTCTCTCTCAGAGTGCCTGGGTGGCTCAGTTGGTTGATTTTGGCTCAGGTCATGATCTCTCAATTCATGAGTTTGAGCCCTGTGGGCTCTGTGCTGAGAGTTCAGGGCCTGCTTGGAATTCTCTCCCTGCCCCTTCCCCGCTCATGCTCTCTCTCATTCTCAAAATAAATAAACATAAAAAAAGATTCTCTCTTCCTCTCCCTCTGCCCCTACCCTGTATGTGTGCATGCACATGTGTGCTCTCTCTCTCAAAAAGGAAGGAAGGAAGGAAGGAAGGAAGGAAGGAAGGAAGGAAGGAAGGAAGGAAAAAAGAGAAAGAAATAAAAAGAGAAAGAAAAGAAAGAAAGAAAGAAAGAAAGAAAGAAAGAAAGAAAGAAAGAAAGGAAAATGCAAAGAGTTGACTAGAAAAGACAGTAAAAGCCAGTGGAGACTGGTGAGTCCTCAAAAACATAACTGAACCATCACAAAGAAAGATAGGCATATGACACCCGAAGTGTAGCTGAAAATGAACTCTGGCTCAGGACGCATCCTGGAGTGATTTATTTGCAAACTTTTTTAGAAAAGAAAAATTGGCCGGTAGAAGCTTCCCTTTCTTTAGTTTCCGTTTCTTGGGCTCCCATTACTATCTCCCCTACCAACCTCAACCTCATCCAATTAACCAGTTCCAGTGCTTCACATTTTTCTTCACCTCTTCTCCCCTCTCCACTGCCTTATTTTCATCCCCTTTTGGCTCCTGCTTGGACTCTTACGGTAACCCTGTTCCTATTCTCTTCCCCTTCAAATTTATTTTCCACTTAGTTGCCAGTAATCTAGCCAATGAACATTTGATCATGCTGTATTATTTCTTAAACCCATTCTATTAGTTCACATTGCCAAAAGAAGGTTTAAGTTTCCTAGCATGTCATACAATGCCCTGAATTACCTGGTTTCTACTTCTTCAATCCCATCTCTCACATCTCTACTTTGAAGTTTGTTCTTGAAATTGCTCGTAATCACCCTGCACATATGCCTTTATTCATACTGTTCTCTTTCCTGGCAATACCCTGTTCATATTTCTTTGCCTGAAAAACTCCTAGATACTCATAATAGTTCTCTCCAGAGTTATCTCTGCCAAGAAGCTCTCTGGACCAGTCAGAGCATAATAGTTGCATTTTCCCTGTGTTGTTTCTTGGACTTATCTCTACCATTCACATCTCATTGTTTTTAATTTATCTGTTTGAGGTCTAGACTGTAGAGATACTTGAAAGCTGAAAGTTGACTCTTACTGATATTTGCACAGTTAACATCCTTTATAGTGGATCCTCCATAAATATTTGTTCAATGATTAAAATGCCGATGAAGGTTATTATAATAGTATTATTGGTTACTTACTATGTATTGGCCCTGAACTAAACAGTTGGCAAGAATTTTCTCACTTAATTCTCCTAGCAAATCTAAGAGATATGTACTACTTTTATTCTCATTTAACAGTTGAGAAACCAAGACTTAGAGTGAATACATAACTGGATTTAGGTCACATAGTTGCTGAGTAGGGGAGCCAGGGTTATAATACAGGTCTAACTGGCTCTCTTAAGTGTTCTTTTGAAGTAAACTAAATTTTGCCTAAATTCTGGGTTCTCAAGTTACCCCTGAAATTTGCTTGCTATGTAACCTGGGAATTAAGACTCCTCCAATTTTATTTCCTTATCTAGAAAGGGGAACAATAATGTCTTCTCTGAGTAAACAAAATGGTTGCTATCGTCCCAGTTAGCTCAATGTCCCTAATCCCTTCCCACCCATGTGCAAAGCCAGAGGGGCTCTGTAAACTCCTCTCTGCCTCTCAGTTCCAAGATCTCACAAAACCTCTCCTGGCTTTACCTTTCATCACCTACTCCATTTGGACTTGATGCTATAGATTCTTCTGCAAGTTGCTGAGCCTACCTCCAGGATGCTCTTGTGTATTTCTCATCCATTCACTCTTTCAATAAATCTGTATCAAGCATTTGCTCTCCACCAGACACAGTTGTAGGAACTTGGGGCACATCAGAGAACAAAGAGGAAAAATCTCTGATCTTGAGGAATATATGTTTTAGTGGGAGTTTCAGAAAATAAAAAGCAACATTGTACCTAAATTAATTATATAGTAGATTAGAAAGTGATTTGTGATCATCTCAACTCCAGGTCATCACTTTGCTATGATGCCCAATCTTGGCTCTTAGTACCCAGTGCTGATCAGAGCTTCTGAGCCTCTCTGTATGCCTGAGATAAATAAATGGATAAATTTTGGATAAATGACATTAACAAATGGGTAAATAAATATGAGAATGTGTTGTAAACCTACTTTATATCTAATCGTCTCAGAATCACGTTGCTCCTAAGGGGTTAGCCAGTAAAGTTTCAGATGAGATAACCTAGGATTTCTCAGATAAAAATAAACACCCCTGGGGTGCCTGGGTGGCTCTCTTAGTTGAGTGTCCAACTTCAGTTCAGGTCATGATCTTGCAGTTCATGAGTTCAAGCCCCACAGTGGGGTCTCTGCTGTCAGCCTGTCAGTGCAGAGCCTGCTTTGGATCCTCTGTTCCTCTGTCTCTGCCTCTGCTCTGCTTGCACTCTCCCAAAAATAAACAAAAAAAATTTTTTTAAAGAAAACACCCCTGGCCTTCTACCCTAAACCAGATCCCTGATGGTATTGGGTGGGAGATGCAGGTGCATTTGAAGAAGAGAACAGACATAACTGACATTGTTCCAGGAGATATGTTCATTTCCTATCAGACAACTAGTACCAATAATCCATGGGCCTTTTTCAACCTGGGATAAACTAAGAGAAGTTCATAAGGTACAATAGAACCTACAAGTGGGTATTCTCTTGGGGGGGGGTGAGAACATTTAAACAAAAATATATAAAATACAATGCAAGAAGGCAATGCTAAGTGCCAGATGTCAGGTATAAATAACTCCTGTAGAAGTTCCTAGAAAGAAGTGATGGTTAAATTCTGGGGCAGCTTGTAAAGGCCCCAGGGAGGCAGTTAGCTTGACCTGTACTGAAGAAGAGGCCAGTAGTTAGCAAGTGAAATGACAGTTAGGGAAAGAAAGCTGGGAGAAAAAAGTGGACAACTAAGTTGAAGATGAAAAAATCTTGGACTTAGGGCTCCATTTATTTCTGAATTTCAACTATCAATTTTGTTTTGGGAGCTATCCTTCCTCCTCTAGATACTATGCCTTCCCCTAGCCAAGGGATGGAAATGCAGTCAAGGTCAGTTTAATTATGTTATTTCCCTGGGATTTGCCCTTTGAGAAGAAAAATGACAAAAGGTGAAAGTTGTTGCCACTGACTCCTCTTAGGACCCTGAAGACACTAGCTTTGGTTTCTGTAACTTAAGACCTACCTTGATTCTTATCCTTTCTGAGTCTTTTTTTTTCCCTTTCCAGCTTTTCTTTGGATTCTATAAAATGTTCCATGTGCTTTTGTTAAATTTATTTATTCTATTAAGGTTTTCCAGTGTCAGTTTCAGTTTCTTGTAACTGGAGAACCCTAAATGATAAATGGCTTTAGGAGACTCTGAAGACTTTGAGGGAAAAAGGTGGCATCTTTCATTTATGTATATATACAGCAACAATGCTGGGTCCATTACATGCACTTAGTAAATTTTAGCTGAAATAACACATGTGCACATGGCCTGGACTGAATGGAAGTGTTTATATGATGGAATGAAGGAAGTTAATTAATATAAAGAAAGATATAGGTACTATATCAAGGAAGGCCTTGAAGTAGAAATAAGATTCTTAATTATTTGAGAATTGAGAGGCCTTGAATGTTTTTTTATCCAGAGTTTCAGTGTGTGATGGGTAAGGGAGTGATGTAGGTAAAGCAGTATTTTAGAAAGATTAATTGGACATGCATGGAAGAAACTAACACTTATCAGCGCTTTCTAGGCTCTGGTTCAAATGGTTACCATGGATTACCATGACAATTAACCAATTCCTCACAACAGTCTATGAGATGGGTACCCATTTTACAGATGAGGAAACAGAGTCACAGACTGGCTAAATAATTTACCTAAGATCAAACAATTACTATGTAGTAGAGTTGGACTGGCTCATAGACAGTCTGACTTAAGAGTCTGTGCTTTAACCATTACATCATTCTGCCTCCATAGTATGGAGCCATAGTATGGCTATGCAGATGGGGAGAGGAAAGAGTTTTCAAGGAGGCAGTAAAGAATCCAGGTAATAAGAATCTGGGCTAGAGTGGTAGCTGTAGGAATAAAGTGTTGTCAGGACTTGGTCTCACTGGATATGGGTGGATATTTGGGAAAAATCAGGGGCCAAAATTAATTAGTAATTTATCCATTAATTCTATAAACATTTATTGAGCACCTACCGAATGTCATGAACTATTTCATCTGCACTATGATGCCATGTTGAGCAAGGCAGGCAGGGTCTTTGTCATCATAGAGTACCCATTCTACTGAGAAGGAACTGACCATAAATAAATAAATAAATAAATAAATAAATAAATAAACCAAGTACCAATAAATGCTATGATGAAAATAAAAGAGTGAAGTGATAGAGAAGGAAAGGTCTCTCTGAGGAATTGACATGTATATAGTGATCTGAATGATGGGAAGGAACCAACCATCTAAAGATCTGGGGCAAGTGTCCCAACAGAGAGACCAAGTACAAAAGCCCCAAGGGAAGAATGATCTGGGCATCTGGGCATGCTTGAAGAACCCAAGTAAGGCAAATGTGTCTGGGGCATAGTGAGCCAAGAGTATAAAGAGATGAAAACATAGCAGTGAACAGAGCCTGCCTTCTACAGGGCACTGGATGCCAGGATTAGGGGGTTTAATTTGGAAGGTTTAAATAGAGCAGTTACGTGATACAAATTCTGTTTTAAAGAAAGTTACTGGCTAATGTATGAAAAAGGAATAGTCATATAAAAAAAGGAGAAGCCAAGTACCATGTTAGGAGACCATAGCAGCGGTCCACTTTGTCATGATAGAGATGGAGTTCATGGATTCAGGGGATACTGTGGAGGCAGAATTGACAAGATTTACTGATGGGTTAGACATAGGAAGGAGAGGAAAGGAAAGGACTTCTAAATATTTGCTTGATCAACCAGGTTGACTGTGGTGCTTTGTATGACAAGTTAAAACACAAGGGGAAAGCAGGTTTTGCAGGTCTTGGAAGTTTTGTTTGGGGGTATGTTAATGAGATGCATATTAGAAGCTCAAGTGGAAATATCAAGAGGCCAATTGGATCTAAAAGCCAATCTGGGGCAAAGTTCAAGGCTAGAAAAATAAAACTCAGAATCACTGGAAATATAGATATTCTTTAGAACCATGGGATTGGATGAAATCACCTAGTGAGAAGGTATAGATAAAGAAGAGAAAGAGTCCCAGATCCATACTAAGGAGCCTGCAAAGGAATGGCTAGTAAGGACAGAGGAAAAGCTAGCAGTGAAGTATCTTGAAGCCAAAAACAGAGAGGCTTTCCAGGAGCACAGAATGGTCCAATGCTGTTGAGAAGTCTGTAAAGATGAGAACAGAAATGTTACTGTTGGATGTGAAAACAGGGAAATCATTGGTGATGTTAATGTGCAATCGCAGTGGATGGTGAGCCAGAAAGCCCATTAAAAGGAATGAGGAGAAAATAAGAGGTGATGCAATAGAAGCAGGAAATATAGACAACTTTTTCAAGAAATTTTGCTGTGAATGGGGGTAATATAATGGGGTAGTTATAAAATTTTTTAATGCACAAAACTAAAATTTCTTTATATGTTAATGAGAACGATGAGTGGAGAGGGGGACGTTGATACTGCAGTATAAATAGAGTCCTATTTGCAGGAGGAAATTTTTTAAGGATCCAGAGCTAATGTGTATAGGGTGACGTGAAGATCTGACTTTTGATAGGAGGGGTCTGTCTTCCATTAAAACAGACAGGAAGGCAGAAATTACAGTTAGAGGTTCAGGTAAACTGGTAGATTTCTTTTTGGGAAGATGAGGGAGTTTCTGTCTCATAGCTTTTATTTTAATCAGAAAAGCTGAGGCAGGATTTCAAGTCTGGGTGACTTGGAAAACAATAGAATACACCACATGCTTACACAGAGAAAATCCCCATGGGTGTATGGAGACTTCACAGGGTATATAGAGATGAACAGAAGGCTTAGAAGTAGATAGTTTCTTCATCTGTCTCTGTTAAAAGTGCCTTCACTGGCTATGCATATCTTTCACATGGTGGAGGTTAGGGAAGGGGGAAATATAATTTTGCAAACTCCTAAAAGGAATTTTTAATATCAATACCCAAAAATCACTTATAGTGATATATTTCACACCTTTATGGAAACCAGGGAGCATAGAAATAAATACATGTATAAATCTCATATAAATCTGTTATGTTCATTGGAATTGTATTTTTTACTTACCTGTTGTTTAAAAAAATTCAGAGTAAATTTGAAGATGTAATTGGCTTCATCAAACAATTCAGGAATCAGTCAGCATCCCATCTAACAAGTAGAAGAGAGCTCCAGAGGGCTACAGAGAAGAAAACGTTTTTAAAGTCAGGACAAGGAAGTCATAAACAAAAAATAAAAGGATTATTTCAGGTTCAGTCACCTTCATTTGGGTTTTAGTGGGTAGATTACCTCATCTTCCTTTTCTGGATGAAGAGGGCTCATGTGACAGATTACCTTATTGGTGCTGATGAGAAAATTCCCAAAATGATTGGGTAAGACTACCTTTCTGGGTGGTTGAAACTGAGTTAGGTTAAGTATTAAGTTATGGCTTACTGATTTGAGATCTTAACCTAAGTGACACCATTTTGGGCCTATGGTTTTCTTTTTAACACTGTACACCCCCATTAACTGCTGCAGAGCCCAGGGCCCTAATAAATATTTGTTGAAAGAATGAATGATTGAATGAATGAATACAGTGATTTGAAAAACTTGGAAAGCAAAGAATTACATTTTTTCCAGGATAGGTGCAATAGTACATAAAAGAAACAAAGCTTTCATAAGTGTAATGCTTTATCTCTAAATTTAAAAATAAAAGTGTAGTTGAGAGGGAGCAGAGCTAAGGTAGAAACTCTTAGGAGATGTAACTCAATTCTCATTTGGTTCTAGAAATTACTAATCAGAGTAATTTAAAAGGCTCCAGAGAAGGTTGTGATCCTAGGTTACAATTTAAGCCCCCATTCTGATAGCAGTATCCCACCAAAATCAATACCAAACCATGGATGGGTCTTGGGGAATGAAAGAAAGGCAATATGAATTAGTATAATGAAGCCTTGTTAGCAAAGTATCCTTCTATTTAGTTCCTAAATAGAATCCTGACTGTCATAGAGCATCTTCTGTGGCAGGGCATAAATTCTGATATCCCTGCCTATCAATCAAGTCTGGTTCAAGAGTATCAGGTTTATTATGTGGGGAGGGGGGGGGTCCCCTGCAGTTAATCATCATTGCTAACAGCATCTAACAACAGAGTCTAGTTATTGTGTTTTCTTGAAGAATGGTGAATGCCTTTAAGAACGTGCAAATTGAATATTAACATATCGGTCTGGCAGTAGGTGACTAGTTTAATAAATTCTTTAAAAGGGTGTTTGTAGATTTTTTGGTAGGGTGCATTTAAAATCAGTTGGATATTACGTGGGTAGCTTTTGCAGAGTTGGTCCGAGCCAGTAGATGGTGGTCTTAAGTTGTAAGTTGCATTTACAGTAACACCTGTCAGCATGTGAAATAACTACTTCTTTCCACAAAATGTCAAAATTCACTTTTCCATTCATTGGATGCTGCAAATTGGAAGACAATCGCATAAGAGAGCATTCTGAGATGGCATGTTAACTGTTATTTTTCAAAAATAACCGTTTTTTTTAATCATAGGAAAATCGTAACATACCATTTAAAATTATGCAATTCTTGTATCAGAATGTGATATAAATGGATTTATCCATTGTTTATCTCTTCTTTAAGAATTAAAAAGATTTTTAATTTCTTAATTAGATTGCTCTCTGTTGGAATTCTGGAAAACCAAGATCAAGTCTAAGCTGGAATACCTAAATAAAATATCCACTTAACATTCTCTATTGTTAAATGCACTTTAGAGATTCAGTTGCAAGAGTATTACGATACCTTGTAATTATGCAGACTGAGTAGAATTAAAGACTTTGGAAATTAATTTTGAGTTGAAATATTAAATTAAGTAGAATGTTTTATCATAATGGCATAATTTAAAACTAACTAAAAATAGCATTAATAATAATCATGATCACTCTCCTTTCATTAAAAGAAGAGATTTAGCACTAAATTATTAAATGATCAAATTTATGGTGCCCAAGTTAGTAAAGATTTTGTAGTAGTGTAAATCATGCTGCATGATTTCTGTCCAGTGACTATAGCAAATTAGTCACTATAGTAAATTTTACAGGGTGTTAATAATACAAACACTTCAGTGTTAGAAGCTTTGGTAGAACGTACTATATACATCCTTGGACATTCAAGTATTCCTTTTTTTTTTTTCTTTCTCCCAGCAATGATTATCTAACTGCCATGGGTAGTAGCAGGGATGGACAATCACACCTTGAACAAAAGAAAAGGGTAAGCCTTTTATTTTTATAAGCCAGTGATTTATGATAAGTGATTTCTGCTTCTCCACATTAACCTTTGGGCTCCTTCTATTCAACAGTCTTCTGGTTTTACTTTCAAATTGTACCGTGTTCTAAGCAGAACATATGTTGCTCATTCTCTTTAACGATTCTGAGATCAACTCAATTTTTTTTTATTATTTTTAATTTTATGTTTTTTTAATTTACATCCAAATTAGTTAGCATATAGTACAACAATGATTTCAGGAGTAGATTCCTTAGTGCCCCTTACCCATTTAGCCCATCCCCCTCCCACACACCCCCTCCAGTAACCGTCTGTTCTCCATACTTACGAGTCTCTTATGTTTTGTTTCCCTCCCTGCTTTTATATTATTTTTGTTTCCCTTCCCTTGTGTCAACTCAATTTTACTCTACAAACTAAAAAAAATAAAGAGGCAAGAAATGATTGCTTTTCAGTTTATTTAATATTATCCTAACATATATACATGATTTTCCCCCATAATTGAATTAGCTCTACCATATATGAGCTGTAAAATGGGTAAGCTACCTAAAATAGAAAGCAAACACACATCAACCTCTTGAGTGAGGAGAGGGGGTTGGTGATAACATAAAGGCAGATTTGCTTTGCTTATGTGTTTCTTAAGGAAAGTTTTTGTATGTGTTCTAAAGTACACATATGCTATAGATTCGTCTGTATTTAATGCCTTTAAATGTTTCCTTCCTCTATAGCCACGGATATGGTTTTGGTACCTGATCTATATTTTAGAAAGTTATCAGATCTGAGAATCTCAAAAGTCATGTAATATTGCAATGGATTGGTACATGTTTAAAAATGTTGTGACTCCCCTAATCACTCCTCAGAACTTTGTCTTTCATAGTCTAAATATCAAGATCTGTGGAGGTTTTGTGCTACAAAGACTGTATGTTACATACCTGTTAATACATAATGCAACTTTTAGAAAATTGTGGGGAAATAAGTCACCTTACCAAACTTACCATTATGGATGAATTTCTGAGAATGTTAGAATTATTTTGGACCAAGAATACTAATTTAGAGCAAACCAATCACTTGTTACTTTTCTTTTACTTAATAACATTTTGACCATGAATTTATCCTATGCCTTTAGCATTACGCAAATTATTTTGGCAAAAGAAAATACATATCGCAGTGGAAAATTCTCATTAAGAACATGGATTAAAGATGGTGTGGGAGAAACCCCAGGCAGTGCATTCTCCCTTACGGAACTTTGGGGTGTCATTAACAAGAGGTTACTTGTTAGTGATCACATATTCATTTATTTAGCATGGTCATTGTACTTTATAAAGTGATGGGTGAATAAGAACAACACAATTGGTATATCGATAGTATCAAAGTCACTATAGCTTAAGATAATTTTCTTAAAATATTAATTCAACAGCTAGAATATTCAGTAGAGAACTACATACATCATATTGAGGCATTTAACTAGACTCAAGAGTCAAACACACATCTGAAAACATCTATCGACTCATTAGTATTGTTTCAGTAACTGCTTTGGCTTTTATATAACTCAGGAAATAGGAAATCATAACATCGTAAATAGTGTTAAACTGAACCTATCCATGTAGCCAGAGCAATTTTAAGCCAATCATTTCTCATTAGGCTAATGCTAGTAAAGTTTCTTATTCAGATAATTTTTTTTCTTTTTTTCTTCTTTTGGCTATTCAGTGGCCAATGAGGTGTAATAAGTTTTAGCAAATTGGGGCTGAGGTCTCTTAGGTTAGCTTTATTCTTTGCTGTAAATTACAGCAGCTTTATAACTGCTTAACACAGCTCTTGAATCAAAAAATGTCACACCTGAATTTTTTTGTTCAGGCTGAATGACTGGCATTAGAGAGGGGTGGCGGGGGTGGGGGAGAGAGAGAGAGGGAGAGAGAGAAAGTGCATACGCTCCTAGAATTCAGGATTAAAACTGCTTTCAGACTGTCAAACTGATTTATATGTTAACCATTGAGCAGCTGAAGTGGCAAGTAAATAGAATTTGAATATACTAGCATCTTCCCCTAATTTTGCCCTTTGCAGATTCTAATTTGGCAAATTGTTAAAGTTTTGAATTACACTCTGTGTACCTCCTGTTGACTTTGAATTGGATTCTGTATTTTGGGCTCTATTTTTTATTTCAGGCTCAAAACAAGGAGGTATGATTGCGATTACTTGCCTTTTAGACTTCACATCTATTTTTTAAGAAGAAAGCCAGTCACTGCTATAAGGACCCTCACTTAGTAAGCAGCAGGCTTACCTGAGAAAGATGATGTGACAATAAAAAGGGTACTGGTGTGGAAGTCTCTCTTCTCTTAGCAGCTTTCAGTAGGTCAGCAAATGTGACTTGTTGGCTGTTTTCTTGTTTTTTCATTGACAATTCATTACAAAATGAGGTAGGTTATTTTTTTTGTTCTGACTGGATTAGCAAAAACAGAAAAGTAATTAATACATAAAGTACCAAATATGAAATATTACTCTGCACAGAGGCATTTCACACTTCATTGACTTCATGAGTAGGCCAGAGGTGCCAGAACAATAATTAATATGTTGTAAGGGAAAAATTATTATGCAAGGTCAGCAGCGTTTGAAGACTTTACAAAGAAGAAGCATTAAAAAATATTCTGAAACTGTGTCTTAAATAGGGCTTAAAATTGGGTTTTAAATGGATATTTGAAGAAATATCTGTTTTTTTCTATGAGAAATTAGTATGGGTTTTTCATTTATCCCTGAGAGTATGCCTCTTTTGCAAGCATAGAATAAATCAATACACTGGCATTTGGGGGAAATCTGAATAAATATGTGTGGGTATGTATAGACTAATGGATATCATTATTTACATTTCCAAATTTTCAATGAAATCAAAAAAATTAAAACTAAAGGAAATTCACTTATATTATTTTTAAATTACTAACCAATACATGTTTTGCAAAAAATAACAATCTCAGAGAAGAAAAAATAAAAACACCAAAATCAAATCAGCCATAATCCTACTGTGCTGATACAAACATGTTACTATTTTGGTGTGTATCCTGCCAATATTTTTTCTCAAAGAAATACATAATTTTTTTTTTTAATTTTTTTTTTCAACGTTTATTTATTTTTGGGACAGAGAGAGACAGAGCATGAACGGGGGAGGGGCAGAGAGAGAAGGAGACACAGAATCGGAAACAGGCTCCAGGCTCTGAGCCATCAGCCCAGAGCCTGATGCGGGGCTCGAACTCACAGACCGCGAGATCGTGACCTGGCTGAAGTCGGACGCTTAACCAACTGCGCCACCCAGGCGCCCCGAAATACATAATTTTTAATGGAATATTGTAATGTTGTTTTTTGGTGTGCTTTTTTTCACTTACTGTATGATTATTCCATTGTGTCATTCAGTATTTTTCTCCAGTATTGTTGGTGGCTACATAATGCCTCACTGAATATAACATAATGTATTTAAGCAGTCTTCTGTGGATGGCCACACAATTGTTTCCAATTCCTAACAAATTGCAGTGAGCATCCTTAGAGCTGTATCCTGATCAAGACTTTGGACACATCTCTGGAAATGGAGTTCTGATTGCTTCACAGGTATTGCCAAATTTTCCTCCATAAAGGTCATCTCAGTTTGCCCCCAACACGACATCTGTTTCAAATTCATTGTCAGTTGTGATTTTTATTTTAGTTTCTTTTTATTTTATTTTAATTTAATTTAATTTAATCTTCTTATTTTTATGAATACAATTTATTGTCAAATTGCCTTACATACCACACCCAGTGCTCATCCCAACAAGTTCCCTCCTCAATACCCATCAACCATTTTCCCTCCCCCCATCTACCCTTAGTTTGTTCTCTGTATTTAAGAGTGTCTTGTGATTTTAAAGCTCTTCTTTACTGTTATATAGTAAGTAATGGATTTTCCAGGATTAATTGAAGATGACTGAGAGAATAACATCTCTTGAAAAAATTTTAGAAGCAAAATATTCCCAGCAATTATCTTAAGACCAAAATAAGTAGGATCCTTTAATATCACATTTTTAATCCCAAATTGAAAACTACTGATAGCTCTCGTTTACTGAGTGCTTACCATGTATCAATGGTAATAACCTGGCAACAATTCTATGTGATTTACATCTATTACCTTATAGTTTATCCTCACAATTACCTGTGAGGTAAGTTTATTATGCTCCTTTTAAAACAAGGAAGCCAAAGTTCAGGCCATTTATAAACACTTGCCTGAGCTCACACAGCTTGTTGGTGGGAAGCTGGTATGTGAATGCAGAGAGGCCTAATTCAAAAGATCGTATTTCAGCTACTGTAAAAAATAGGAAAGATTTTAACCTGGTGATTCGGAAAATACCGTACCTTCAAATAGCACACATTGTAGCTTATTCGTATATTTACAACAACTATCTTTCTTCTCAATCTATTGTCATTTTGCTATCATGATTGAAGGTGTCTGCTTAGATTGTCTATGTATTTCTACCACCTGGACATGTGCTAAGAAACAGTGGGTCTCATTTCTCAAACATGACGTGCTGGGAAGGCTGGCGCGAGGTTGGCAGAAGTTCTCATCCTTTCTTAATGCACATGGCTCTCTGGTGTGGGAAGCTACCACTAGTCCTCCAATTATCTCTCCTCTGCTCACACACTGGAGTTCCTATGATAGTGTGGCCTTTTTTTTTTAAAGTATATTTATTTTTGAGAGAGGGAGAGAGAGCAGGGGAAGGCCAGAGAGAGATGGGGGAGAGAGAATCCCAAGCAGGCTCCACACTGTCAATGCAGAACCCGACATGGGGCTCGATTCCACAACCCTGGGATTGTGACCTGAGCTGTCTCACACTCAACTGACTGAGCCACGCAGGTGCCCCAATAGTGTGACTTTCTTGTTGGCCTCCTTTCTGTGGGTGAATCTGAGATGATACCAAAAGAAAGAAAAAGCCGGAAAGCTGGGAGTAGGGGCAATCTTGAGTCTTCCTTAGGAAACTTTCCTTGGCACAAAAACATTGTTCTGAAATTGGACCAGTGGGGAGTGGCCTTTCTGAGAGGCTGGCTCTCTGGTGACACAGTTTCGGGAGGGTTAGGATGGGGAGACAGGAAGAAGTTATGTTCCAGACAATATTCAAACCCAGATATAGTGGGAGTTCATAAAGGGAAAAGAAGAAAGTACTCTCTATTCTGGATATGGAGCTCAACAAAGTAACATAATTAGGACCAGAAATTGCCCTGTTGTGGCATTCCAAATGCATACTTGTGCCTCTGTCCTACTCATTATGAATCTTTATCCTTTCCTCTCCCTCTGCTCCCTTTCTCATCAGCAGGCTAAAGAGAGGATATATCTCTAGCTTAAGCTTGGGGCTTTTTGGCACGAAGCTTGATTGTCTCGGTTTCCTCTTGGCAGATTTAAATTGTTAGAGAAATGAAACTCGTTTGAAAACAGTAGGCCCTGGCAGGCACTCTCCCAGGCATTGCCCAGGACTCCAGGAACAGTTGTCAACTTGCATGGCATTTGTCTAGGTTGGGTTTGATCTCACTCTCAGATCCCATATGGTAAGAAATAATTCAATTTTAAAGTTTTGTGTGTTTTATGGTTGTGGGGATTGAGGTCAGAAGAGGGAGAGAGGTTGCTGCATATGGAGTTTGCAAATTTTTTTTTATATTGAAACTGAAACTTAATGAAGACGGCATTGATTAAGGGAAAAAAATTCTCTTACTTGCATGAACATGAGACAAAACTTAACAGGATGTTTTCTGTGTTCGCTGAATATAAATCTTTATTTGGTTATGATGCCCTTAATTGTAAGGTATTTCTACCATTGTGGAAAGATACTAATACTGATAACCAGTATGCATATATGGTAGTTTACAGATTAAAGACACATTCATGGTCCTCTCTTAAAAAAAAATTCATACATAAATGAAGAAACAAAAGAAAATAGTACCATTTCTAGTAGTATCAGTTCTAATATAATCAGTAACCCAAGTGTTTGGTTTCTTTTATAAGAGCATATGCAGCACTATATAAAGAATCTAGTGGTAGGTAATAATATGCTCAGTGGTACTGGTGGGATATTTTCAGCCAATTTACAAGTTTTTCTTTAGAATTATAATAGAACAGAATAATAGCAGATAATTGGAGTAAAAACACCCCCGAAATACTGGGGATAAGTTTATAGATATGCATAACTTTTAGAACCAATTTCTAGTGAAACCAATACTGCTATTTGATTATGTAATTACAAATTTCATCTTCCTTCCTCTGTCTTCATACAACCATGTGGGAAAAGACATGAACAGTTAACAGCTGGAGCTGTGAACACAGAATGGATTTCAGGGCAACTAAATGTGTATGCTACTCCAAAGAACATTTTAGGCATCGTAAATAGCCAGTGTTTTAAACCACTAAATCCCTTGTCTACTTCCTCTCTTTAGTATGGCCACTCTATCACCATTATTCCTCTTTGACACACAGTTTCTCCTTCCCATTTCAGAGTCTCAAAGGGGCAAACACTAGGTCCATTTCATAGACTCAATTTAATATAGACTAATTATGCACAGCGATATGCGCAAAACTACCAGTGAAAACTTTCTATACTTGGTGGTTCACGGAATTAAAATAAGTTATCAAATGACACCTCACTCCTGATTTTCGACCTGGATTTATTCTTTACATATCCAACCATCAGTTAGGCCAGGTTCAGTGGAAGCTACAGCAGAGTAGACTAAGGGGTAGAGGACCAATCTGATTAAATCTAACGATTTGTACATCTGTGTCTGACTTTCATCACTTCTTATGATTGTACATAAAGTACCTGCTGTTGAATGGGGGATTAAGCCCATTCCAATTATTGATGCTTTTTAACTTTACAGATGTCAAAGGAATTCCTTCAAACCTGTTCATTTCCAGAGCAAGGCTTTTCCAGATGGGAATTAGAAAGCAAGATTTGATAAAATCTGCTTCTCTATTACTCAATACAAAGGAATATTACAGTAGCACTCTTGTTTCTGCTAATCCATTCATTTCAGGTTTGATTTACTTTTTTTTCCTTGATTTAAAATCCATGTGGCTTTATAGGATTTACATTGCTATATTCAGGTTTTGAATGAATCACAGGGTATGCATTTTAATATGATTTGTCTGATTCCAAAGCCAGGATTAACCTGTTGTTTTTTTATTAAAGAGCCAAAGCATAAGAGACTGTTAAAAACTGAGAACAAACTGAGGGTTGATGGGGGGTGGGAGGGAGGGGAGGGTGGGTGATGGGTATTGAGGAGGGCACCTTTTGGGATGAGCACTGGGTGTTGTATGGAAACCAATTTGTCAATAAATTTCATATTAAAAAAAAGATTTTATGTTTAGATTTTAGAGGAAGAGTGCTAAATTTCTCTGGTTATTTATAAATAGACAAAAGAAATTATATTTGTTGGCCATAGTGATGGAAGAAAGAAGAAAAGAGAAGCATAATTTTACAGAGAATTTTAAATATTAATACTTAATATCAACTATTACTTAAATAAGAGTGAAAGTTTCCTTAGCACCAAGCTCTCTATTCCCTGTGTTAACACCTTGCAAAGTTACGACTACTGAAGCAGACCTCATTTGAATCATAGTAAAGGGAAATATTGGTGACTGGTTAGGTCATAGAAATTGGATATTAAAAAAACAGTTATGTTAGTGCTTAAAAATCAGGAGACACTACTCTTTTCTCCTGTGGTGCTTTTATTTTTAATTTTTGGCTCTGCTAAAGTGCTTCTGGGAATAGGAAGATATAGTAAGTGTTCCTGATACTATTTTATGGAACAATAATATTGTAATAGCAACACCTTAAAGGTGCTTAGAATGTGACAGGCAGTGTTCTAAATCCTTTACGTATAATCAGCTCAGTTAATCCTCACAGCAGCCTCATGAGCTTGATACCATAATTTCCCTGATGTAGATAAGGAAACTAAGGCACAGAGAGGTGAAGAAGATTGTTCAAGCATGTATGACTGGTAAGTGACAGAACCGCCTAAGCCTGGGAAATCAGGCTCCAGCCCATGCTTTCAACCACTATGTTAATTATGCTGACGTGGTCATACCACTAGTTTCTGGTCTACCCAAAAAGTATGTAAAATAAATTAAGCTCGGCCTAATGAGAATATGGTAAAGAACAAATGAGAAACTGAATAATCAACTCGTACATTTTTGTTTCCTCCTTTTTAATGTAGAAATTCCAGTTACGTGTTCCACATTTGTAGATTTTAAAAACAGCTCATGTGCCAAGTCACTAAGGATTTATCCTGTGACCCATAAACTCTTTAGACTTATTTCCATATAGTTTCCCTTCGGTCTCACAAGACACTTGGGGAACAGAGATACAGAGTAAAGAGGAATTTAGCTGTGAAAACTCAAACAATTGATCGATGTTTGTGGAAGGCAGATACTGATTTTTCTAAGTTGGTGATGGAGGAAGGATTGAAGTTTTTATATATGTGTAGATATGTAGATATATGTATAGATAGATAGATAGATAGATAGATGATAGATAGACTAAATAAAGGTAGAGACAATGCACATCAAATTGAATTTTGGCAAGTTAAAAAAAGGAATGTTTACAAACGTGTCTAAATGCAAACTAGAAAGTAACATAACCATTGTTTATTCAAATAAATGTCACTTAATCTTTGAAATTTCTGCAATTTACAGGCAAGCCTCATTTTATTGTTCTCTACAGATATTAAATTTTTTATAAATTGAAGGTCTGTGGCAACCCTGCATCCAGCAAGCCTGTTGGTACCATTTTTTCCAACAGTGTTTGCTTACTTCATGTCTCTATGTCACATTTTGGTAATTCTTGCAATACTTCAAACTTTTCCATTATTATTATCTTTGCTATGGTGATCAGTAATTAGTTATCATTGATGTTACTATTGTAATTGTATTGGGGCACCATGAACTGAGTCAATGAACTGAGTCAATGTAAGACAGTGAACTTAATCGATAAATGTGTGTGTTTTGATTGCTCTACTGACCTGCTATTCCCCAGTATCTCTCCCTCACTATTCCCTGAGATACAGTGACATTAGGCCATTTAATTACCCTACAATGGCCTCTAAGTACTGAGTGAAAAGAAGTGTTGTTGCAAGTTTCTCACTTTAAATAAAAAAAAAAAAACTAGAAATGACTAAGCTTAGTTAAGAAGGCACATCAAAAGTTGAGATAAGCTAAAAGCTAGGTGCCTTGTGCCAAACAGCTAAGTTGTGAATGCAAAGGAAAAGTTCTCGGAAGTTAAAAGTGCTACTCCAGTGAATACATAAATGATAAGAAATAAAACAGCCTTGTTGCTGATGTGGAGGAAGGTTTAGTGGTCTGGATAGGAGGTCAAACCAGCTACAACATTCCCTTAACCCAAAGCCTGATCCAGAGCAAGGTCCTAACCCTCTTCAATTCTCTGAGGCTGAGAGAGGTGAGGAAGCTGCAGAAGACAAGTTGGAAGCTGGCAGAGATTGTTCATGAGGTTTCAGAAAAGAAGCCATCTCCACAGTATAAAAGTGCAAAGTGAGACAGCAAGCCCTGATGGAGAAGCTGCAGCAAGTCATCTAGAAGATCTAGCTAAGATAATTGATGAAGGTAGCTACATGAAACACGTTTTCAATATAGAAAACAAAAACAGCCTTATATCAGAGGAAGATGCCATCTAGGACTTTTATAGCTGGAGGGAGAAGTCAATGCCTGGCTTCAAAGCTTCAGAGGACAGGCTGACTCTTGTTAGGGGCTAATCCAGGTGGTGACTTTAAGTTCAAGGCAATGCTTGTGTCCCATTCTGAAAATCCTAGGACCCTTAAGAATTACTCTAAATCTACTTTGCCTGTGCTTTATAAATGGAACAACAAAGCCATGGTTTACTGAATGTTTAAGCCCCTTGTTGATACCTATTGCTCAGACAGAAAGATTCCTTTCAAAATACTACTTCTCATTGACAAGGCACCTGGTTACCCAAGAGCCCTGATGGAGATGTATAGTGAGATTAATGTTGTTTTCATGCCTGCTAATGCAATGTTCATTCTTCAGCCCATGGATCAAAGAGTAATTTGACTTTCAAGTCTTAGTATTTAAGAAATACATTTTGTGGGGCACCTGGGTGGCTCAGTCATGACTAGCTCGGGTCATGATCTCGCAGTTCATGAGTTCAAGCCCCACACTGGGCTCCCTGCTCTCAGCCTTTCAGCACAGAGTCCTCTTAGGATCGATCCTCTGTCCCCCTCTCTCTCTGCCCTTCTCCCACTTGCACTCTCTCTCTCTCTCTCAAAAAGTAAATAAAATGTTGATAAAAAGAAATATATTTTGTATGGCTAAAGATGCCGAAGATTCTCTGCTGAATCTGAGCAAAATAAATTGAAAACCTTCTGTACAGCATTCACCATTCTAGATGTCATCAAGAACATTTTTGGCTCATGGGAAGTGGTCAAACTATCAACATGAACAGGAGTCTGGAAGAAGTTGATTCCAACCCTTATGGATGACTTTGAGGGGTTCAAGACTTCAATGGAGGAAGTAACTGCAGGTATGGTAGAAATAGCAAGAGAGCTAGAATTAGAAATGGGATCTTGGAATCTGAAGATGTGACTGAACTGCTGCAGTCTCGTGATAAAACTTCTTTGGTTTTTTTTTTTAAGTAGGCTCCACACCAAGTGCAGAGCCTGATGCAGGGCTTTATCTCATGACCTGAGGTCATGTCCCGAGCTGAGATCAAGAGTCAGACACTTAACCAACTGAGCCACCCAGGCACCCCATCATTAAAATTTTTAACAGATGAGGAGTTGCTTCTTACGGATGAGCAAAGAAAATGGTTCCTTGAGATGGAATCTACTCCTGGTGAAGGTGCTGTGAAGACTGTTGAAATGACAACAAAAGATTTAGAACATTGCATAAATTTAGTTGATAAAGCAACAGCAAGGTCTGAGAAGATTGACTCCAGTTTTGAAAGAAGTTCTAATGTGGGCACAATGCTTTCAAACAGTATCATATGCTCCAGAGAAATTGTTCATGAAAGGAAGAGTCAATCAATGCAGTATTTTAAGAAATTTCCACAGCTCTCTTCAACAAATAGTGTTTGGGAAACTGGACAGCTACATGCAAAAGAATGAAACTGGACCACTTTCCTATGCCACACATAAAAATAAACTCAAAATAGATTAAGTATCTACATGTGAGACCTAAAAACATAAAAATACTAGAAGAGAGTGCAAGCAGTAATGTCTCTGACATTGGCTATAGCAGCATCTTTCTAGATATGTCTCTTGAGGCAAGGAAAATAAAAGCAAAAATAAACTATTAGGACTACATCAAAATAAAAAGATTCTGCACAGCAAAGGAAACAGTAAAACTAAAAGGCAACCTACTGAAGGGGGGAAGATATTTGCAAATGACATATCTGATAAAGGGTTAGCATCCAAAACATAAATAACTTATACAACTCAACACCAAGATAAACAAACAAAAAGACAACAAATAATCCAATTAAAATGGGTAGAAGACATGAACAGATATTTCTCCAAAGAACACAATATGAAAAGATGCTCAACATCACTATCATCAGGGAACTGCAAATCAAAATCACAATGAGCTATCAGTTTGCAACTGTCAGAATGGCTGAAATAAAAAACTCAAGAAATAATAAGTGTTGGCAAGGATGTGAATAAAAAAGGAAACTTCATGCACTGCTGGGATGCTACTATAGCCAATGTCAGAACTACCATACAATCCAGTAATTGCACTATTGGGTATTTACCCAAAGAATGCAAAAACACTAACTTGAAGGGTTATATGTACCCATATTTCATTGCAGCATTATTTACAATTGCCAAATTATGGAAACTGCTTAAGTATCCATTGATAGATGAATGGATAAAGACACACACACATACACACACACACACACACACACACACACACACACACAGGAATATTATTCAGCCACAAAAAAGAATGAAATCTTACCATTTGTAACAACATGGATGGATTTAGATAGTATAATGCTAAGCAAAATAAGCCAGTCAGAGAAAGGGAAATACGATGATAACACTCATATGTGGAATTTAAGAAACAAAACAAACAGAGGGAAAAAAAGAGGCAAACCATAAAACAGACTGTTAACTGGTGGGGGGGGGGTTGGGTGCATGGGTGAAATAGGTAAAGGGGATTGGGAGTACACTTATATTGATGAGTACTGGGTGATATATGAACTGTTGAATCACTACGTTGTACACCTGAGACTAATATAACACTGTTAACTACTCTGAAATTAAAATAAAAAAACAAAAACAAAAAAAAACAAAGAAATTGCTGTGGCCACTGCATCCTTCAAAAACCACCACCCTGATCAGTCAGCAGCCATCAACATCAAGGTAACACCCTTCACCAGCAAAAAGATTTATTACTTGCTGAAAACTCAGATGATGGTTAGCAGTATTTTTTAAAAAATTTTTAATGTTTATTTATTTTTGAAAGACAGAGAGAGACAGAGCAAGAGCAGGGGAGGGGCACAGAAGGAGACACAGAATCTGAAGCAGGCTCCAGGCTCTGAGCTGTCAGCATAGAGCCTGATGCAGGGCTCGAACCCATGAGCTGTGAGAGACCATGACCTGAGCTGAAGTCAGACGCTCAGCCAACCGAGCCACCCAGCTGCCCCAGAAATGAAGTATTGTTAAATTAAGGTATGGACATTGTTTTCCAGACGATGCTAGTGCATACTTGGTAGACTACAGTATAGTATAAATATAACTTTTCTATGCACTGGGAAACCAAAAACTTCATTTGGCTTGCTTTATTGCAATATTTGCCTTTTTGCAGTGGTCTGGCATCAAACCTACAATATATCCAAGGTATGCCTGTACTAGGCACATTTTCTTTGAAAATGTTTTTTTAATCTTTATTTATTTTTGAGAGAGAGACAGAGTGTGAGCAGGGGAGGAGCAGAGAGAGAGGGAGACACAGAATCTGAAGCAGGCTCCAGGCTCTGAGCTGGCAGCACAGAGCCTGATGTAGGGCTTGAACTCACAAACTGTGAGGTCATGACCTGAGCTGAAGTCAGACACTTAACCGACTGAGCCACCCAGGTGCCCCTGAAAGATCCTTTTTTTTTTTTTTTTTTTGCTTATATCTGGTGGCTTCATTCAAAGTACTCTCTATGGTGTTTTTATCCAGTTTCTAATAAAGAAATCCAGCATTACTCTCTATCTTTAATGAAAGATGATTTTAAATTTAAGCATCTCAGTGTATCTGAAAAAATAAAAATGAATCTGAAGTGAAAATTTTTGATCCATAATTTTCTAGGGGTGCACAGTCCACATACTCCTTTCAAGTAGATTCTGAACTCTTTAAAAAAAAATCTTATTGACTATTTTTGTATAATCTATTCGACTTGTCCTTCCCCATGTCCTCACCCCATTCTATATCAATTTTGGTGGTGTGCATATAGTAGATGCTTAATAAATATGTGTTGTGTGAATAAATTGCTTTCCATCACTGAAACTATTTGGGGGATTATTTTTTAAACAATAAAAGGGCTTCTAGAGATTATAGTAGACAAGGTTTGAAACGGGGTTTGAATGTAAATTGAGAATCTGTTTCCAGGTCTCTGGTTTTAACTTTCTCCAAACAGTGCTTGACTATAAAGCAAACAGGTGTATCAGTACATCTTTCCTTGTCGAAGGGGCTCAAAAGGAATAATGAAAAAGAAGAGGTGATATTGGAATTTACTTTCTGGCTGCATCCTTTGCCTTTCGAGCACTAACTGAGCTGCAGCATAAGGTGTGAAATTAGGACAAATGTTCCAAATCCTAGAAAACGAGTATTTTATTTAACTCCATCCTGCTTAGGAAATCTGTTTCAGCACCGTAGGTTTCCAGAAGAGATTGGTGACTAAGGAGTGTTCAGATTGAATTGGATAATCTTTGACAACAAAAGCTAAAATAAATGCTGACACATGAAACACCTTTAAAAGTGATGCTGGTGACAGTATCAGTACTTTCAGACACAAAGGAAGAGTAAGTGTAAACTCTTAGTTTATTGTTTAAAATCATAAGAACCCCAGTGTTAAACACTGGGAATCTGCATTACTCCCAATTTTCCAGGTTCCCTGGGTAAATCTGAAACTTTCAAGGACTGGAGAGAGGCAGCCCAGTCAGATAGCATAGAGGGGGGAGCAGGAGAGAAAATGTTTGAAATGTTACATATTCCAATGAATTGCATATATAATCTTCAGTTGTGAAAGATCTTGTTCAATGAGAAAAGACTGCTTAAGAAAACTAGATAGTCAAGGATAAAGTATTATTCTTACAATATTTTCTATTTCCATCACTGATCAAGTAATGCAGAAGACTGAATTGTTATAACTATGAACTCTTTTTATTGATTTAATATAAAATATATAATTTGTTCTTCTGCCCTGAGAGTTCTGTTCCTCTGAAAGATAATGTCTTTAAATTATTGGATTAGATGAAGCCTCTAGTTACTTGTATTCAGTCTTGAGCTGAGCTAATATTTATAGATGCTTTGTAAAAAACAGTTTTAAAGGACATCCTTTTTTTCTTTTCTATTTGAAATTTCTTTCCTTCACTTAACCAAAATTCTTCCTTCTGAAATTAATTCATTTTGTATAATTCCATGTGGAAGTAGAAATAGCTATATATTGAACCCTTACTTACATGACAATGTTTTGAGTGCTTTATATGAACTTGCTTAATCTTCATAATAATGCTACGAGGAATGTTTCTAACTCTTTCCATTTTACAGATGAGGAAACTAAGGCACAGAGAGGTTTAGGAACCTGCCTAGGGTCAAACAGCTAATAAGCTATGAAACCAGGCTTCAACTTCCAGAGGCCATCCTTTCAACCAATAGGCCATACTCCATTCTTTGAGACAGAGGACGCCTTGTTCATCTTTGTATTCTACATCTTGATCCCAGGTACCTAGTACTTGGTAGGCACATGTATAAAACTGAACACTTTTGAGCTCTAGAATGCCCCTCCCTTCATTTCTTTTCATGTTTCATCTATGCAGCCAGATCTATATCTTGTCCTTTATTATCTGGGTAAGAGCTCCTCATTAATGTCTCCCATCCAGCCTTCAACTGATACCAGTTTAAAGTTCAGTTGTGAACTTTTCATTTCATTCCCTTGTTCAGAATCTACCTTGGATCCTCGTTACTTCTGAACTGTTGTGTCTGGCATGCAAGCCTCTCTATTCTTTGTCCTAGCCTATCTTAATTATTTTTTTAAATGTTTGTTTGTTTGTTTTAAGAGAGAGAGAGAGAGAGAGCAGGGAAGGGGCAGAGAAGGGGGAGGAAGAGAGTGAGCAGAGGAGGGGCAGAGAGAGAGGGAGAGAGAGAATCCCAAGCAGGCTCCATCCTGTCAGCACACTGTCCCACGCGAGGCTCAAACCCACAAATTGTGAGATCATGACCTGAGCTAAAACCAAGAGTTGGGCGTTTAATCCACTGAGCCACCCAGGCTCCTCTAGCCTATCTTAATTCTAATCTACCACAGTATGCCTTACTGTACCACTCAGTTTTGTCATCTGAAATCACCCAATGATTTCACATTCATTCTCATCCGTAGACTACTGAGTGCTTTTCCTTTGCTGTTGTGTGCTCCTAAGATTTTCACACCCCTCCCATCCATCTAATCTCTATGCTTAAGACTATTGATTCTTCAATCTTCAAATCACATGTTAACACTTTAGTAACATGTTATCCACTGATTTCACTTGACTATATGTCTTCCCTCTTTTGAACCTTTAATAGTACTTTACCACATTCTGCTTTATATTAAGTGCCTTTATCTTTTCCTTCTTACTAAGTTATAAACCTTTTGAGAGCAGGGATTTTATCTGATTCTTTAAGAACTGGCAATGAAATAAACAAAATCCACGTGTGTAGCAATGAGGCTATTGCCAAATATCTGTCATTTTTCTATCTTGAGGTCTATTTTGAGAAATTTGCTATCACAAAATCATTATACCTCATAACAGGAAGAGACTTTTGCAATGAATTCAGTACCTACCTGCCTTATTTACCAATAAAAAACCTGAGACCTGGAGAAGTTATATCTTCCTGAACACAATGCCTAATCCTCATGATGGCTTATGCTCAATCCTGCACCCTATTCACTATAAAATGTTGCCTCACTACATTTTTGAAAGATAAAAAATGTTATAACAATAAGGTAAAGGACTTTAGAAGTTTCCAGATGGCATCTGGCTGTGTTTTCATAGATCCTGCAATGATTTGCCCAGCAGAAAGAGACTGAAAAAGGTGGTAGGAATATTAATGTTGTAACTGTGGTTTGAATCTTCAATAAAACTCTGACTGATAGTTTTTATAGAGATTGGTCATTAAAAAAAATCACTTCCTTATGTTGAATCTTGGTTTATACTTAATTTTTTTTTGATATCTGTTATATCAGTTGACACTCCCTCCCCCCAAAACAAAAAAACAAAATCTGTCAGATATCTTCGATAGGTATTTTTTCCTATTTTATGGGTAAAGAATCTCAACAGAAGCAGTTCCATCAATATTAGGATTGTGACCTTAGCCAGGACACTAGCCAGGAGAGATCCTGTTGTCAGATGGTAAATACCAGGGCATCCTGCTTCCTCAAGAGACAGTAACTCTAACCTCTTGATGTGACTCTGTGATATCCGAGGTATAATTTTATTAGCATTGGAGACTGCAAGTGACAGGTGCTAATAAGTCTGAAGTCAATGCTCCAGAACCGGCTACCACTGCCAACGAACCGTGGCTTGGTTCAGCTTGGTTTCCCAATGCACTTTCAGGTGATGGAGATGTCGTGCTTTAACATGTCCAGTTATGCTACTAATGGCAATCTGTTGTACCTTCTTAAATGAGGCATCGATGCTCATAGGAGCAAGCGCTTTCAGACACTGAAAGAGCAGAACAATTTGGGAAGTTGTGATAATGACATGGAATGACATTGAGAACTGCTTCTCCTGAAAGATGCAGGCAGATGATTTTCCTCAGGTGTGGTGCAATGCTGCCCATGTTTGTATGAGGAAAGAAAGAATTGGTGCAGGGGGAGCAAAGCAATACAGTGAAATTTGTTTTTATACCTTGCTATATACCTCCAAACATGTTTCAGCACAAAGAGCATTTCAGGTTAATATCCAGAGTTCTCACACTAGTGTTCAAGGTGCCCCCACAATCTGGCCTATCTGCCTTGCCACTTCTGTCATTTGTTCCCTCCACATCCCACCTGCTGCAGTCAACACAAGCGGCTCACTGTGCTCACAACATGCCGACTCAGCAAAACTCAAACATTGTTCAGTGTCTACTGTATACTTGGAATTTTACGAGAAACTAAAGAAGAAAGGAAAAGTCATTGCTTCTGTCCTTAAATAATTGCAAATCTAGCAATAAGGACAAACTAGTACATACGTGAATCTGATATGAAGCAGAATTAGCAGTGGAAAGGGCAAAGTGTAGAAAGGTAAATTGGAGTTATACAAACATTAGAGAATTTGTTTAATTGTGTGTTTGTGTGTGTGTGTGTGTCTGTGTGTGTGTGTGTGTGTCTGTGTGTGTGTGTGTGTCTGTGTGTGTGTTTAAAGCAGTGGGAGTCCCTAAAAGATTTTGAACAGGGGTGAATGATCAGAATACAGGGTGGACATTGTGAAGAATTAAATGGAAAGACAGATATTAAAATTAGGGAATAAGTAAGTAAACAGTAATAGCAGTTCATGCGGGGTATGATAAGGACCTAAAAGGTAATCACTGGCAGTAGAAGTGAGATGGAAGGGGTGAAGTCCAATAACATTGCAAAAGTGCTGTTATATTACAGTGGTTAAGCATGTGAATTCCAGAGTCAGACAAGGTTTGCACTCTGTCTCTATCATTTATTAGCTTTGCCACTTAAATGAATTAATAAACTGATCTGTGTATCAGTATCCTCATCAATAGAATTATCTTGGCATCCAGATTAAAAATGTGTTTTGAGTTCGAATGAAATAATCCTGTAGAATCCCTGGCACAGAGTAAGCATTCAGTAAATGTTAACAGACATTATCATTAATGTGGATGAGTTTTAAGGAAGATGGGTAAAGAATTTGATTAGAATGCCCTCCTCCCAACTTTTTTAAAAATAATTTCTTTCCACTTTCTTCTCTGCCTTATTAGAATCTGCCCATCTCCATTGCATTTCCACTATGAAGACTTCCTTGAATGGTCTCGTGCAGAGTAATATTTCCTGTGTCTGAATTCCTAAAATATCATATGCCCCATTATACTACTAAATATTTTGCTCCCTTCCTTATTTCAATTAATTTATAACTTCCTTAAGGGCTGGTGCTATTTTACTTTGTATTCTCCATTGCGCCTGCATCAGCTTGCACATTTATTTACTGCATTTATTTATTGCAAATTTATTGATTGCTTAGTATTGCTAAATATGTCAATTCCTGTTTACCAGAACTCAGGGAAATTGTAATGCAGGTTAACCATAAAAAGCAATGTCACCGTGGCTCAGTTCTTGGTTCTAGAGCCCAGTTCTAGATCCTCTGCTCGAAGTGTTTAAAAGGACAATGAATTAAGTTAAAAATATTTCTGCACAGAGTGGTGATAAAGGCTGGGCACCAGTGGAAAAGCAGAAGAACTCCAATCTGGGGCCTAGCAGGAACAAGGGCTCTAGCTAGCTAAGGAATACAAAGCTGTTGATTCTATAATAACCCACAATGAATATTTGAACATGATTCTAACTTTTTAGGGCAAAGATACCCTTTTCAATAGTAGCTAATCTTCATTCCACAACTTACTGTTATTCCAAAGGAAGCTTACAATTCATTTGTCTCAAATGAGAGGCAGTCTTAAGGAATCTCTTTTTTTTTTTTTTTTTTTTGAAAATGGCAGATGCTAAGATGCTTCTGTAGCAGAACTAGAGAAAAATTAAAGATTGGCTGAATTAATTTCCTCTCAATCCATTGAGTTGGTTTATTTGGCCTTGTATTAGTAGAACTACATATGTAATTTTACAAAACAACATATGGAATATGTTGAGAGTCTGAATGTGTTATGTGGGCTACAAGGGCATCAGAGGAATTTTGCTTTGAAATGTGCACTTTAATATAGATTGATACCGCAGAGTAGAATGTCTTAAAATTGTAGTGCAGAATGTCTTAAAATTGTAGTGCAGATGTCTGCTAGTAATGACTTTATATATTTTTCATAAAGGATTCAAGCGTCATGCTTAATTATCTATGATTTCTTTTTTGTTCAATGTAGTATCTTCTAATTCATTTAGTATAAGTATTTTATACTAGTCCCAATTTTCTTTTTATGCTACTTCATCTGTAATTGTGTAAGGCAAGATATCACATAAAAGGAATTCCAGGTAAACATTGGAATTTGGCCCCTGAAGGGATACTGAAATAGCTGTCTTTCCATCTATCCATCCACTCTTTATATCAGTCTTCCCAGAGGTACGGATGTTTTTTCCTCTGAGAAGTACTGTTAGTACTCCTATGCAACAAATGGTTACTCAAAGAAAATATGACTGACTTATTCCTGTTCAATTTGGGTTGCAATGCTAAAAATCTATAAAACAGTCAAAATGGTGGTGGGCCAAAATAAGAAGGGATAAGTGGTAGCTGACTAATGTTAATCTGACAGAGTTTAAGTGTATTTTCTATAAAAACACTCAAATGTTTTTGCAATAGTCTCATTTTAGTTGTGTCATTACACTGTCAGATTATATAAATATATAAATAAATATATATATAATGTCTACATCTTTATTGCATATTTAGTGTATTAATTGTATTGTGTGTGTGTATATATGTATATACATATATACATATACACATGTGGATATACATATATACATATACACGTGTATATACATATATACACACATGTATATATACATATGTGTATATGTATACATACATATGTACATACATATATATGTGTCATATGCTATATTTGTGGCATTAACTATCTCATAACGAAAGTGTTAAGTGCAACTTTCAAATAACATGATTTAAAGAAGAAATTGCCTGCCTGCGTTTCATCTCTTTCTCCATGCTTACAAGGTGGAATTTGTAGATCCAGCCTTATCCAATGCAGACAACATTCTGGGTGTTGGAAGCATAAGTAACAAGAGATCTGTAGGGAAAGAGCTTCACCACCAGCCTGGAGGCGCTCACCCCTAGACCTTTAACTAAGGAAGAAATAAAATTCTATTTTGTTTGGGCCATTGAACTTTAGAGTCTTTTTGTTATAGGTACTTCAAATATACCCAAAGTAATGTATTTGCCATTTTGACTGTATTTGTACATATTCTTCTCTTTTTACTCCTGTCTCCTCAAAAATTTTATTTTTCACATGTACCTCCCAACATAAATATTTTTTAAAAGCATGCAAAGTCATTCCTAGTTTGGAAAGAAACAACAAGAGAAGTAAATTTACAGGTTAGTTTTTACCACTGACATAGATCTTTGAAAAAAACATTGCAGTCACTCACTTTTCTCAAACTTTATTTTCAGATGCAAATTTGATCATTTCTTCTTGAACTGTTATTAATCACAGTGATGGTGCTAAAGATAACAGTGGGGGGAGCTGCTGGGTGAGGTAGGACTTAATTTAAGGAGGGAAAATGAGGGAAATTTAAATTGCCATTTAAAAGTAACTAGCTGTTCTATTTCTATCAGTGAATTTAGGAGGGGTTTCTTTCTTTTTCTTATTAAAATTTTTTTAACATTTATTCATTTTTAAAAGACAGAGACAGAGTGTAAGTGGGGGAGGGGCAGAGAGAGAGGGAGACACAGAATCTGAAGCAGGCTCCAGGCTCTGAGCTGTCAGCACAGAGCCCTACCCTGGGCTCAAACTCACAGACTGCAAGATCATGACATGAGCTGAAGTCGGGAGCTTAACCAACTGAGCCACCCAGGCACCTCTAGGACAGTTTCTTGTAGCAGACAGACTTTGGGTCTGTGAAAAACCACTTTGATAGCCTTTTAAAATAAGTCAGTAATGTTTCCGCAATTGTTTGGGGGAGAATATAACTAATATTATTTTGGCTTGGATGATGCATCTTTTTCATACTCCCTGGTGGGTGTAAAAGTTTCTAGGAATAAGTTGGAAGACCTAGTAGTAGCCTTCTAGGAGTAAGAGTAAAATAACCTAGACCTTTTCACTTTAAGGGTCAAAATGATTAGAATGTTTCTGTAATGAACCTAGATAGCCCATACTAAGAAAGAAATCCAGGTCTTCCCCAAGCTCTATATCTACCATAATTATACTTTGTTTTTAAGATATGATTGTTCTATTAATTTTTTTAAAACTCCCGTTGATGTATTTGGTCATAATTTTCTTCTCCATGGAATCTTTTTTTTTAGATTTCTTCAACTGCCATTTATCTTTTTCTGTTCTAGCGTCACTTTTATCTTTTAACTGATAAAATACTTGGACCGAAATATTTACGTATTTTATTACAATTAGAATTGAGAATATCTTCTATTTAGCAGGGTTTCTCTGTTCTTATCAATAGCCTCAGTACCTATAGATAGTATTTCTCAACTAAAAAATCATAGCCTACAGAAGAGAGTCAATTTTTATCTTATTAATTAAAAAAAGATAATTTTAAAGAAAATAGCAGGCAACCTTACTTAAAAATACAATACAAATAATAAAATAATACAATATTAAAAAATATATTCTTCAGGAAAATTATTCAAATGACATAGGGTTAGAGACAGATACAGCCAAGAATGTGTACATGAACCAAGAATAATAATTGTCTTGTGTGTGTGTGTGTGTGTGTGTGTGTGTGTGTGTGTGTTTGATCACCTTCACCCATTTCCCCCAACATCTATTTCTAGCAACCACCAATATGTTCTCTGTTTCTATGAGCTCAGATTTTTTAGATTCCACATATAAATGAAATCATACAGCACTTGTCTTTCTTTGTCTGACTTGCTTCACTTAGCATAATGCCCTCAAAGCCCATCGTGTTGTCGCAAATGTCAGGATATCTTGTTTATTTTTGAATGTTCACATAATTCATATAAAGACATTTTTATTTTTGCTAAATGAATGCAGATATGTTATTTTTGTATTTTTAGCAAGATTTTTTTTAAATGAGCTGTTGAATAGAAATACTTCATTTGGATAACCAATATAATAAAACCAAATTATAAGTCAAAATACATATTTTGAAGAAATTATATAATTTTAAATACTTGTAGTACCCTATTTCATTCTTAAAAATATCCTAGTTTGGAATTCTTATATGGTCATACTCCATAGAAGGTTTGTGTGTGAGAGACTTGAACTCAATGCAACACCCAAACCTAGGGACAGAGGAAAGCTGGCTTCAGGTAAATCAAATGATGTTGAGAACCCATTCTGGGCCCCTCACTGTAATATAATGAGTGTGCTATACCTTTGTGAGTGCAAATCAAAAGCACTCTGTCAATAGAATGGTGTAATATTGAGAGCCCAGGCCTCGCGTGGCAAGAAACAGACATAGTGTAGAAGCAGGAATAAAGAGCCTACTTTTCTTTCTCACTCTACTAGCTTTCATCTCCCACATGCTGCACTAAGAAACTGCCACCGCATTGTTGGTGGCACCTCATCTCTCTGTCACAGCAGCAGTAGCCTCTTCTTGTGGGCTGAATTCTTTCTTTCTGATATTCTTTGGTTCTTCATGTAGAGAAAAGTACTGGGATTGACCCATGTCTTTTCTGGATCACATCTGACACATGACCAGATAGGTCAATGTTACCAGCTGTGGACTTTATCTTCAAATAGAAACCCCCTCCCCCAACATGCATGAAGTGAAATGGTAAAATGAAGTGGTGCTTAATAACTGGGAAAATGCTTTACCTGGATCTTAAAGATTTGATAAGAATTTTTGGAAAACAAGGCCAATATTATCAAACTGCTCTTTAGAAGTTCTGTTTGTATTACATGTATTTCCCAAAGTAAAAAATTACTACTGCTCCAGTCACATGATCATTAGTTCATTTTGAGTGTTCTGAGATTTAGATTTAGTAGAGTTTGTACCTAAAATAATTTGAAAATCATTCATGTGCTCCAGAAGAACCAGCATGGATAAAGTGAACAGAGCCTTTTCCCTAAGGTGTGCATCTGAGTAGATGCCAATATGTTTGTTTCATGCGAGTGATGTTGTGGTCCCCAAAGGCTTTATTTCACACCCTACTCTCACTGATAGGAAGCAGCAAAATGGGGAAGCTTTTAATACAAACATGTAAGCAAGGAGATGTGATCCTATCATTTACTTATTCATTATAAGGACCCTTAAAGAGACAGAATGTTTGGGAAAGAAAAAATAAATGTCATCTTTAATAGGACACCTCAAACTCAGCTTCTTTTCCTTATTTTGTAGGTACTATTAAAATAATCTGAAATAGTCTAACTCTATAATCCTCGAACAGCTATTTTCCATCATTTTCCCCCTGGTCATTTACAAATATTTCTTCTTTACACCCACTTGGAAATCAATTAGCAGACTACTTATATGTTTACTTCAGAGTTAAGTCGCTTGTAAAAACATGTTTCTATGGGGATCTTCCTTTCATGCGTTCTTTATGCAGCTCTGGCAATCCCCTTTCCAACTAATTCTGTGACATTTCACTGTTAACAGAGATGAAGTGATAGAATATTCACAAACCAAAGTTTAAACAATTAAGGGAATGCTGATTTCCATAAGTAATCATTGAAAACCTGGATGTTTACACCAAGTGTCAGAATTTTGTCTGAGCAAAGTAGAAATGACTTACCTTTGACCTTTTCGATCTTCATTTCCTTATTTGCCTTTAAAAGAGAAGGAGAACTCTAGTGGCTTGCTAGAACCGCCATAACAAAGTACCACAGACTGGGTAGGTTACACAACACAAATTTATTTTCTCACCATTCTGGAGGCTACAGGAGGTCAAGGTATTGGCAGTGCTAGTTTCTTCTAATGTCTCCTATTGGCTTGTGTGTGGCCATCTTCTCTCTGTGTCTTCACATTGTCTTCCCTCTGTGTGTATCCATGTCCTAATCTTTTCTTCTTATAAGAATTAGGGCACAGTCATATTGGTTAGGGCCAACTCTCATTTTAGCTTAATTAACCTCCTTAAAGACTGTTTGTCTAAGTATTGCCACATTCTAAGGTGCTACAAGTTAGTACATCAACATATGAATTTTGGAGGGGGGATATAATTCAGCCTATAACAGAAACCATGCCTATTATTTTCATTTTTCAATAACAGTACTTTAAAAAATGACATTGTTTCTCCTTCTTGCACTTTAAAAGTAATGGAATGTGTGTAAGACTGCAGGACATCTACATAGGTAAGCATAAATCTTGTTGGCATTTTAATTTTCTCACTGGAAATCTTGTTTCCATGTGCAAGTACTGAAGGTTCTGGGAGATTTTTTTCATTATTGCTCTCCTTATGAAAGCAGCTGTTCAATGAACACGGCATATTTTGTTACCTCATCAAGAAGCAGAGGAAGATTATGTTGTGATCAGGTTTTGTATGGCTATAGTCAATGCTTTTCTGATTGTCTGAGCTCCAGTGATTGATTTAATAGGTCTACTCCAGGACAGTTACTCATCCCTGATATTTGTCCAACTCAAAGCTCCATGTTATTTATGTAAACGATGCTTTATATGCTTTCCATGAAGATAAATCCAAGTTGACAGAACTGTTTAAGAGATGAGTGTGCCAACCAATTGGGATTATGATCACAGAATTTATCTCCTTCAACTTTCGTGTTACTTCACTGGCAAATTGGGAGCTTTGGAGGATAAGAGGATAAGATATGACTGGAAGAATCTATTTTCTACTCTGAAGGTAGTATTTTGACATTTCAGAGGACTGTGCATCTAGGAAGACTTCTGAACACAAACAAAGAAAAACAGGCTTGGGAACAGATGATTTGTCTTTGGAAAATGAAAACACCTCTAAACCATGGGGAAAATCTTAAACCAGAGTCATTTAGACATACCCAACATTTGGAAAATGTTCTTATGTTTAGTGAGTTATGCAGTTTTAGCTTTGGCCAGGGATTTTTTTCTTTCACATGGCAGAATATGAGCCTTATGTGTTCTTTATAAGTTGTTAGGAGATAGAAGTAGTTGTTAGAAGATCAAAAGGTTACATGTGATTTTCTGCTTTGAATGTGATGGACTGAGGTCTATGAATTGTCCCCTTCTTTTATAAGAAATCATCCAAAAGCCAAAAAAGAATGAGGAAAAATTAACGCAAATTTGATTTTCAAGAGAACTCAGAGATACAAGAAATCTCAATACAATAACAACAAAATAGGAAAAAAAAATAATTGCCAAAAGCAGTGCAAAGCCCACGGGGGCAGATGAACATGTGAAGAGAGGAATTGGATAGTGACAGAGCTCAACAAAAACTCAACACGAATCTCTCAAATAAGTATGTTCCACAGAAACATGAAATAATAGATATTTAATTTGCAACAACGGGAATAGGGAATATCTCTGGATGCTTGGAAGTCAGGATTGATTGAAGAATCACATGAACAATCCGTGATTGCAGAAAGTAACTCTGGTTGGAGCAAAGAGAAGGGGGACACTGTATATTGCTAACAGTGCTGCAGTTTGTTAGCAGGGAAGATGTAAAAGTTAAAATATCTCACTTACACAAGCAACTCTGTCATAAGCAGAATTGCTGGGTGTCTGCAACACAGCTTTATCCACTCTTCCACCAAAACCTTCCTTAAAGGGCTAGTGGGAAGGGTGCTCATTTGAAAGGTGAATGATAATGATAACAGGAAGCATCATAGGCTCTAAACAAAGCTCTTACAAAGGGAAAAAACTAAGTAAAGAAACAAGAAAAACAACAGGTGAAGAACATTCATCAAGAAAAATATACCATAAGGGGGTAAAATTATAACCACATCTGTCATCAAGAATTAGTACAGACACACACACACACACACACACACACACACCAAAAAACAAAAACCTAAGAACCTTAATTAGACAATAGTAACTGAAAAAGAAAAGGACACAGTAGAGATGCAAGAGCTCAGGAAGAATGCCCTTCCAGGTGTATCCCCTCTCCACCCTCCTCTGTGCCCTAGGAAGCTGACCTCGGAACTTCTTCAGAAGTTCCGTTTTCTACTTGTAGCTGGGCTTGGCCAACTGAGACTGCTAGCAGGATAATGGAAGGAAAGGAGAAATCAGGTAAAGGTATTGTTCCCTTAGCTCTCCCCATGGGGTCATGCTGGCTGCGTCCCTTGACTTGAAGTAGAGAGCTCCTGTAAGATGGCATTCACTTTGGGTTCCAGTTACCACTCCCTCTCCTTGCCCCTTCAGACCTATAGTCCATTACAATGGCCCAAGTGGGTACTGCACTAACTCTTGTGAGTTCCCTACATTCTGCCTTCACCTTTGTAAAAATCTCTTTGTTACTTTTTTTCAATTTTTCCGTGCCATCTCTTTTCTACAAAAATCACAACTGATAAGATATGAAACTGGCAAAGCTAAGCAATACAGTAGAAGGGAAAAAAATTAAATACTATAGAAATGAGCCAGATTGGAAGCAGCACAAAGGAAAATAACTTCTTCTGAACAGAGGCACAGTTAAGGGTAGAGATTAGAAAAGATGTAAAATGAAATTAAAATAGTTTGAAAAGGCAAGAGAAAAAATAGTAGATATAGAAGATAAGTAAATCAGTGTCATGGACAAAGAGAAGCAAAATAATATAACCAAAAAAATATTTAAAGATATAATTCAATATAACCTACCAAAAATAAAAGACTTGAATCTACAGATGGGATGCGTTTGGCATATCTAAGGGAAAAAAAATAACACAGAATGATCAACACAAAAACTCATCCTGGTAAAATTTCATAGTTTCAATATATATTTAAATATATTCTGCATCCAGAAAGAAAGATTAAGACACTTAAGGAGGGGAAAAAATGCAGGATAGCCTGTCTTTTCTCTGTCAATATGCAAAACTAACTGCAGATCAATGCCAATTAAATCCTTGAAAAAAGAATGATTCAAGAATCTTTATACCTAGACAAACTGCAATACAAAATAAAGGCGACCCTTTTGAATATATAGGAACTCAGAATGTAGCTTTTCAAGTTTTGTTTTTTTTAATTTCAGCCTTCCTTTAATGAATGGAGAAACAGTCAAAAGGATGGACTGTGAGAATTGAATCCACTGTCCCTGGAACTAAGATCACAAGTATGAGAATTATCGTAAAAATTAGAATGTAAATGTTAAACACCTGGACAAATAGAAATTATATATCCAACAAAAGTTGAGATGAGAGACAAAGCAGTAAGAGGTGGAATAAATATGCTGACCTCTTTTTTTCATAAATGGATAGAGATATTATTTAAAACAGATAAGTAAAGTAACAGCGATATAAGGATACCTAGAGATGTAAAGGTGGATTGATTTTGGTACCTTTGGGAAACAGATGGCACACCCACAAAGGGTGACTGAAGAGAGTTTAATGATGGTCTGTTTATAAAGGCCTGAGAAGAACAAAAGAGATCAATAAGGAATGATGTAGCAAACATCAGGAACACACTAATTACCATCCCTCAGTCTGAAGGGGAAAGCGAAGAGAACTGTTACCAGATTAGGAAGAAAGAAGCACTCATGGGAGAGTGTCTGCTGGACAAGAGTTGTGGCCATAGATAGAGGAAATCAATCAAACTTAAAAATCATGGCTGAGGAAGGGGTGCTGAGGAGTAGGTATCTGGTTCTATTTTTCTCTTTCTACTTGGTTCCACTGACCCATCCTAACTAGAAACTAGAAAGGACAAGGGAATCTAGTTAAGGGAATTCATAGAGGTCAGCCTTCCATAAAATAGAGCAGGGTAGCTTAGCCACACTAAGGCAAACACTTCGTCTATGTTCTCCTTTCCCTCTGCTGACCCTTAGCTGGATCAGTGCTTTTACTTGGTAAGATCACCACCCCCCCCCAATTTTTTTTTTACACTTATGTATTTTTGAGAGACAGAGACAGAGAACAAGTGGGGGAGGGGCAGAGAGAATGAGACACAGAATCCGAAGTAGGCTCCAAGCTCTGAGCTGTCAGCAAAGAGCCCAACGCAGGGCTTGAACCCACAAACCGTGAGATCATGACCTGAGCTGAAGTGGACACCCAACCAACTGAGCCACCCAGGCGGCCCAAGGGCCAGTACTTTTATCAAGAGAGTACTAAGACGTGATTCAGTGAAACTCCTGTATTCTAGATATAGTCTTCTTTGCCCAAGTGTATGGCAAAAACACAGTTTTCCTTCTGGAAAATGGCATCAATTATCGTGGTCAAAATGGTTTTCTGGTTCAGAGGCATGAGGAACCAAAAATGGCCAGGGATGGTCACAGGTTCAATTTAATAGACCTGATACAAGTATCCCTCTCTAGAATACTAGGACCACTAAACCCATTGAGGCAATACTATAAGGTTGGGAAGCAAAAATTAAGTAGGTTATTAGGTATAGTATGAGAAGGACCACTACCACTTCCACTCTGTAGCTCTCAAACCAATACATTCTGACTACTGGAGACATAACACTATACATTGGCACTATACAAGCTGTTTCTTATAGAAAGTTTGCCAAACTCTCAACATTGAATGCCACTGAACTTTCAGTTCAGTTGTTTTATACCAGACATTTCTAGAAGACGGGACGTAAGGTAAGAGCAATTATTCCATGGGCATGAGACCATTGCTATATCTCTTTTGCTATAAAATGTGTTTCTTGTTCAGAGTTCCTTGCTTGTGTAGCATTACATGGCAATGAAAAAGGTGTCCTTTAAGTTCACAAATAATGGTATTGGCAGAAGTGCTGTAGAGTGAGAGGGAAATCCTTATGAGAATAAGTTTATTTTTCTATAAAGGCAAATTGCTATACCACCATGACAGAAAGGATCCAATATGATGAACTTGCAACCATGTTGGGCACTCAGCAATGGTGGTAGTTAGATCAGCCTTGGTGAGGGAAAATTAATGTTGAGCCCAAACATAGCTTCCGTCTTTGACAATATGGACACAATGCACATGAACCCATTGAGTAAGTATTATGGTTACTAGAGAAATAGGCTTTATGACACATGGTTAAATATATTTCCAGTAAGTAATATATGACGAACATATTTTATGTGTGTGAATTAAATATGATAATCCAATTATATTTATTGTACTACTTTACATATTTGTATTTTTTTATTTCATTTATTTAAATTTAAGTTAGTTAACATACAGTGCAGAATTGTTTCAGGAGTAGAATCCAGGGATTCATCACTTACATAAACACCCAATGCTCATCCCAACAACTTCCCACTTTAATGCCCATCACCCATTTTCCTCATCCCCTCACACATATCCCTTCCAGCAACCCTCAGGTTGTTCTCTGCATTTAAGAGTCTTTTATGATTTTCCTCCCTCTCTGTTTTTATCTTATTTTTCCTTCCCTACCCCTATGTTCATCTGTTGTATTTCTTAAATTTCACATATGAGTGAAATCATATGATATTTGTCTTTCTCTGACTTATTTCACTTAGCATAATATACTCTAAATCCATCGACGTTGCAAATGGTAAGATTTCATTCTTCTTCATTGCCGAGTAATATTCCATTGTATGTGTATGTGCCTCTCTATATATACGTACCACATATTTCTTTTTTTTTTTTTTTGACTTTTTAGTTTTTTATTTTTTTTATTTTTTTTATTTTTTTTATATATATATGAAATTTATTGACAAATTGGTTTCCATACAACACCCAGTGCTCATCCCAAAAGGTGCCCTCCTCAATACCCATCACCCACCCTCCCCTCCCTCCCACCCCCCATCAACCCTCAGTTTGTTCTCAGTTTTTAACAGTCTCTTATGCTTTGGCTCTCTCCCACTCTAACCTCTTTTTTTTTTTTTCCTTCCCCCTCCCCCATGGGTTCCTGTTAAGTTTCTCAGGATCCACATAAGAGTGAAACCATGTGGTATCTGTCTTTCTCTGTATGGCTTATTTCACTTAGCATCACACTCTCCAGTTCCATCCATGTTGCTACAAAAGGCCATATTTCATTTTTTCTCATTGCCACATAGTACTCCATTGTGTATATATACCACAATTTCTTTATCCATTCATCAGTTGATGGACATTTAGGCTCTTTCCATAATTTGGCTATTGTTGAGAGTGCTGCTATGAACATTGGGGTACAAGTGCCCCTATGCATCAGTACTCCTGTATCCCTTGGATAAATTCCTAGCAGTGCTATTGCTGGGTCATAGGGTAGGTCTATTTTTAATTTTCTGAGGAACCTCCACACTGCTTTCCAGAGTGGCTGCACCAATTTGCATTCCCACCAACAGTGCAAGAGGGTTCCCGTTTCTCCACATCCTCTCCAGCATCTATAGTCTCCTGATTTGTTCATTTTGGCCACTCTGACTGGCGTGAGGTGATACCTGAGTGTGGTTTTGATTTGTATTTCCCTGATAAGGAGCGACGCTGAACATCTTTTCATGTGCCTGTTGGCCATCTGGATGTCTTCTTTAGAGAAGTGTCTATTCATGTTTTCTGCCCATTTCTTCACTGGGTTATTTGTTTTTCGGGTGTGGAGTTTGGTGAGCTCTTTATAGATTTTAGATACTAGCCCTTTGTCCGATATGTCATTTGCAAATATCTTTTCCCATTCCGTTGGTTGCCTTTTAGTTTTGTTGGTTGTTTCCTTTGCTGTGCAGAAGCTTTTTATCTTCATAAGGTCCCAGTAATTCACTTTTGCTTTTAATTCCCTTGCCTTTGGGGATGTGTCGAGTAAGAGATTGCTACGGCTGAGGTCAGAGAGGTCTTTTCCTGCTTTCTCCTCTAAGGTTTTGATGGTTTCCTGTCTCACATTCAGGTCCTTTATCCATTTTGAGTTTATTTTTGTGAATGGTGTGAGAAAGTGGTCTAGTTTCAACCTTCTGCATGTTGCTGTCCAGTTCTCCCAGCACCATTTGTTAAAGAGGCTGTCTTTTTTCCATTGGATGTTCTTTCCTGCTTTGTCAAAGATGAGTTGGCCGTACGTTTGTGGGTCTAGTTCTGGGGTTTCTATTCTATTCCATTGGTCTGTGTGTCTGTTTTTGTGCCAATACCATGCTGTCTTGATGATTACAGCTTTGTAGTAGAGGCTAAAGTCTGGGATTGTGATGCCTCCTGCTTTGGTCTTCTTCTTCAAAATTCCTTTGGCTATTCGGGGCCTTTTCGTACCACATATTTCTTATCCATTCTTCAGTCAATGGACATTTGGGCTTTTTCCATAATTTGGCTATTGTTGATAGTGCTGCTATAAACATTGGGGTGCATGTGCCCATTCAAATTAGCATTTTTGCATCCTTTGGATAAATACCTACTAGTGAAATTGCTGGGTCATAGGGAAGTCCTATATTTAATTTTTTGAGGAAACTTCATACTGTTTTCCAGAGTGACTGGACCAGTTTGCATTCTCACCAGCAGTGCAAGAGGGTTCCCTTTTCTCCACATCCTCACCAACATCTGTTGTTTCCTGAGTTGTTCATTTTAGCCATTCTGACAGGTGTGAGATGGTATCTCACTATAGTTTTGCTTTGTATTTTCTGATGTGAGTGATGTTGAACATCTTTTCATGTGTCTGTTAGCTATCTGGATATCTTCTTTGGCAAAGTGTCTATCATGTTCTCTTCCATTTCTTCACTAGATTATTTGTTTTTTGGATGTTGGGTTTGATTAGTTCTTTATAGATTTTGGATACTAAACCTTTATCCAGTATGTCATTTGAAAAATATCTTCTCCCATTCCATCAGTTGCCCTTTAGTTTTGTTGACTGTTTCCTTTGCTGGGCAGAAGAGTTTTATCTTGATGAGGTCCCAGTAGTTCATGTTTGCTTGTATTTCCCTTGCCTCTGGAGACATGTCTAGTAAGAAGTTACTGCAGCCAAGGTCAGAGAGGTTGTTGCCTGTTTTCTCCTCTAAAATGTTGATGGTTGCCTGTCTCACATTTAGGTTTTTCATCCATTTTGAGTTTATTTTTATGTATGGTATAAGAAAGTGGTACAGTTTCATTCTTCTGCATGCTGCTGTCCAGTTCTCCTAGCGCCATTTGCTAAAGAGACTGTCTTTTTTCCATTGGATATTCTTTCCTGCTTTGTGAAAGATTAGTTGGTCATACATTTGTGGGTCCAATTCTGAGTTTGCATTCTGTTCCATTGGTCTATGTGTCTGTTTTTGTGCCAATACCATACTGTCTTGATGATTATGGCTTTGTAGTACAGGCTAAAGTCTGGCATTGTGATGCCTCCAGGTTTGGTTTTCTTTTTCAACATTACTTTGGCTATTCAGGGTCTTTTGTGGTTCCATACAAATTTTAGTATTGTTTGTTCTAGCTCTGAGAAGAATACTGGTGCTATTTTGATTGGGATTGCATTGAATATGTAGATTGCTTTGGGTAGTATTGACATTTTAACAATATTTGTTCTTCCAATCCATAAGCATGGAATATTTTCCCATTTCTTTGTGTCTTCTTCAATTTCTTTCATAAGTTTTCTACAGTTTAAGTGTACAGATCTTTTACCTCTTTTGTTAGGTTTATTCCTAGGTATTTTATGGTTCTTGGTGTAATTGTAAATGGGATCCATTCCTTGATCTCACTTTCAGTTGCTTCGTTATTGGTGTATAGAAATGCAACTGATTTCTGTACATTGATTTTGTACCTTGCGATTTTGCTGAATTCATATATCAGTTCTAGCAGTGTTTTGGTGGAGTCTTTCAGGTTTTCCATGTAGAGTATCATGTCATCTGCGACAAGTGAAAGTTTGACTTCTTCTTTGCCAATTTAAATGCCTTTTATTTCATTTTGTTGTCTGATTGCTGAGACTAAGACTTCCAACACTATGTTAAACAACAGTGGTGAGAGTGGACTTCCCTGTCATGTTCCTGATCTCAGGGGAAAGCTCTGTTTCTCCCCATTGAGGATGATATTAGCTGTGGGCTTTTCATATACGCCTTTTATGATGTTAAGGTATGTTTCTTCTATCCCGACTTTCTGGAGGGTTTTTATTAAGAAAGGATGCTGTATTTTGTCAAATACTTTTTCTGCATCTATTGACAGGATCATATGGTTCTTATCCTTTCTTCTAGTAATGTGATATATCACATTGATTGATTTGTGAATATTGAACCAGCCTGGCAGCCCAGGAGTGAATCCCATTTGATCATGGTGAATAATTCTTTTAACACACTGTTGAATTCAATTTGCTAGTATCTTGTTGAGAAGTTTTGCATCCATGCTCATCAGGGATATTGGCCTTTGATTCTCCTTTTTTGTGGGATCTCTATCTGGTTTGGGAATCAAGGTAATGCTGGCTTCATAGAATGAGTTTGAAAGTTTTCCTTCCATTACTAGTTTTTGGAATAGTTTGAGAATAATCAGTATTAAATCTGCTTTAAATGTCTGGGAGAATTCCCCTGGAAAGCCATCTGACCCAGGACTCGTATTGTTAGAAAATTTTTGATAACTGATTCAATTTCTTTGCTGGTTATGGGCCTTTTCAAATTTTCTATTTCTTCCTATTTGAGTTTTAGTATTATGTGAATGTCTAGGAATTTGTCCATTTTTTCCAGAATTTCCAGTTTGTTTGCATATAATTTTTCATAGTATTCTCTTACAATTGTTTGTATTTCTGTGGTGTTGGTTGTGATCTCTCCTCCTTCATTCATGATTGTTATCTATTAGAGTCCTTTCTCTTTTCTTTTTGAGAAATCTGGCTAGGGGGTTATCAATTTATTCTTTCAAAAAACCAGTTGATCTGTTCTACTGTTTTGTTGGTGGTGGTGGTGGCAGCCGTGGTAGTGGTGGTGGTGATGGTTGCTTTCTATATCATTTCATTCTTCTCTAATCTTTATTATTTCCCTTCTTCTGGCTTTGGACTTAGTTTGCTGCTCCTTTTCCAGCTCCTTCGGGTGTAAGGTTAGGTTGTGTATTTGGGACCTTTCTTGCTTCTTGAGATATACCTGAATTGCAATGTACTTTTTCCTCTTAGAAATGCTTTTGTTGCTTTCCAAATGGTTTGGACTGTTGTGTTTTCATTTTCATTTGCTTCCATGTACTTACTAATTTCCTCTTTAATTTCCTGATTAACCCATTCATTCTTTAGGATATCCTTTAACTTCTGTGTATTTGAGGGCTTTCCAAATTTATTTTTTGAGGTAGATTGCAAGTTTCATAGCTTTGTGATCTGAAAACATGCATGGTATGATCTTGAGCTTTTTGTGCCTGTTGAATGTTGATTTGTGACCCAGTATGTGATCTATTCTGGAGAATTTTCTATGTGCACTCAAGAAGAATGTATATTCTGCAACTTTAGGATGAAATGTTCTGAATATATCTGTTAAGTCCATCCAGCCCCGTGTGTTCATTCAAAACCATTGTTTCCTTATTGATTTTCTACTTAGATCATGGGTCCATTGCTGTAAGTGGGTGTTAAAGTCCCCTAATATTATGGTATTATTATCAATGAGTTTCTTTATATTTGTGATTAACTGATTTATATTTGGGTTCTTTAAAGTTGGGGGCATAAATATTTATAATTATTTGATCTGCTTAGATCCCTTAGTTATGTTAATATGCCCTTCTACATCTCTTGTTACACTCTTTGTTTTAAAATCTAATTTGTCTGATATAAGTATGGCTACTCCAGCTTTCTTTTGATGTCCATTAGCATGATAGATGATTTATTCATCCCCTCACTTTCAATCTGCAGGTGTCCTTATGTCTAAAATGAGTCTCTCCTAGGCAGCATATAGATGGGTCTTGTTTTTTTATCCATTCTAATATCATATGTCTTTTGATCGGAGCATTTAGTCCATTTAAATTGAATGATTATTGACAGATATGAATTTAGTGCCATTGTGTTATCTGTAGATTTGGTGTTTCTGGTGATGTTCTCTCGTCCTTTGTAGTCTTTGCTGCTTTGGTATACTTTTTTTTTTTCTTTTTTCTTTTCTTTTCTTTTTTTTTTTTTCTCCAGAGCGTCCCCCTTAAAATTTCTTGCAGCGTTGGTTTACTGGTCAAAAACTCCTATAGGTTTTGTTTGTTTGGGAAAGTCTTTATCTTTCCTTCTATTCTGAATGAAAGCCTTGCTTGGTAAAGAATTCTTGGCTGCATATTTTTCCTATTCAGCACATTGAATATTTCCTGCCACTCCTTTCTGGCCTGCCAAGTTTCAGTGGACAGGTCTGCTGCTAACCTTATGTGACTACCCTTGTATGTTAAGGACCTTTTTTTTCCCAGCTGCTTTCAGAATTTTCACTTTATCCTTGTATTTTGCAACTTTCACTATGAGATATCATGGTGTTGACCTGTTTTTGTTGATTTTTGAAAGGAGTTCTCTTTGCCTCTTGGATTTAGATGTTTGTTTCCTTCTCCAGATTAGGGAAATTCTCAGCTACAGTTTTTTCAAATAAACCTTCTTCACCTTTTTCTCACTATTCTTCTTCTGGGACTCCTATGATATGGATATTGTTTTGTGTCATGGAATCACTTCATTCTCAAAGTCTCCCCTCATGACCTAGTAATTTCCTTTCCCTCTTTTGGTCAGCTTCATTATTTACCATAATTTTATCTTCTATTTTACCTATTCTCTCCTCTGCTTCTTCAATCCTTGCTGTCACTGTATCTAGTTTATTTTGCATCTCAGCTATAGGATTTTAAAATTCATCCTGACTAGTTCTTAGGTCCTTGGTGTCTGTAGCAAGGGTTTCTCTGGTGTCTTCTATGCTTTTTTTCGAGCCAAGCTAGTAGTCTTATGACTGTTGTTCTAAATTCTTGTTCAGATATATTCCTTATATCTGTTTTGAGTAAGTCACTGGCTGTGGCTGTGATTTCATCTTGAATTTTCTTTTGGGGAGAATTCCTCCATCTCATCTTGGCTAAGTTTCTGTCTTTTGCATGTTTTAAAAGCTTGTTATGTGTGTCCTGCACCTGAAAATACTGTTATACCAAATCAGGGTCATACACTGTCCAGGGCCTGGCACTCCAGGAAGTGTTTCTGGTTATGCTGTGTGCACTCTGCTGTTGCATCTTAGCTGCTCTTTCCTACTGGTCAGTCTTCTGCAGAGTTCCTCCTTGCTTGCAGTGGAGAGTGTTTTGGCCTTTAACCAGGTATGCTTTGATTTGTTTGTTGAAGTAACCCTAGGGAAAAAAAAAGGAAAGGGGGGGAGGAGGAAAAAGCTTATCCAAAAAAAAAAGAGAAAAGGAAAGAAAACAACAAAGGAAAAAACAGGCAAACAGGGAATCAGAAAACTATAAGGCTGATTCCATAGAAAAAGTAAGGGGAAAAAGCAGAAGAAAAGAAAAAAGGAAAAAAAAAAAAGCAAAAAAGCCAAATCCAGAAGAGAGAGCGAGAAGAAAATGAAAAGAAAACAAAACAAAAAACACAGTAAAGAACTATGAACCTGATTTCAAAAAAGAAAAAGAAGGGGCGCCTGGGTGGCTCAGTCGGTTAAGCATCCGACTTCGGCTCAGGTCATGATCTCACAGTTCGTGAGTTCGAGCCCATCGGGCTCTGTGCTGACAGCTCAGAGCCTGGAGCCTGCTTCACATTCTGTGTCTCCCTCTCTCTCTGCCCCTTCCCTGCTCATGCTGTGTCTCTCTCTGTCTCAAAAGTAAATAAACATTAAAAAAAAATTTTAAAAAAAAGAGAAAGAAGTAGACAAAAAAAAAAAAAAAAGAGCTGTTGTTGGTACCTGTGGGATGGTGTCTGTGCTGGTCTGAAGGAGAGGTGGACTGCATTGACTCAGCATCAGTCTTGCCCCAGTAAATAAGCAATTGACAGGCATGGAGGGGTAGGGTTTGGTGTAAGCAAGTATGCCTTACTGGGGCCTGCTATGTTGCTTTCTGAAGTCCCATCCTGTTGGTGTTGGAGGGAAAAATGGTGCCACCCCCATTTCTTGTCCCGGGACTGGGGATCTCACTCCCCACTGTTCAAGTAGCCCTCATAGAATAGCAAGGGAAGTTAGCTCACCCTGTATCAAAATTCTCTTACATTTCTTCTTTGATGCATGGCTGGGATTCAAAACCCATAGTCTTAAAGACCCAGTACGGTGCAGTTCCACTCCCTCTGGAGTAGAGTCTCTCACCCTGCTGATGAAAGGTCTTTGGTTGGCACCTGCAGGGTCTTTTGTCCTTGGGGAGGCAATAAACCCTCTTCCAAAAGTATTCCAGGAAGGGACTGTTCTCTCCCAGTGCACCTTGAAGATCACCATACCATGCTTTGCACTCCAGGGCCAGCTGCTTCCTCCCCAGGAGCATGCACAATAGCTCTGCTCTAGTTACTGGAGAAAGTCACGCACTTCCAGAATCTCAGAGTTTGAGCTCCAAAAGCTGTTTGCAAAAAAAGAACTTGGAAACTCAGTACTTCTTGGTCCCCCTCTTGTGGCCCAGAGAGGTTTCCCTCTTGTGCTAACTTAATGCTGCACTATCTCAACCCCTCTCTCTTTTTCTCCCTTTTGTCTCTCCATGGAAAGGGTTTCCTACCCCCGCATGGTGCCGCAATTTTTCTCTCTCACAATTCACATCCATGCACCTTGCATCTGCCAATCTGCCTCCCTCCAACTGTGGAGATCCTTCTACCACTCCACAGATGAATTTCCTGGGTGTTCCAAGTAATCTGACCTCAATGCAGCTGTGTTTGAGGGACAAGGAAAGCCCAGGGTCCCCCCTAATCAACTCTCTACAATCCTACTACTCAACTCCCTATAAATCTGTTATCTGAAAAATTAGGTTGGCAGCACTTTTTTCAGGCTTTTAAGAGATACTAACTCCAGTTTCCTAATTTCCCTGGAAACTTTTCATTCCCTATCATCCCACAGGATGCTTGTCTGTTGACTACCTGCTTCCAGACCTATGGCTCATGGAACTCATGTCTTTTGAGTTTATACTTTATTTTGGTTCACAAAGATGTTCATCTTACTCTTGAGCCTGTCTGTTTGGGTCATTGTTATATATAAAGAGTATGCCAATGAATGAACTCACTTTTAATTCTAAATTGCTCTACCCACTATCTACGTAATTTAGTGGCTAATGAGTAAAGAGAAATATCTGAATATTTAAACATTTGTACTTATTTAACTTAAGAGCTACTTTACTCTGTTTATATTGACTGGGTATCATATCCTTAGTCCCTTGTGTTTAATTACTAACAAAAAGTATTAACAATAATATTCTGTTCACTTATTTTGACAAATTTTACACTGTATCATATGTAAGACTTCTTGTTACTTGATATATGGAGAGCGACAAATTAAAGTAATGAACTTAAACAGAGGTATAAGTAATATTCTGGATTTTTAAAAACCCAGACCAAGGACAGCAGAGACATGGCTAAACAGGAGCACACATGGCAAAGATTTAGCATTTTAGTTGAATGAAAGTTCTGTATAAATTATTAATATAAGTCTGCCAAAAAATCTCACTCAAGTTAGGCGCAATAATAGAAATAAAGTGATGAGATAAAGGTCGTTGGATACTCCCTTTCTGCTCTCTACAGGTCATGCTAAACATAGACTATTACTTTCAGTCCCAAATGCCATACTTTAAAAGGAACAAATCTGGAGCTTATCTGGAGAAGAGAAATCAAAATGTTAAAAGTTGTGAAAACTATTATAAATAAGGAACATTTTAAGCAACTGACCTTTGAAGGACTTCATAAGTATCTTCAAACACTTCAAGGATAATAATAGGAAAAGAAGACTAATCATATTCCACGTAGTTAAGGCACTAGAATAGATAGCTATATATTTTCTAGTTCTATAAATGTAGAAAATTTTGGGAATTTCCAAAATATTAGAATTTTGAAAATAAATTCAGCTATCTTTATTGCAATGAGATTCCAAACATTGGAATTATTCAGGTAATGGTAATGGATATTATATTAAAGATTAATACCTTTGAATGAAGATTGTATCAATATCTTTTCTTTTGAGGTTCCACCATTTATCAAATTATACATAACTAGACTCATACATTTTTGTAAACCCTTGTCGAATCCATTCTTACAGTATGCGCCCAATTCTCTTTCATATGCTCTGCCTTTAGAAATTGTTCTACCCCATTTTTATTTCCATCACTAACTTTGGTTAGCTGACCTCTTCTTGTCTTTAAGTCCCAACTACAATATCACTTCTTCCTGGAAGACTTCTCAAGGTTTTCTGATGGTAAATTTATTTCCTGAGTAAGTCGTGAGCTTCTTTAAGTAAAACACTATATACCCTGAGTATACCTGCCACAAGTATCATTCTAGCCTAAACATACACAAGACTTATGTCAACATTTCTGCAAAAGAAGGAATATAGAAAGTGGTCAGTGGGAAGACATATTAATTTTGGACCAGGAATTAAAATAGCTGGAAAAACAACAAAAGGAAAACGAAAAATTTTAAATTGAAAAGCTATAGAAGCATTATTTGAAAGGGAGAGAGAAAATATGTTCTTGTGAATAAATAATTTCACCTTTGTGTATTGTTTTCTATGGTTGATTCAACTCAAATAATTCTTTGATCAGAATAATTTTTCATGAAGATTCAATTTTACTTATGATGTAAGAGGCTAGAACAATCTAGAGAAAAAAATTCTATTTTATTGATATGTTTCTAAAATATTCCATTCAGTAGCACTTAACTTCTTTTACAATGCAAAGGGCATCTGTATTCTATATTGGAAATATAAGGGCCAACTTGTACGACCAAATAAATCACTACTATGTTCCATCTGATAACTTTGCTCCTATGTAATCCTATGGATATGAAAGTATATTTGGGAAACACCAAGATAATTATTTTATAGAGGGAAACCAGTATAGTCTCATGTCCTATAGCCTTTAAAAAAGATAAAAAGGAGGGGAAAAACCCCTTATTAATTTATACTTGCAAAACAATTGCAGTCATTTTCCTGGCTGAAGACTAAATTATTGTACGTTATAGTGTGCATGTCTATGATAAGTAGATTACTATAGATCATTCCAAGAGGAGGTGGAGGGAAGATTGCACTAACATTAGCTTCTCTGGTATTTGCAGGCTGTAAATTTCTTTAAATGATAGATGTAAAGATGGAAGACAGATGGATAGAGGAAAAGACAGAATCAGATACTGGATGAGTTGGTATTGCAGTCTGTGTTTCAGCGCTGTCTTATTACTGCAAGGCTAGCAAGCATCAAAGTCCCCCCACAGCTCCAACTCCCTCCCCCTGAAATGTACCGATTTATATGAAAATTAAGATTACAAATTAAAGCCTGGCTATCCTGGAGTTTTCCAGTTCATCAGCCATCCAATAAAAATGATGTCAAGCCTGTATGCATAATTCCCAGAAGATTACTTTGTCCTTACAGCTAAGCCCTGTCCCTGATATGAAAGATCTCTATCCACTTTTATTGAAATAAAGAACTAACATCATAATCCCAATATTGAGGTATAATCTTCATTATCTCCTGACCCTCTTGAGGTTCTCCCAATCTATATTACTTCAGATTTGTTTATTTATAATCCTTATGTATTTACCTTTATTGAGATAGGATTAAAACTAAAGGGGAGGGGTTGGAAGCTCCAAAAAATCCTTATGATCTCATGATTGAGTTTCAATTCGCCAACAATCAACTAATGTGTTAGACTGAGGGTTCAGTTTTTTTTTTTTTAAGTGGTTCTTATAGTTGTATAGTCTAAGCCTGAAAAACCATTAATTGGTCCCCTGAGTGTCCTCATTTCATTAAATGAATTATTTCCAATCCAACCTGGTTTGTGAAATGATGGTAACATCCTCTTTTCCTATTTATTAAAATAGTGGGGGAGGGGTTAATGAAAAGATAAATACTGATAGAATCATCCAAAGAACTTTTATCTATTTTCTTAGGAAGTTTTGATTCATACCTATAGTTAATTACTGGTAAACCACAATCCCCCAACCTTTCTCCCCCTACAAGAGCCTTAATGGCCTCTGGCTATGCCTCAGGCTGTTAACTACCAAACTAGTCATTAATGCTGGTCAAGATGATTTCTTGGAGATCGTTTCTCATTTATTCTTTTTCATAGACAAAACAGACTTTGTTCTGAACAGAGAATAAAATAGTACTTTAGCCATTTTTCCCCTTTCAAAAGCATAAAGAAATACCTATGAAAAACACATTTTACTGTGGTATTTTAAAAACATTTCAAATATTAATTTAATATCCAAAGTGCAAATTGGATTTGCAAGTCTCAGTTTTCACTGATAATCATGCTTTCTTACTTTAAACGAATTTCTGCTATTATATTTGGAGAAACACATCTTGATTAAGAGACTTGGTAAGTGTTCTTAGTTACTCTACCTCTTATTTTTATGTTTTATGCAAGGAAATGTTAGGATAATATTATTTGGCTTTTAGATTTGAAAACAGACTGGAAATAGAAGCACTTTAGTATTGGCATAAAACTGCACTGGAGTGTTTTCTTCTTAAAATAAGGTTTATTGATTGCAAAAGACCCTTGTTCTACCATTATTTGATATATAGTGGGATTTGTTATAATCTTCATTGGCTCAATTATTCCTCATCTGTGAACCCTTCCTTTTCATTCAGTCATGCTTTTACTTGAGCACCTGCTATTGCCTGAGTGCACTCAGAGATAAATAAGAGGAGAATGGAAATAGAGACCAGGAAGACAGAAACAGCTATGATCACTGAATAATATTTTTGCATAAAATGATATTCAAACATAAAATCCTACATTCGAATTATTAGCCTCCTAAACTGTTTACTAATTCAAAGGGAAGTGGCTGGAACCAATATTTATTATGCACCTAATATTTTACGAATATTGGTCTGGATAATTTACATTAATTTTCTGATTTAACCCTTACAACAAGTTTACAGTCCTTATAGAACTCCTACAATTATTCCTATTTTGTGGATGTAGAAATTGAGACTTTAAGATTATTGAAAATAATGGGAGAAAGAATAAGAAAGAACTAGAGGAAAGATGCAGAAAGAAAAAAAAAAAGTTTTGGGTCTTCCAAAACAAACATTACTTACTTAGTGCCCTATCCCTTCATTTGCTCACAGATAAGAAATACATTCCTCCTTTCTGTTGAAAACTGTGGCCCAAGATGGCAGGACACCCCCCATGGAGTCTCAGTTTAGATCTTCCAAGAGACCGGATGAAAATGATATTAATGATATTAATGCAGGTGTAGGCCACCAATCAGAGAGAAATTCATTTGAATTAAATACATATATTCTTTAAAGGATCAAGCCTGCCAGCTATTAATCATTTAATGTGAATTAAAAAAAAAAAAACCTGTTTATTATCAGCTCTGATGTGAGATCTGTAACCATGTATCTATTGGCTTATTTATGGGAAATAGGAACAGAAGGGGAAAAATGATAATGTGATCTAAGAATACGAGTTATTTTGAATTCAGGTCTAGGCAAGGGGTGTAAATTTTAAGCCAGAAAAGAATAGTAGAATACTGAGTATCAGGGATGGAAGAAGAATACAGGGTGAAAAAGTGAAAATTAATTTATGCCCTTGGCTTAGCCTAGCCCTATCTGACATAAGACAGTGTGTACCATGTCCTGGAAAAGGTTTATAATTTATAAAGCTTTGAATTCCCAGGGATAAGCCATGAATTACAGGGTGATTCTAAAAGCTTTACATTCTAAGATAAGCCCCTATTATGCTTTTTCCTCATCAAAAACAGGAACTCCTGTGTTTTAGTGAAACTGACCCAAATGTTTTCCAATTAGAATTGTACTTGTGTACAAAAATTTAAACTATAAATGCAGCCTTCTTTATTCTGAAACTATCCCCTTTCATTGTGCAAATAGGATTCCAATCAGTTATTTAAAAAATGATCTACACTTTTTTTTTTTTTTTGGACAAGGATAACAGAAGACCTAAAACAAATTTCACAAGCAATCTTTGAGTTTCTAACAGCTGACAGTTTCTTCCATTATTATACACCATCACTCTTAAACTGATTTTCTAACTCTGAATTTTGATGTTTATCACCAGCTGACGAACAATTATTTCAGGTTATTTCAGGTGCTATTATTAAGCCTGGGAAGGGTTAGTTTTCATAGAGTTGCCATCCTTACAAAGCAGGGTATATGGGATTATTTAAATATTTCCAGAGCAGGTGTCTCAGAGTGTAACTTCAGCTGTAACCTGAAATATGTGAGCTTAACCACTATCCAATACCACTACCCATTAGCTTAAGGCAGTTGAGACAAAGATGCTAATCAACTAGGCACACAAAATCTGTGACACGTTAGCCTTAGATTCTTACTGGATAGAAACTAATCTAATCCTGCCCCAGAACCCCAATTTTAAGGAAGAAAATAAAACGAGGCACATGTATGAAGTGCTGAAAATCATTGCTTTTCGTACGAGGAGTACTTTACAAGGGATACACAGGCAAGAGTGACTTTAAGGGACTTAAAATCTATATTCTCAACTTCCAAATGTACATCTTCCTAGACTGATAAGACCACTCTCGTGGCGTGGGTTCTTTCTCAACTTTCCTTCACACTAGTCTTTCTTCTACTTTACCAAAGAAAAGTATACCTCTCACTCACCGAGAGTCTACGTAGGGCACACTGTCCCAGGACACAAAATGTCCAATTAGAAATATTTGCTTCCTCGGGGTGCCTGGGTGGCTCAGTCCTTTAAGAGTCAGACTTCAACTCAGGTCGTGATCTCATGGCTTGTGAGTTCGAGTCCTGCATCGGGCTCTGTGCTAACAACTCAGAGCCTGGAGCCTGCTTTGGATTCTGTGTCTCACTTGCTCTCTGCCCTTCCCCAACTTATGCTCTCTCTCAAATATAAAGGAACATTAAAAATATATATATATTTGCTTTCTACAAGACTCCTTATGTGAAGGAGTCCATAAGTTTTCAAAATTCTTTATAATATCTTATTATTTAACTAACTTGTATCTGCTTTCAGTAATAAAGTAGGGACTCTTTAGGGCTTGGGTATGAAAAACCAACCAGATGTTTGCCTCAATGCACTACCATAGTTCACTAAAGCTTTTGAGTATGTGAAAACTTTGGTCACTCTGTGTGTGTGTGTGTGTGTGTGTGTGTGTGTGTGTGTATCTCTTTTACTTAAAACCATGCAAATGGGAGGTAAGTACAGTTTGATTTACATGACTAATCTTACTGATATGAATGCTTAGGTCATAGACAGCAAGAGATAAACAATTTTAAGAAGCCCCCCCCTTTTTAAATGAATATATAGTTGATTTCCTACGTTTATAGGAATTCACTCCCTTCTTCAGACGTCATCCCTTAAAATACTCACACACATTACACATTCATCATGCCAAAGCATTGATTTTTTTCTGGATGCCTAGGGAGGAAAATGAATGATCACTGTTATTTTGCACAGGTTTGAATGTGGAGATAAAAACCTCTGAAAGTAGAAGTGTTAGTAATAACATTTACATGTCTTCTTACAAATTACAGTGAAGTTTTTCTTATACTACCTCATTACCCAATGGCCCTGAGGGTATGGAAGTTATTTTTATCTCTATTTTACAAATGAGAAAATTGACATGGCAGAGGATATCCAGGTAGTAATAAACCAAACCAGGATTAAAAGTTAAGCCTTTGGACTCTGAAGTCTGTGATTTCCCACTCTATTAAACCACCTCTTGCGAAAATTGCTCAACTTGCTAAAGACTATGTTCTCTAGGTAAGCTTTTATAATATGCAGTGGAGGTGATGACCCCGCTCCCAAAGTGCAAAATCTATCTTAATTTTGTGTAGGAAAGCAATTTATGTATGATTTACAATGAAAGGACTTTCCTCCCCCAGAAATTCACAAAATGTAATTCCTATGTCCATATAAGGAAACATGGCGTTTAAATAACCCTTCAAGTGTGCTTCAAGGAAATGAACTGTATCTTTTAAGATTTCAAAGAAGCATTCAGGTCTAGAAAAAAGTATAAAGAAGGACCTTGCTAATAAGTCACTTGGTCTGTTTCATTGGTTTTTGGCTGGGTACCGTTAATACAAATTCTAACTCAGAACACCCAAATGATGATGGGATAGGAGGAGTTAATGAAACATGAATAGAAGGGCATGTGGTTCCACACTGGCCTGGTATCTGGTTCTTAACTGGACATTGCCATTATTTGAGCTTTTGGTTCTAGAAACAAGAACATTCCAATGTGATTTGTGAGTGTTCTTATTCTTCAAGCTTGTTCTGTACACCACAATTGCTAAATTGTAACTACTGTTTGCTTTACAAGAACTTGGGAGAAAAAACACAGGATAAAACTATGTTAACGTGCTAGGGAAAAGGAAAGGGATGTGGGTGGATTTGGGAAAGGATGGGGTGGCAAGTCATGACCAAAACAAGGATGTCCTCAAAATAACATGCATAATATAATCACATTTATGTAAAATACATGAATAATCATATACATGTATTAAATGATCACACGTATGTAAAATTCTGTGTATGTATATTTTATTTTTTAATTAATGGACTATTTCAGAGCAGTTTGGGGTTTACAGAAAAATAACCAGAATGTACAGAGTTCTCATATACCACCTCAACTATCCCCGTATATGTTTTATTAGAAACAAAAATTTGTTGTATCTTCTCTTTTTTTTGCCACTTTTGACAAATTAATTTAAATCTGGGGAGTATCACCATGGAAAAAAATGCCCTTAAAATTACCTTTATGAGGAATTCAATACCTTGTACTGGTCAGTGATTTTCAGATGGCAGAATGCGAAACAATCTGAGCTGGAGTCAGAGAAATTGCATCTTTAACATAGCACCTGGGTGACTTTGATGCATAGGTTGAAAACTCCTGGGCCAGAAATTCTCATCCCTGGACAGAAAACTCTCTTGAAAGTGCTTCCCACACCACCTCCACATAAAGGTCTGATGTCTGATGCTCCAATTTAAAACAAAACAAAAGGTTGTGTTCATTTTCAAATTCTGTGTCAGATGTCAGCATGGAAAAAATTATTAGTGTCTGGAGCAGTCTACGGACCAAAGAACACAATAAATTGAGTGACAGTGGAAAGTGAAATTTTTAAAAATCTCATATACTGTTTACTTGTTTGGACATCAAAGGTGAGGAAATATTAATGTATCAAAACTCTCTAATAGATGATGTAATGTCAATTATTATCAACATATTTTGTGTACTGTGTATATACTTTTTGGTGTACACGTTTTGATGAAATATATCTGGAATTTTCATTGAAATTATTAGGCTGTCAATGTAATGTAACAAAATTCCAAAGACAAATCGTACTTATGTGACTGTGTATTTCAGAATGGGATTCTGAATTAGTGTCTAATCCAAACCGACCCAAGGGCCAGTCACAGGTGTTCTGAACTCAGTTCCAAGGTTGGAGATGAGCTTTAAGACCCTCACTAGGCAAAGTGTGGTTCCTAGACCAGCAAGATCAGTGTTGTCTAGGAACTAGTTAGAAATGCAGACACTCAGCCCCCACCCCAGACCCATAGAAACAAAAATCCGCATTTTTAACATGATCCCCGAGAGGACTCATCTGCAAGTAAAAATTTGAGAAAACTTCCCTTCAGCTATTTCAGAGTCCTGATCCTTTCCAGATTTTCCCAGCTTTGAACTAACTGCCAGCACAACTCCCTACTTTTCCAACACATCCACACACCCCATTACTTTTATTTTAGATAAGCGTCTCCTGCCCCTTGTTCTCATTTTCAAAGGGAAAATCATACAGATTTGAACTAGGTAACTCACAGGCTTCATTCGCAGGTTTCTCTCTTTTGGCCAAAGTTTTCACTTTGAGAATTAATATTTCAGAATAATTTCCTGACAGACCTGAGCCCACCCAGTAGGTTCTTCCAAGTAAAGGAGAGGGTGTGGGTCATTCTCTGCAGCTAGTACAACGGTGCTCACCATTAACTACCCTACATCCTTGCTTCAAAGTCTTGCTGATGTCTTTCTAGGATTGTATTTAAGTAAAAAGAAGTCAGCCCATTTAAAAAACGACAAAAATTTGTTCTATGCAAGAAGAACAATGTTATTACAAACAGAAGTGTCACAGGTTCCCTCCGTTTCAGTGTTCCAGAAAGCTGCTGCTGCTGCTAAATCACCATTATTACTCTGGAACCACTTGGGAACATGCTAATTTACATCCAAAGCAATATTAGTATTATTGTTTATTTTACTTTCGTTATCTACATAGGCACAGTCCAAACTAGGTAGTTGCTATAATTCTGCCTTCTTTTGGTAGGAGACTGGGAAAAAGGATATAATGGTAACAAAGAAAAGCAGCCAATAGTTTTAGTAAATAACACTGCAAAACTCAGATATCATTTCTTATTTTCCAATTACTCCAATTCCTATCATCAAGTTAATACAGACAGTAATGTGCCTGGTGCTGGAGAGAAATCATTCAGGTAAGCTGAGGCTACTCCTTCTGTTTCTCCATCTGCTAAGCTGTTAACACGAAGACATATTGACAAGGGCTCAAGGAAAACATGGAATATTTCATCAGTAAGATTATGCTGCCCTAGAGACAGATGTTAGAAAGCTGCAATATTTAAAAATAAAGAGATAAACACATGCTTGAGGGGAAGGAATAGTTTTAGAGCTGGGAGAGAAAATTAAAAAGAAAAAAAGGAAAAATGGAAAGATACATGAGAGGTTTGTATTACCACAAGAAATAGCAAATCCTTATTGTGTAGGGAAAAAACTTTTATATGCCTCAGGCAATCATTTACTATTAGGTAAGCATTCTTAGAGTGCATTGGGGCAGATTTGTAAGAAGTGCTTAGCAGGGCTGATTATGATTACAGAGAACAGATTTATTTCTTGTCATCAGATGGTTAATGTCAAGGATTTGACTTAAAACCATATACACTGGTTTTCATAAAAATTTAAACATAGGAAATGTTATATACTATGGTAATTCACATTCAGGGATATAAGAGCAACGTTAAGTAATGGTAACTCTGTATTTATCTGGTGACTTACACTGCAGAGGTCAAAGTACTTTGTCTTCACTTATTTTTACTGGAGAAAAAGAGTAAAACAGAATTATAACGGTGGATTATATACAAGTATTTACAAATGACATATAGTTGCCATGGATCAAGTCAGCAGAACATTTTAAACCATAGATTTTCTTTTTTTGCTATAGTTTTCACACTTTTATAAATAAAATGCAAAGAGTAGTAATAGGAAAGTGAAAGGAAGTTTGGCCTTGAATTCAAATAGACTCAGGTTCAGATCCTAGATATTTACTTTGCTTCTTTGAGTTTCAGTTTCCTCATCTATAAAACAGGAATAATAAGCCTACCTTGTAAGGTTGCTGAGAAAATTAAATATGTCATTAATAAGAATCCTAGCATTGCCTGAATATCATTGGCACTCAGTAAATGGCAAGTTATGTCATTAACAAGAAAACCAAATTGACACAAACAAGGAGATCAGATATTACAATTTAATTACTGGTTGTCCTTTTCTTAATATCTCCAAGTTCTGATTACATTGTAGAGGTCCTTGCTCATGACTTTCTCCCACTGGAAAGGAGAATACCTCCTCAAGAAAGGGAAGGGTATGACAGAGGATGAGTTCCCAGAGAAAAGAAGAGAAAACAGAATACTTCTTCCAGCAAAGAGGAAGAAAGAAGAGGAAAGGGGCACGAGGTCTGACTTGATAGTTCTGATGGCCCCCCTCAAGGATGAGAACCCAGATAAATAGTGGCAAAAACTGAAAGCAGAGGGGCTTCCTGTTTAGCATTCCAGGAAGAGGCAACCTTGCTAGACAACCACACCCAGCACAGGACTACAACAAACAGAGTAAAACGGCGGCATGGTGTGAGGAGGCCAAAGAAGGTTCCGTGATGGGAGGCCTCAGCTTTCTTGGCTCTTGTGCAGGAGGCTCTGGTATCCAGGTGTTCCTTTATAATCCCAGTGGGTATGTGGGAGGTTGTTGAGAGTGAGAAGCCATTGGGGTCACTGTGAGATGACCCCAGAAAAGGTGCTCCAGAGCATATAGGCTGAGCCAGGGCTCAGAGGGCAGGCGTGGCTGAGACACGAGGAACTGCAATGCTGTTGAGAAGTGAGAAGAAAGCAGGTGAGCAAGAGAGGGCTACAGGTTTTAACCACTCTAAAAGAATAAAATACTGGCTTTAGCCGCAGACCAATAAGGTACCAGTAACCCGTTTAGACTACATCTATCTCCGTGATGCCAGTGAGAATTTAGATGACAGCACAAAGATCCACACAGGGATCTGGGGCTCTCTCCCCTCTCAGCCATGAGGACACATGAACTTTTCCTGACACCTAAAAGCCACTTCTTCCAGGAGAACGGGGAGGAGGGAGAACACTGAAACACCCTGCAAAATCCTATTTTAAACCTAAAGAAACCAAGATGCTTTTTCTTGGCATCTTCAAATTCTAGCCCATCCTACTCCACTCAAAAAGAAATTTATTTCAATTCTTAAGAAAGGAGAGGCCTTTTTTAGCTCTTGATAAGCTAGATACAATGTGTCTGATTCTATAAGTCACATTTTCTCTCTGTGAGGCCTGGAGATGAAACCAAAATATCCATTATGTCTCTTCATTCATAACCTTAAGGTGTCCTAATTATATTAGGTAATAGGAAGTAGTACCTTTTATACCTTTTCCCTACTTTCCTTTTTAAAATTACTGCAGAGGTAATTTGGGAGTTTCCTTCCTTCCTTCCTTCCTTCCTTCCTTCCTTCCTTCCTTCCTTCCTTCAATGAATATTTACTGAGTACCTACCATGAATGAATAATGTGCCAAGAGTTTAGGAAACAAAGATAAATGAGACATGGACCCTATCTTTAGTAAGGTAGAAAGGTGTATAGGATATGTAAACGGAATATATAAGTTAAAGAAAAGCTAGTCGAGTATCGCTGCCTGTTGCTGAATGGCTGCCAACAAAACAATGGGACGTTACAACAACAAAGGTGCATTTTGCTCGTCTATAAAATAAAAATAAGAACATAAAGGCTAGGATGCACAGAGAAGTTAAAAAGCATTTTGTTTTCCACAAAATCATACTTACAGAAAAGTCAGTTTCTAGAATAACAATAGTAAATCAAGTTGCAGGACAGTCAGAGGCACACAATACAAAGATCTTATTTTTTTTTAAAGTGTATTTACTGTAATAGAAAAATAATAAGATGTGAGAGAATGGGTGAGAAAGACTATTATCATTACCTTTTTCAATGTGTTTCAAATAGAATTAAGATAGGCATGCAAAGGTAGTCATACAAAAACCAAATATTACATAGTTGTTTTAATTTTCTCAGTAAGTACTGCTTGATCATTTTAAGAAGTTAAATTTTAAAAGTCAAATAACGAAATAATAAATGCCCTAGGGTAGTTTGCTGTTTAATGGTACAGACATTTTTTATAATGATTCTTTTTAAAATATGAATATTAAAGCCCTGAATTGAGCTTATTAAAGTTCAAATTTTTACATATCCAGGATTTCTTAAAGGTGGGCAATGGAAGCCTGAGAAATATTTTAATTATTAACAAGATTTTATGAAAACAAAACAGAACTTATGCTTTACTTTTATGGTTTGCTTAAAGAAAGAAAAAAAAAAAAAACCTATGGTGTTTTGAGGATATTAGTCCATAGAAAAGCACTGCAGAATGTTTTCATTCTGCATTTTTGCGTTTGTTCCTCTGGTTCCTAGAACCACTGCCGTTCACATATCATCTCTTCCTTGTATCTTTTACCATAAAGCTCATTAGAATTTATATACTGGAGCACAGATAGAGTACAGAATTTAGGAAAAACCTCTGCTTTTATCAGTTACCCCTGACAAAGTTGGTATTTCATTCACCCTAAATATACATCATTCACTGACTGAAAAGTGACATTGTTAGAGATTATAAATAATTCAACAAATTGTATCTATCTGATTAGTATTTCAAAAACAATATTTTATCTCTTCCCAACCCCCTCTTTATCTTCATAGAGTGCATTTGCATTGAAATCTATGGTTTCTGGCATATCTGGGGTAAGGTTATACTAGGAATTTACCAGACCTGTCAGTCTCTAACTTTCTTCCATATTTCATTATATCATTCCAGTTATAATTAGTTGTCTGGTAAAATTAAGAACAGTCTATTTCAGTGAATGCTCATGTGAACATTTAACAACTTTTTGTTAGGATGACAGCTTAGCGACAGAAAGAATAAACCAGAAAGGAGAGTCACTGAAGTAACCCTGGCTAACTCAATATTGCCAAGTCAATGGAAAATTTTGAGATTTTTGCGTTTTTTTTTCTTTTTTGTTATTAATCATCAAGCACATATTTCTTGTCAGGAGATAAGCATCAGCTTGATGGCATTCCTGCCTCAACTAGCATGTTTTGAACTGACCTGTCTTCATTGCTATGGCTCCCTAGAAACTTTGCTGTTGATTAGCATTGATTCAGCTGAATGCTTTGACATTCAGCTTGTCAGTGAAAGCTATTTTAATCATTAAGATGCATCTCCCTTCCAAGATTGCAAACTGTTGCTGCTCATACACACCAGTCTATCATTTGATTACTGTGGAAAAGAAAAGGAAAGAGGTTGAATGGTTCCTATTACTACAGATTATATTAAGAGCTAAAATTTACAGAATATTTGTATGTGAGGTATTGTGCTAAGCAATTTACAGGAACTGTCTCATTTAATCCGTACCATCACGGAATCTCACTACCGTGGTTTGTGTCCCTGTTCTCCACTTATTATCTGTAAGACATGCAGCCCTCATCTATAAAGTGGAGTAATAGTACCTACTTCTGGGGATGTTATGAAGATTAAATGAGAGCATTCATAGACACTTCCTAGAATAGTATCTACAACATAGTGAGTTCTCATATTTTTAGCAGTAATTTTTATTACTTTGTACATGAAGACATTCATGTCTCCTTTACCAATTGCCCTATTCACCATCACTTCTAACTTTAACCATCTCTGTTGCCTAGACCCAATGGAGGAGATAAAGGAAAATGGAAAGTTATTCTTTCAGGACTTTATTCCGTAGGTATTTGAACTCCAGCTCCACAAGAGGGTGTGCCATGACTGTGGCAGGATAATTAACCTTTAAATTTTTTTCTTCCTGTTCTTTCTGTCCTCGCAGGCTTTTCCCATTCAGACAACTAAGTGTATATACTAGTGAGACCCTGTTGAGTAGGATGATAACTGAGATTTTAGGCAATTTAAGGGATCTCAGAATAGAAGAGGCATTTCTTCCAGGCTTTAATGAGAGGCATAAAGGCAGCAAGGTGGCAGAATCCCAGTTTCCCACGCCCAAGTTTGTACAAGAGCAGAAAACATGTGTCACACGACTAAGCAGGTAGCACTGGGTGGCCTCAAGAGTTCCCTGGGCCACATTTTGGAGAGGGAGCAGCAGAATGTTCCCAAGCTCTGCGGGGAAGCAGAATTTCTGATACTCCACAGCACCACTAGGATGTTTCCCACTGTTGCAGAAACTATGCTGTCTCATTACCAGAAGTCATTATTTTTCCTCCTGGGCACACAGCTAAACTACATTTCCTAGCTTCCCCTGCAGTTAGTTAGAAAAGTGGTACAGACTTTTAAAACCTACATAAACCTCTGTGTAAATTCTCTTCCCCTATCTGCAAGCTGTATGTGTGTAAACCCGTAGTGGACACATGATTCTAGAAAATGGCAGAGTCACTGAATCAGGGGTTCTTGATCTGAGATTTAATAATAGAATTTAGGAGATGATGACCTTGGATCTGGAACAAAAAAAAATCCCTGTATTTTCATTAACCTTTAACGAAATTTAGCATTTCCTTCTATTATGAATGTAGGCACCAATGCATAGCAGTACCAGCATTACGTGTGGCTTTGTCACCGACCAGAACACCTAAACCATAGGTATTTTTGAATTATATTACAGCTGTTGAAGGTATCTCAAAATATCATCTACAACTAAACTCTCATTGAAGTAACATAATGAGACCCACTGCTTGATATTTAAATTTCATATGGGAATAATTTTATTTAAACAGAGTTTGCTAACTGTATTTCAATAAAAGTGGTTTCCTTTGAAATCCCATATAATTTGTATGTCTTTAAAAAACAGTTTTATTAGAAGGGATCCCTAGGTTTCACCAGATCGCCAAAGGAGGCTATGGAACAAAAAAAGTTACGAACAATTGTTCTAGATGGATTCCTGAATAACTTTACAGTTATTCAGGAGTCTCTTTTTTCCTCTCCCTTTCATATCCCAATTGCACTGATGACCTACATTGGACTAAGATGTGAGAAATAAGCTGGTATTCTGTTAACTTACTGAGCCTGCAGGTTATTTTTTTTTTTAGAACAGTTAGCCTATGTAGACTAATCCTTGTGCTAGGAAAATGGCCCAAACATGACAGAGAGTGTAGAGACCTTAAGAGGCCTCTGGGTAGAAAGGACTTTGAAGTATATAGTGAGGACCAAAGATTGATGGGGTCCATGAAGATGACTCAGCAAATATCAACTTAGAAGGATAATGATGCCAAGTGCAGGAAACATCTCCTTGAACTTAGAAATAAAGTTTAGTAACAGTAACATAAAGAAACATTTCAATTATGCCTGAATTTGGACCCTGAGATTTATAATTGTCACACAATAATTTTCTTATTTCATATTTATTTTTTCTTGTCCCCTATTAGGGTGACAGTCATTTTTGTTTCTCATAGTAAGTACTTTTGAATTCATCAAACTATATACATATAAATATAAATGTAAATATATGTAATAAAAATCTAAATAACATGAAAATTAAAAAAATATAAATCCTTTATATATGAATATATATAGTTTATTTTTTTAAGCTATCTTCAACTAGCTCTGTTCCACTTAAAATCCTTCTTAGCTGCAGGGTAACAAGTGAAGAGAAGCCAGTACCACAAAGATGAGATCAATATTATATAAGTCCTTCTATACAGGAATTTGAAAATTGGTAATTTTTTAAAAGGCTTGTTGAATTAGATAGAATAGTCTTGACAGAACCCTTCAGAGGGTTTTTTCCCCCTGATTTTAAGTATTTATTTTAATTGCAGTTAGTTCACATACAGTGTTATATGAGTTTCATGTACACAGTATAGCAATTCAACACTTCATTACATCACCCGGTGCTCATTTTGCCAAGTGCACTCCTTAATCTCCATCACTTATTTAACCAAACCCCCACCTCCTTCAGGGATCTTAAGGCAGATAAAAATCTGACAACACTTCTCTTAAGAAATTAAGTTTTGTTTAATTTTACCTTCCCTTTTAGACTGTTTTGCTGCCTTTATCTTAACCTTAGACTAAATGAATCAGTCATTTTGAAACATTCAGGTTGTTAAAAGCCAGATGCAAAGACTCCTCTGAGGACAGACTCTTTTTTAAACAAATTTTTATAATCTATGGAGCCACATGAATGAAAAAAAAAATAGGGTTAGTGTGCAATACAGTTTGGGTTTCAGCATTAAAATGTGTAAAAAAATAGAATGCATTTATTTTTAAGTGTTATGTGATATAAACATCAACCTGTCCAGATCATAATTGTATACCAACTCCAAGCCTCATGCCCTGGCAAGTAAAAATTTTTATGGATGAGTAAATCAAACAGCATTTATTTTAACTATATGTAATGTCTATCACTCATGACTGGGCTTTGTTATGAGAAAGTTGCCTTTTCCACATGTAAGGGTAAGGTGACTGTGTTTAGAATTTAAAGCTTCTACATTGACAGTAGCTCACTGATCCTTGAAATTCTTAGGGTGTTAGAAAGTTCCTGAGGGAAATGAAATAGTCTTTTAAAACTACTTTTTCGTGGCTGCTTTGTATTAGTACTAACGTGTATTAGAAAGTATAATAATTTTGGTTCTTTGAAATTTTTATGTCAATTTTCACACATTCGAAAGAGTAAAGAAGAGCACAATGAACCCCTCAAGTACCTATTGGCAACCTCAAGAATGTTGCCGTTCTTATTTTATACATTTCTTGCCCCCCAACTTTTTTCCTCTTTTTTTTTTTTTTTTGCTGGAATATTTTAAAGTAGATCTGAGACCTCCTATTCTTTCACTTCAAATTATTTCAGTATGTATCTCTAACAGATAAAGACTTAAAAAAATACAATACCAGTTAGCTCACCAAACAAAATCATTGACCATTCCTTAATAACACAGCCCGTGTTCAAATTTTGCTTGGTTGTCTCAAAATGTCTTGTATTCGACTTGTTTAAATCAGGACCCAAACAATGTCCAAAACAGTAGCATTTGGTTAATATATTTTAACAAATTCCTCCTCCCTTTTAAAAAATGACATTTTGTTTATTGGAGAAACCAGGTCATTTGTTCTGTAAAAATTGTCTCACTCTGGATTTGGCTGATTGCATCATGGCAAGGTTTAATGTCCCTGTCTTTTTTTTTTTTTTTCTTTCTTTCTTATAAAAATGATAGTTAGATCTAAAGCCTTGTTTGTATTCAAGATTAATGTCACACACACATGCTCACACATAAAATTTTCTTTGGGCAAGAATATTTCACAGGTATTACTGTGCACTTACTATTGCGTTAGGAGACATATGACACTTGTCAGGCACTCTTTTAGTGATGTTATACTTGCCCAGTGACTTCAAGTGTTGTCAGTCTGGTTCATAATGACAAAGTGGCTTCAACTTTCACCTAACAGTGTTAGCCACTGATGACAGTGGGCTAGATCTATTATTTCATCAAGAGTTGCAAAACAGTGATTTTATAGTCCTATTATTCGTTCTGCATTTATTAGCTGTAATTCCATAAAGAAGAAATTTCTTCCACCAACTATGTGGACACCCTGAAATATAATTCACACCAAAAAAGCAGGGAAAATGTTGGTTTCTTTTACTGAATTTAATCTACTTTTAGTGTATGAATGGGAGTCCTATTAACTTCCAGTAGTGAGCAATGAGTTTGCTCTAACCCTGTCTATACTCTTCCTCAAGGTCACCAGGTGGTCCAGCAGGACTGGGATGCGATGGGGTAGGATGGGATGGGGCAGGCCACGGTATTTAGGGTAGCAATTGGATCAGGGAGAACAGAATACCTTAAGCAGGTTCTAGGAGGTAGACTCAATCTTCTGAGCTGTTCTGGGCATCGGTGCTCTCCATGGACTCGCTGGGTTCCTTGTGGTCATTGCTACTATCATCAGCGGCCGGGATCTTCTCCTCCTCACCATCCTCTTCAGAACTAGGAAGTGTGCTTCCCCGGGTTTCCTGGTTTTCCTTGGAGCCCAGTGCCACGTACCTGCCCTTCTCCTTCAGCTCTGGCTGCCTTCTCAGCTCATTGGCCATGTGCGAGAGATCCCTCTTCATAGCATAAGCATCTTCCCCATCTGCATAGTATTTGGGTTCCACCTCACTAACCTGGAAGTTGAGGGTGTTAGAATAGAGGTGCAAGGCTGCTCGGTTACTCTTCCTGACGTGCAGGGACACATACTTGGCTCTAAAGTTCTCGATCATGGCCCGAGAGGCCTGGTCCATCAGCTTCTGGGCCAGGCCGAGGCGCCGGTGCGATCGCTTCACAGCCAGTGAGGTGATATGTCCATGGGGGACATCATCTGGGTCCTCCTCCATTTTGGCCAGGACATAGCCCACAATCTTCCCGTCCTCGTCCTCAGCAATGTAAGAAAGCTGGGGCCAGGAAAGGCCATGGTAGAAATAGTATTTCATCTGGTAGTTCTCGGGAAGGCAAAGAAGGTTGCAGTGTTGCATGTTAATCAGGTCGTCTGGCCGAGCATTGCGGATGTTCATAATGGCGGCGGGTAGCAAATGGGAGTTAGATGGTGGTCACCGAAAAGAGGCTGCCACCAAGCGCAAGAGTCACTTTTTGCCTCAAGGACTTGAGTCCAGGGAGCCGAAGTCGTAGGACTGGACGACGCGGACGGTGGCTGTCGGGAAGGCAGGACACCCTGGAGACGGAAGGGGCGGTGCTAAGACGCGGCTTTCGAAGTGCGCCACCTAGTCCCAGCCAATGAGGTTTTCACGTTATATTCCTGATGCGTGCGCAAGGCTTAGGGGGTGGGGATGTGCAGTTTATTAGGATTTCCTTGGTTTTAAAATGCAACGTTTGGACTGTTGCTGCCACTATTCTTTTATTTGTTTCAATTTTCAGTTTCTTCTTTTGGATACATATGGGTAAACTTTGATGAACTGAATAAATCCATATAACCAGAATATAGATCGAGAACCAGAACATTGCACACACCCCAGAAATACCCACTCAGATCCCCTTCCAGTACTCTGATCCAGTGTCCCAAAAGTAACCATCACCTAGATTTCTAACAGTTTCTGTATAAATGGAATCATGGCGCATACACTCATTTTGTGTTGAGGTACCCCCTCCCTGCCCAACTTATACTTGTTTCAGCCACTTGTGTGTAGTTGGGAGTTTTTCATATTCTTTCCTGTCTGATATTCCATTGCCTAAATATATCACCTCTACCGTTGATGACAGTTTGTGTTATTTCCAATTTGGGAAAATAGTAATTGTAACTAAACGTTCTGGAACATGCCTTTTGTAGAAACATGCATATTTATCCAGGATTAGAATTACTGGGTCAGAAGATATTATGATGTTCACCTTCTATAAATAATGTTAAGCAGGGGCGCCTGGGTGACGCAGTCGGTTAAGCGTCCGACTTCAGCCAGGTCACGATCTCACGGTCCGTGAGTTCGAGCCCCGCGTCAGGCTCTGGGCGGATGGCTCGGAGCCTGGAGCCTGTTTCCGATTCTGTGTCTCCCTCTCTCTCTGCCCCTCCCCCGTTCATGCTCTGTCTCTCTCTCTGTCCCAAAAATAAATAAAAACGTTGAAAAAAAAAATTAAAAAAAAAAAAATAATGTTAAGCAATTTTCCAAGGTGGTTGCTCTGTAACTGAACCCAAATCTGTCTGACCTATGTGAAGGAAAGCCAAACACTGAGATATCAGGTATGCAGCAAGGAGAGCTTATTGGAGAAGCAGCTGAACAGAAGCTAGGAGGACAAACCTCAAAAATGCTTCACCAAGGGGGAAAGAACACATGTTTTGTTTGTTTTTTGTTTTGTTTTGTTTTTTAATAATCATAGGGATTGAGATTTATACATATTGATAAAAAAGGTAGGGAAACATGAGGAAAGGTGGAGCATGTGCATTGAGCAAACATATATGTAGGATACATTCCATGTTCACTTTGGGAGTGGAGACAACCTCAGAAGGCTAAATTCAGCCCCTGAGCTCATGATGTTATCTTGACACAAGAAGAAAGGCTATCAGCATCCTCTGAGAGCAGGTGTAAACTAGGTGGGTTTTGGGCTTCTTATTTCAGGTAAGAAATGCAGGGCCTTGCTTGTTCCTAGGCTGGAACCATATCAGTTGACCTTGATTGAGTCCAGGCTTGCTTAGAGACAGCTAGTGGATTTGTTAATGGAGTCTGAAAAGACACAATAGCTGATTAGGGAGAAACAGTTCTCTGAAAAACATGCTTTAAACTTTCTGCTGGTTTCAACCTCATTAACCCAATGGGGCACGGTTTTATTTTATTGCTTGTGTGTGGTTAGTGGTATTACATTGTGGTTTTCTTTTGCATTTCCCTGATGACTAAAGAAGTTGAACACCTTTTTTTTTTTACATCTTTATGAGCCATTCTCTGTTCTTTTTTATGAAGTGACTATTCAAGTCTTTTCTTCATTTTTCTATTGAGTTGTATGTCTTTAGCTCATTAATACTTAATAGTTTTTGATGTTAAATTCCAATATACTTAACATACAATGTAATATTAGTTTTGGGTGTACAATATAGTAATTCAACAATGCCTTACATCACCCAGTACACTCTTTAATCCTTACCACTTATTTAACCCATCCCCATTCCCCAATAACCATCAGATTGTTCTCTACAGTTAAGAGTCTGTTTCTTGGTTTATCTATTTTTTTTCTCATTTGTTTTATTTCTTAAATGCCACATATTAATGAAATCATATAGTATTTATCTTCCTCTGCCTGACTTATTTTGGTTAGCATTATACTCTAGCTCCATCCATGTTGTTGCAAATGGCAAGATTTCATTCTTTTTTATGGCTGAATAATATTCCATTGTGTATATATACCACATCTTCTTTATCCAATCATCTATAAATAGATACTTGGGCTGCTGCCATAATTTGGCTATTGTAAATAATGCTGCTATAAACATAGGGGTACATTTAAACCTTTGAATTATTTTTCTGGGGGGGGGTAAATATCCAGTAGTGTGATTACTAGTTCATAAGAGTAATTCTATTTGTAATTTTTTTTTTTTTTGAGAGAGAGAGAGAAAGCACACAGGAGCAGGAGAGAGGCAGAGGGGGAGAGAAAGAATCTTAAGCAGGCTCCATGCCCAGCGCTGAGCCTGATGGGGGTATGACCTGAGCTGAACTACCCAGATGCCCCTATTTTTAATTTTTTGAGGAAATTCCATATTTGTTTCCACAGTGGCTGCACGAGTTTGCATTCCCATATCCTCGCGAAACACTTGCTGTTATGTTTAATAGTTTTTAAAAATATGTATTCTGAGGCGGGGGGCACCTGGGTGGCTCAGTCAGTTGAGCATCCAACTTTGGCTCAGGTCATGATCTCGCAGTTTGTGAGTTCAAGCTCCACATTAGCCTCGCTGCTGTCGGTGCAGAGACTGCTTCAGATCCTCGATCTCCTTTCTCTATTCCTCCCCCATATATATACATATGTTACATATAATATGTTATATATATTCTGGATAAGGATCCTTTGTCAGATGCATTATGGTGTATAGCATCCTACTCTATTGGTTGATTTTTCACTCTCTTAATTGTGATTTTGACACCCAGCTGGAATTTTAATGTAGTTCAATCTGTCCAGTTTTTAGATTTCATGGTTAGTGCTTTCTGTGTCCTGTTTAAGAAATCTTTGCCTACTGTTAGGTTACAGAGATGTTCTTTTATGTTTTCTTCTGAAACTCTTATTGTTTTACATTTTATGTTTAGATATGCAGTCCACTGAATTTATTTCTGTGTAAGTTGTGAGGTAGAGATTCAGTTTTTTATTTTATTTTATTTTATTTTATTTTATTTTATTTTATTTTATTTTATTTATTTTTTGCCTGTATGGATATTCTGTTCATCTAGCACCATTCATTGGGAAAAAATCCTACTTCTCCACTGGATTGCATTGTTTCCTTTGTTGTACTGTAAATTAACCCAAGTTCATTTGCTAGAGGCACAGCAAAGGCAATCACTGAGACATTGAGTTATGTAGCAAAGAAGGGGTTTATTTGAGAGGCAGCCAGATAAGGAGACAGGAGGGCAAGCTTCAAATCTCACTCTCTGGAGGAGGAGGAGAGTTGGGAAATTTAAAGACAAATGAAAGGTCTGAGTAAAAATTGCAGCTGGCTTAGTAGTCTGCAGTGGTGAGTAGTACCATTAACCTTTTGGTTACTGGTTTCAATAAATCCTGAGTTGCATTTCTAGATAAATTTAGAAATTTTTATGCCATCTTGGTAAAGCAAGATTTGGGGTATTTCTTTGATAGTGTAGAGAAATCACATTTTATTAGCCCCACTTGCGCATAAGCTGGAAATAGGCCCTAGAATTATCTACATATTTTGTACAACTTTCCTTTCCAATTTTCTAGCATATCACTACCCAGGGACTCAAACACCAAAAAAAGTTCATTCTGTTATAATTAAGTAGTCTCTTTTCTTATATCGGTAGCCAATTCCTAGTTATATCTAACTCATCTAAATTATGTATGTGGTATTTCCTTCCCATGAAGGTACACAGATCTTTACTAGAACCATGTGAATTGTGAAACATAGCTTGAATAGCAACTATTTTGGGTTGTAATTTAGCAACTAGCTCTGTTTTTATTAAAAAGTTATTAATATTTAAGATAAGATTTTAGTTTCTTGATGTTTTGATCAGCTCTTTATGTTATTTCCCAGTATTATTCCCATTCAGAAATTTCTGCTTTATTTTGTACTTCACTCTGTGGATAGGGATATGTACCTTGAGATGGTATAGCTTTAGAAACAATCCAAAAGAGGGTGTCTGGTTGGCTCAGTCGTTTAAGTGTCTGACCTCAGCTTGGGTCATGATCTCATCGTTCATGGGTCCGAGCCTAGCATCCGGCTCTGTGCTGACATCTCAGAGTCTGGAGCCTGCTTTGAATTCTGTGTCTCCCTCTCTGTCTGCCACTCCCCCATTTGTGCGCGCGCTCTCTCTCTCTCTCTCTCAAAAATAAATAAACATTAAAAAAAAAAAAAACAATCCAGATCAGTTGGTTGACTGTTTTAAAGGCATGAACTACCAAAATGTTCTTCTATAGACTTCTAGAATATAGGCTTAACAAGTAGGGAAGGTGTGACAAAACACCAACTCACACAAAATTAAACTCACACATCAATTATTTCTCTATCATTGTAACCTCTTTTGTTCATCTTTCTCTTCCATGGTCCAGGAAAACAAAATGAAGAAGACTCTTATACCCATACATTTGGGAAGAAGTGGCACTTTATTAATGAGTAATATTTGTTTGTTTGATTGATTATGTTTAATCCTAAATCCTAGACCTAATGGTAGAGTAAGGCAACAACAAAAAGAATTTTCAGAGTAACTAGTTGTATGCAGAAAGGGGAAATGGCATTTACTTTGTTTGTGATATGAACCAAAGCATTTCTATGCCTGAGTTGCTTAGAGGGCAACATAGTTTATAACAGCTATATTATAAAGGAATAGTATGAATATAACAGATTCTCAATGAATGAACAAATAATTTTTTTATACTTACTAAGGTGATAAGCTCTCATTGTTTCTTCCGCTGTCCATGATCATAAACAACACCAAACATAGATTCAGTCATGTGGGTAAACAAGAATTGTTAGCAAAGAAAAATGTTCTACTTTCTCGTGTTACCGCATATTCCAAACCCATCTTTTTCCTGGCCCAGTGATAGGGTATATCTACATAAAATATGAGATTAACAAATTTGAAAAAAAAAAAAGTTTTTGCAGTTAGCATTGGGTTTGTGGACAATGGGCAGTGGCTATAAGACAGTTATGAAACTCCCCTTGCATTGAAACAGGAGCAAAGAGGCTGGATTTAATATAACCCCAGTTTTCTCTGTTTGCAGAGAGGAGTAAAATATTTTGTTAGACTGGCATTAGAATGTGATTGGGTCTTTAGGAATGCTGTGACTATGTGGGAAAGAGCTCTAATCAGAGAGGTGCTTAAGACCAAAGTGGAGGAGACCTCAAGCAGAACAGCCACTGCTGGCAAGGGCAGAACTGACTCACATAGGGAAACCTGGGTGGCTCAGTCTGTTGAGCATCCAACTTCAGCTCAGGTCATGATCTCGTGGTTCATGAGCTGGAGCCCCACACTGGGCTCGCAGAGCCTGCTTTGGATCCTCTGTCGCCTTCTCTCTGCCCCTCCCCTGCTTGTGCTCTCCCAAAAATAAATAAATACTAAAACAAAAACAAAAAACTGACTCACATTAGGCAATGGGCTGTTCTTTGTCTTTATGAATTTGTCTTCACACCTAAAATGGTTTCTCTCATAGCATAAAACTATACAAGCTTATGATTACCAAAAAGACTTAATGCTGAGATTCTCTACAAGGTTTCTGTTTTTGTTTTTTTTTTTAAAGAAGAACAAAGCCTCTTTGGCTTCTTGTGACAAAGGTCATGGATCTGAAATGTTAGTTTAAATGGAATGCAATAGAAACTTTGGGTTAGAAGCTATGCTATGTAATATGCTATGTATGCAACAGCCTAGTCTACCCAAGAGGGTAAACATTGGTGAAATTTGGCTGGGCCTTGGGATTGTGACACTGGTTATTATCTTGATGTTAAAAGGAATGACCTCCTTCCTCTGTCAGTATAGGTATGTAGTGTCCCAAGTAATGAATCTGAGATAGGTATCACCTTATACTTTTAGAGTCTTTGTAACATGGAAGGTCTACACAAGCAGTAAGATTTAGGTATCACATCTTCCAGTAAAAGAGTGGCTAACAAGTTTATTGATGTCTTGTGTAGAGTTTCCAGTATACAAAATGTTATCTGAATCCCTTTCCAAATGTGGGAGAACAAAGAAAATCTTTCATTACAGTCTCAAGGAATTTGGACCAATGTGAACTACATCTCTGTATGACTCTTGGGTTGTGTTGGGAAAGAAAACAAATTACGACAAAGATCCACTGCTATAAAATATTTCATAGTATGTAGGAAGCAGGATAGCAAGGGGACAGGGTTTGGAATGACAGAAAAAGGAATTATTGCTGTAGCACGTACTGCTTAAAGACCTTTGAAATCATGAATATCTTGGGGCACCTGGGTGGCTCAGTTGGCTAAGCAGCTGACTTCAGCTCAGGTCATGATCTCACAAGTTTCTGGGTTTGAGCCCCATGTTGGGCTCTGTGCTGACAGCTCAGAGCCTGGAATCTGCCTCAGATTCTGTGTTTCCTTCTCTCTCTGCCCCTCCTCAGCTCATACTCTGTCTCTCTCTCTCAAAAATAAGCATTTCAAATATTTTTTAAAAAGAAATTATGAATATCTCTGCTAGGTTTCTTGCATTTCCAAGTGGATACAAATGTGAGGGTTTATTTTCAGACATTTTCTTAAAGTGAACAGATGATTCAGCATTATAATTGATACAGAAAGTGGCATTGTGGGGAATAAGCTTAGGAATCCCCTGGGATTACACCAATGGGTTAACAAGGCATAAAGAATTACAAAGTCATAAAATGCTCACACCCGAGTTTGGGTAAACCAGATTGGCACCCCAAGAATAGGGGGTGCAAATTCACCCCAAAATAGAGAGGGGGTGCAGAGCCCCCAGAATAGAGAGGGAAGGGCAAAGGCCCAAAATAGGAACGGGCACAAAGGTACCCAATACATAGGTGTATGAAATAAACAAGATTAGATATTCAGGGTGGAAGCACCCCCAATTTAGTACTATAGCAGAAAAGCTGCTTTCACAGGAGGTTAGGGATAAGGTAAGTAAATTGGTGAATTGGACTATGGACCACTGCACTGTAGGCAAAGCAGCCCAGAACAGAGATGGTTAACAAAAGAAAAGGCGTCTTCTTAACCCTGAGGTTATTCCCCCTATTGTCTCATCCCCTAGCTAAGATAAACAGAGATGCTGCCTCATGTCCACTGTGAACAACCTTCCTCCTTACTGCCCAGCACCTGGATTTGTTTTGTATTAACCCAACCCTCTAACTACGAGTACCTTCAAGACCCCCTTTCCCTCATGACCACAAATTAATGTTCACAGATTCATTGTCTTTTTGTGCACATCCATCGCCATGTTTGTAAGCCTTCTTATCCTAATAAAAATGGGGCAAGGAACCTTATTCGGGGCTCTTGTCTTTTCCCAGACATTAGCCATCTCTCTCTTTCAATCCTGTGTCCCACTGTCTTGCTAGACAAGAGAGGACTTTAGATCCAGAGTCTACAACAGGCATAAAAGCAATTATTGTAAGATTATTTTGTGTATGGGAAGACTTCAGAGAGGCATAGCATTTGCTTTGATTTTTCCTGTATTTTCAGAATAGGTTCAAAGATCTCTTCTGTGTAGTCATCTTTGACTTCCTTCTCCCTGGAAAAATGAATTATTTTCTTGTTTGTGTACTCCTTTCAATCATATCTGTGTAATATGCATATTATTTACTTTATTCTTAATTCCTATCCTCTGTTTTTTGAGGACATGACCCCGTTTTATAAAAAGAGTTGCTTTTGTAGGGATTAACAAATTGCCTAAACACAGCAGGTCTTGAGTAAGTTCTTATATAATGAATATGTAATTGGAGGTATAAGTATATTGACAGGCTAAGTAAATCTTTTCTT